>NC_135238.1:203001448-203332448 GCF_051348905.1 Ranitomeya variabilis | reverse complement strand
CATGCAAACGAACCACATGCTGAAAAAACAACGGAACCAAATCAGAAGAGGAAGGCAACTTAGGCAAAGGTACCAAATGAACCATCTTAGAAAACCGGTCACAAACCACCCAGATAACTGACATCCTCTGGGAAACCGGAAGATCCGAAATAAAATCCATAGAAATATGCGTCCAAGGCCTCCCAGGGACCGGCAAAGGCAAAAGCAACCCACTAGCGCGGGAACAGCAAGGCTTGACCTGCGCACAAGTCCCACAGGACTGCACAAAAGAACGCACATCCCGTGACAAAGAAGGCCACCAAAAGGACCTACCAACCAAATCTCTGGTACCAAAAATCCCAGGATTACCAGCTAACACAGAACAATGAACCTCCGAAATCACTTTACTAGTCCATCTGTCAGGAACAAACAATTTCCCCACTGGACAGCGGTCAGGTTTATCAGCCTGAAATTCCTGAAGAACCCGTCGTAAATCAGGGGAGATGGCAGAAAGAATCACCCCTTCCTTCAGAATGCTGACCGGCTCAAGGACCCTAGGAGAATCAGGCAAAAAGCTCCTAGAGAGGGCATCAGCCTTAACATTCTTAGAACCCGGAAGATACGAGACCACAAAATCAAAACGGGAGAAAAACAGGGACCATCGGGCCTGTCTAGGATTCAGCCGTTTGGCAGACTCGAGATAAATCAGATTCTTATGATCGGTCAAGACCACAATACGGTGCTTGGCCCCCTCAAGCCAATGTCGCCACTCCTCAAATGCCCACTTCATAGCCAAGAACTCACGATTGCCGACATCATAATTGCGTTCCGCAGGCGAAAACTTTCGTGAAAAGAAGGCGCACGGTTTCATCAAGGAACCATCAGAATTCCTCTGAGACAAAACGGCCCCTGCCCCAATCTCAGAAGCATCAACCTCAACCTGAAAAGGAAGAAACAACACCAACCCAGGAGACGGAAATCAAGGAGGAAGAGAATTACAGCCAAGGAGTTCATATAGATATATCTTTATTAGGGCAATAGCAGAACAATATGTTAAAAAATTTATTTAAACAAAATATTAAAAATATATATATTTATACATCAATTATATAAAAATGTGCAACGTGAGATAAAAAGGTACAAATAATCAATAAAGGGTAAAAAATAACTTTATCCTATGACCGGAATAAATATAAATAAAGAACTGATCTCAGGCCATTAATAAGTGAAAAAGATTATTTTATATATAAAAATATATATAAAAATATGTAGAGGCACAATATATATAAAAAAATATAATAATAAGAAAAAAGAGTGAAACACTATAAACAGCAAAATATCAACTGCAAAGGGGTAAAGTGCATAAGTGTCGTAGCAACAATTGAAGGGAGGGGAAAGTTTATGTAAATACACAAACGTCCCAAAGGTGCATAAAATAAGCAACCGAAACTGTGAATGTTATCACACAGTAAACAACTTGTGACACAGTAAACAATTAGTGATAAAGAAAAAGGAAATAATTTGTGCCGAAAAAAGTAGCCTCAATAGTATAGCATGAATAAAATACTGCTATGATGCAGCTGAACCGGTTTTCCTTTTTCTTTATCACTAATTGTTTACTGTGTCACAAGTTGTTTACTGTGTGATAACATTCACAGTTTCGGTTGCTTATTTTATGCACCTTTGGGACGTTTGTGTATTTACATAAACTCTCCCCTCCCTTCAATTGTTGCTACGACACTTATGCACTTTACCCCTTTGCAGTTGATATTTTGCTGTTTATAGTGTTTCACTTTTTTTCCTTATTATTATATTTTTTTATATATATTGTGCCTCTACATATTTTTATATATATTTTTAAATGCCCAATCCTGGGGGTCACCACGCAGCAGAGATATAACAGTTTTAACCTGCTGGATGGGATCACCAGAGGAACGGGGTTTCAGAGCAAAAAACAGTTTACAGTTATTTTTAAAGCTCAGAAATTTGGACCTATCCCCAAAAAACAAATCAGGAGTTGGAATTCTAGGCTCTAAAACCGGAGTCTCAACGATATAATCGGAAATACCCTGTACTCTAGCAGCAAGTTGATCCACACGAGAAGCCAATCCCTGAACATCCATACCAGCGCCGAACCCCTGAGCCACCCAGAGGTAAAGAGGGAAGAAAAAAAAAAAACACAACAGACTACAGAAAAACAAAAATTGCTTAGCACTTTCCTTCCGTTCTTCTGAGATGCGGTTAACTCATTGTTGGCCAGTTGTACTGTTATGATCTGGTGGCCTAAGAGCAGCATGAGACGTACTCTGGAGAAGGTGGTACCTGTACTGACCGCAGACCCTTAACTTAACACCGCAACTAGAAGTAGCCGTGGAATGTACCTAGCGCTTCCTAGACATCTCGACACAGCCGGAGGACTAATTACCCCTAGAGATAGAAAAGGGAAAACTATCTTGCCTCAGAGAAAATCCCCAAAGGATAGACAGCCCCCCACAAATATTGACTGTGAGAGGAGAGGGAAAAAACATACACAGACTGAAATGAGAATTTAGCAAAGGAGGCCACTTCTAGCTAAATAGAAAGGATAGGGCAGAGTACTATGCGGTCAGTATTAAAACACTAGAAAATATCCACCACAGAAAATACAAAATCTCCACAGCTAACTAAAGATATGGAGGGTATATCTGCATCTCCAGAGATACCAGCTTGGCTAAACAAATCCTTATACAGACCAAGCTGGACAAGACAAAAACATGGAAAAGAACTAAACAATAAGGCCACAGCATGTGGACAGCAAAAATCAAGGCCAGAACTTATCTTTGTTGAAATGAACTGCAAAGCAGAAGAGACCAGGCAGGGATGTGAATCCTCCAGGAACAATGGACAACTGGCACTGACTAAAGGGTGAAGCAAGAATAAATAGCCCAGTCAAAATTGCAAAAAGTGAACACACCTGATAAATGCTGCGATTCAGAGACAGCAGCGCTACCACTTACAACCACTGGAGGGAGCCCAAGAGCAGAATTCACAACAGAAACCCCCCACAAGTGACACCATTTTGGAAAGTAGACCCCCTAAGGAACTTATCTAGATGTGTGGTGAGCACTTTAACCCACCAAGTTCTTCACAGAAGTTTATAATGCAGAGCTGTAAAAATAAAAAATCATATTTTATCACAAACATGATATTTTCACCCCCAATGTTTTATTTTCCCAAGGGTAAGAGAAGAAATTGGACAGCAAAAGTCGTTGTGCCATTTGCCCTGAGTAGGCCGATACCCCATATGTGGGGGTAAACCACTGTTTGGGCGCATGGCAGAGCTCGGAAGGGAAGGAGCGCCGTTTGACTTTTCAATGCAAAATTGACTGGAATTGAGATGGGACACCATGTCACATTTGGAGAGCCCCTGATGGGCCTAAACACTGAAACCCCCCCACAAGTGACACCATTTTGGAAAGTAGACCCCCTAAGGAACTTATCTAGATGTGTTTTGACAGCTTTGAACCCCTAAGTGTTTCACTACAGTTTATAATGCAGAGCCATGAAAATAAAAATTATTTTTTTTTTCACAAAAATTATTTTTTTAGCCCCCAGTTTTGTATTTTCCCAAGGGTAACAGGAGAAATTGGACCCCAAAAGTTGTTGTTCAATTTGCCCTGAGTATGCTGATACCCCATATGTGGGGGGGACCACCGTTTGGGCGCATGGCAGAGCTCAGAAGGGAAGGAGCGCCATTTGGAATGCAGATTTAGATGGATTGGTCTGCAGGCATCACGTTGCATTTGCAGAGCCCCTGATGCACCTAAACAGTAGAAACCCCCCACAAGTGGCACCATTTTGGAAACTAGACCCCCCAAGGAACTTATCTAGATGTGTTGTGAGAACTTTGAACCCCCAAGTGTTTCACTACAGTTTATAACGCAGAGTCGTGAAAATAAAAATTATTTTTTTTCCCACAAAAAATGTTTTCTTAGCCCCGCAAATTTTTATTTTCCCAAGGGTAACAAGAGAAATTGGACCCCAGTAGTTGTTGTCCAATTTGTCCTGAGTATGCTGATACCCCATATGTTACATAGTTACATAGTTACATAGTTATTAAGGTTGAAGGAAGACTTTAAGTCCATCTAGTTCAACCCATAGCCTAACATGCCCTAACATGTTGATCCAGGGGAAGGCAAAAAAAACCCATGTGGTAAGAGTAAGCTCCACCATGGGGAAAAAAATTCCTTCCCGACCCCACATACGGCAATCAGACTAGTTCCCTGGATCAACGCCTTATCAAGGAATCTAATATATATACCCTGTAACATTATACTTTTCCAGAAAGGTATCCAGTCCCCTCTTAAATTTAAGTAATGAATCACACATTACAACATCATAAGGCAGAGAGTTCCATAGTCTCACTGCTCTTACAGTAAAGAATCCGCGTCTGTTATTATGCTTAAACCTTTTTTCCTCCAGACGTAGAGGATGCCCCCTTGTCCCTGTCACCGGTCTATGATTAAAAAGATCATCAGAAAGGTCTTTGTACCGTCCCCTCATATATTTATACATTAACATAAGATCACCCCTTAGTCTTCGTTTTTCCAAACTAAATAGCCCCAAGTGTAATAACCTATCTTGGTATTGCAGACGGGGGGTCGCTCTTCTCTGCACCCGCTCTAGTTCAGCTAGGTCTTTCTTATACACCGGAGACCAGAACTGTGCACAGTATTCTAAGTGTGGTCGCACTAGTGACTTGTATAGAGGTAAAATTATGTTCTCCTCATGAGCATCTATGCCTCTTTTAATGCATCCCATTATTTTATTTGCCTTTGTAGCAGCTGCCTGACACTGGCCACTGAATATGAGTTTGTCATCCACCCATACACCCAGGTCTTTTTCATTGACGGTTTTGCCCAGAGTTTTAGAATTAAGCACATAGTTATACATCTTATTACTTCTACCCAAGTGCATGACCTTACATTTATCCCCATTAAAGCTCATTTGCCATTTATCAGCCCAAACTTCTAGTTTACATAAATCATCCTGTAATATAAAATTGTCCTCCTCTGTATTGATTACCCTGCAGAGTTTAGTGTCATCTGCAAATATTGAAATTCTACTCTGAATGCCCCCTACAAGGTCATTAATAAATATGTTAAAAAGAAGACGGCCCAATACTGACCCCTGTGGTACCCCACTGGTAACCGCGACCCAGTCCGAGTGTGCTCCATTAATAACCACCCTTTGTTTCCTATCCCTGAGCCAGCTCTCAACCCACTTGCACATATTTTCCCCTATCCCCATTATTCTCATTTTATGTATCAACCTTTTGTGTGGCACCGTATCAAAAGCTTTTGAAAAGTCCATATACACTACATCTACTGGGTTCCCTTGGTCCAGTCCGGAACTTACCTCTTCATAGAAGCAGATCAAATTAGTCTGACATGAACGGTCCCTAGTAAACCCGTGCTGATACTGGGTCATGAGGTTATTCCTCTTCAGATACTCCAGTATAGCATCCCTTAGAATGCCCTCCAGGATTTTACCCACAGTAGAGGTTAAGCTTACTGGCCTATAATTTCCGAGTTCAGATTTTGTCCCCTTTTTGAATATTGGCACCACATTTGCTGTTGTGAATTTGCTTTTTGCTCCCTCTAGTGGTTACTAGTTTTTTTGACTCTGGTTTTTCTGTCATTCCTTTTATCCGCACCTGGGTCGTTAGTTAGGGGTGTTGCTATATAAGCTCCCTGGACCTTCAGTTCAATGCCTGGCAACGTAGTTATCAGAGCTAGTCTGCTGTGCTCTTGTCTACTGATCCTGGTTCCAGTTATATCAGCTAAGTCTGCCTTTTGCTTTTTGCTATTTGTTTTGGTTTTGTATTTTTGTCCAGCTTGTTCCTAATCTGTATCCTGACCTTTGCTGTAAGCTCTAGGGGGCTGGTGTTCTCCCCCCGGACCGTTAGACGGTTCGGGGGTTCTTGAATTTCCAGTGTGGATTTTGATAGGGTTTTTGTTGACCATATAAGTTACCTTTCTTTATTCTGCTATCAGTAAGCGGGCCTCTCTGTGCTAAACCTGGTTCATTTCTGTGTTTGTCATTTCCTCTTACCTCACCGTCATTATTTGTGGGGGGCTTCTATCCAGCTTTGGGGTCCCCTTCTCTGGAGGCAAGAAAGGTCTTTGTTTTCCTCTACTAGGGGTAGCTAGATTCTCCGGCTGGCGCGTGTCATCTAGAATCAACGTAGGAATGATCCCCGGCTACTTCTAGTGTTGGCGTTAGGAGTAGATATATGGTCAACCCAGTTACCACTGCCCTATGAGCTGGATTTTTGTATTCTGCAGACTTCCACGTTCCTCTGAGACCCTCGCCATTGGGGTCATAACAGTTTGCCAGGCCAATATTAAATGTTTAATGCATTGCAGAAGAGGGATTATAAGAAAGAAGATTCTGAGTTTTTTTTTTCTTCTTCCCCTTTACCTCAGAGTGGCTATGCTTGCTGCAGACATGAATGTCCAGACCTTGATTACAAGTGTGGACCAGCTGGCTACTCGTGTGCAGGGCATACAAGACTATGTTATCAGAAATCCTAGGTCAGAACCTAAAATACCGATTCCTGAACTGTTTTCCGGAGACAGGTTTAAGTTTAGGAATTTCGTGAATAATTGTAAATTGTTTTTGTCCCTGAGACCCTGTTCATCTGGAGATTCTGCTCAGCAAGTAAAAATTGTTATTTCGTTCTTACGGGGCGACCCTCAGGATTGGGCTTTTTCGCTGGCGTCAGGAGATCCGGCATTGGCTGATCTTGATGCGTTTTTTCTGGCGCTCGGTTTACTTTATGAGGAACCCAATCTTGAGATTCAGACAGAAAAGGCCTTGCTGGCTATGTCTCAGGGGCAGGACGAGGCTGAAGTGTATTGCCAAAAATTTCGGAAATGGTCCGTGCTGACACATTGGAACGAGTGTGCACTGGCCGCTAATTTTAGAAATGGCCTTTCTGAAGCCATTAAGAATGTTATGGTGGGTTTTCCCATTCCCACAGGTCTGAATGATACTATGGCACTGGCTAGTCAAATTGACCGGCGGTTGCGGGAGCGCAAAACCGCAAATTCCCTCATGGTGTTGTCTGAACAGACACCTAATTCGGTGCAATGTGATAGAAAAACCGCAAATTCCATCATGGTGTTGTCTGAACAGACACCTGATTTAATGCAATGTGATAGAATCCTGACTAGAAATGAGCGGAAAATTCATAGACGCCGGAATGGCTTGTGCTACTACTGTGGTGATTCTACACATGTTATCTCAGCATGCTCTAAACGTATAGCTAAGGTTGTTAGTCCTGTCACCGTTGGTAATTTGCAACCTAAATTTATTCTGTCTGTAACTTTGATTTGCTCACTGTCAAATTTCAGTATCCTTTACCGCTGTTGTCTGACTTGTTTGCCCGGATTAAGGGTGCCAAGTGGTTCACCAAGATAGACCTTCGTGGTGCGTACAACCTTGTGCGCATTAAGCAAGGTGATGAATGGAAAACCGCATTCAATACGCCCGAAGGTCATTTTGAGTACTTGGTGATGCCTTTTGGGCTCTCCAATGCGCCTTCAGTTTTTCAGTCCTTTATGCATGACATTTTCCGGAAGTATCTGGATAAATTTTTGATTGTTTATCTGGATGATATTTTGTTTTTTTCTGATGATTGGGATTCGCATGTGGAGCAGGTCAGGTTGGTCTTTAAAATTTTGCGTGAAAATTCTTTGTTTGTCAAGGGCTCAAAGTGTCTCTTTGGTGTACAGAAGGTTCCCTTTTTGGGGTTCATTTTTTCCCCTTCTGCTGTGGAGATGGACCCAGTCAAGGTCCGAGCTATTCTTGATTGGACTCAGCCCTCGTCAGTTAAGAGTCTTCAGAAGTTCTTGGGCTTCGCTAACTTCTACCGTCGTTTTATCGCTAATTTTTCTAGCATTGTGAAACCTTTGACGGATATGACCAAGAAGGGCTCCGATGTAGCTAACTGGGCTCCTGCTGCCGTGGAGGCTTTCCAGGAGTTGAAACGCCGGTTTACTTCGGCGCCTGTTTTGTGCCAGCCTGACGTCTCACTTCCCTTTCAGGTTGAGGTGGATGCTTCGGAGATTGGGGCAGGGGCCGTTTTGTCGCAGAGAGGCCCTGGTTGCTCTGTTATGAAACCTTGTGCCTTTTTCTCTAGGAAGTTTTCGCCTGCCGAGCGAAATTATGATGTGGGCAATCGGGAGTTGTTGGCCATGAAATGGGCATTTGAGGAGTGGCGTCATTGGCTCGAGGGTGCTAAGCATCGTGTGGTGGTCTTGACTGATCACAAAAATCTGATGTATCTCGAGTCTGCTAAACGCCTTAATCCGAGACAGGCCCGCTGGTCATTGTTTTTCTCCCGCTTTGATTTTGTTGTCTCGTATTTACCAGGTTCAAAGAATGTGAAGGCCGATGCTCTTTCTAGGAGCTTTGTGCCTGATGCTCCTGGAGTCGCTGATCCTGTTGGTATTCTTAAAGATGGAGTTATCTTGTCAGCTATTTCTCCGGATCTGCGACGTGTGTTGCAGAGATTTCAGGCTGATAGGCCTGAGTCTTGTCCACCTGACAGACTGTTTGTCCCGGATAAGTGGACCAGCAGAGTCATTTCCGAGGTTCATTCCTCGGTGTTGGCAGGTCACCCGGGAATTTTTGGCACCAGAGATCTGGTGGCCAGGTCCTTTTGGTGGCCTTCCTTGTCAAGGGATGTGCGGTCATTTGTGCAGTCCTGTGGGACTTGTGCTCGAGCTAAGCCTTGCTGTTCTCGTGCCAGCGGTTTGCTCTTGCCCTTGCCTGTCCCGAAGAGACCTTGGACACATATCTCCATGGATTTCATTTCTGATCTTCCGCTATCTCAGGGCATGTCCGTTATCTGGGTGATATGTGATCGCTTCTCCAAGATGGTCCATTTGGTTCCTTTGCCTAAGCTGCCTTCCTCTTCCGATCTGGTTCCTGTGTCTTTCCAGAACGTGGTTCGTTTGCACGGCATCCCTGAGAATATTGTGTCAGACAGAGGATCCCAGTTCGTTTCTAGGTTCTGGCGATCCTTTTGTAGTAGGATGGGCATTGATTTGTCGTTTTCGTCTGCTTTCCATCCTCAGACTAATGGACAGACGGAGCGAACCAATCAGACTTTGGAGGCTTATTTGAGGTGTTTTGTCTCTGCTGATCAGGACGATTGGGTGACATTCTTGCCGTTGGCTGAGTTTGCCCTTAATAATCGGGCTAGTTCCGCCACCTTGGTTTCGCCTTTTTTCTGCAACTCTGGTTTCCATCCTCGCTTTTCTTCGGGTCATGTGGAGCCTTCTGACTGTCCTGGGGTGGATTCTGTGGTGGATAGGTTGCAGCAGATCTGGAATCATGTGGTGGACAACTTGAAGTTGTCACAGGAGAAGGCTCGGCGCTTTGCCAACCGCCGCCGCGGTGTGGGTCCCCGACTACGCGTTGGGGATTTGGTATGGCTTTCTTCCCGCTTTGTTCCTATGAAGGTCTCCTCTCCCAAATTTAAACCTCGTTTTATTGGGCCTTACAAGATATTGGAAATCCTTAATCCTGTATCTTTTCGTCTGGATCTTCCTGTGTCGTTTGCTATTCACAATGTATTTCATAGGTCCTTGTTGCGGCGGTACATTGTGCCTGTAGTTCCTTCTGCTGAGCCTCCTGCTCCGGTGTTGGTTGAGGGCGAGTTGGAGTACGTGGTGGAGAAGATCTTGGATTCTCGCCTCTCCAGGCGGAGGCTTCAGTACCTGGTCAAGTGGAAGGGCTATGGTCAGGAGGATAATTCCTGGGTGGTCGCCTCTGATGTTCATGCGGCCGATTTAGTTCGTGCCTTTCATGCCGCTCATCCTGATCGCCCTGGTGGTCGTGGTGAGGGTTCGGTGACCCCTCACTAAGGGGGGGGTACTGTTGTGAATTTGCTTTTTGCTCCCTCTAGTGGTTACTAGTTTTTTTGACTCTGGTTTTTCTGTCATTCCTTTTATCCGCACCTGGGTCGTTAGTTAGGGGTGTTGCTATATAAGCTCCCTGGACCTTCAGTTCAATGCCTGGCAACGTAGTTATCAGAGCTAGTCTGCTGTGCTCTTGTCTACTGATCCTGGTTCCAGTTATATCAGCTAAGTCTGCCTTTTGCTTTTTGCTATTTGTTTTGGTTTTGTATTTTTGTCCAGCTTGTTCCTAATCTGTATCCTGACCTTTGCTGTAAGCTCTAGGGGGCTGGTGTTCTCCCCCCGGACCGTTAGACGGTTCGGGGGTTCTTGAATTTCCAGTGTGGATTTTGATAGGGTTTTTGTTGACCATATAAGTTACCTTTCTTTATTCTGCTATCAGTAAGCGGGCCTCTCTGTGCTAAACCTGGTTCATTTCTGTGTTTGTCATTTCCTCTTACCTCACCGTCATTATTTGTGGGGGGCTTCTATCCAGCTTTGGGGTCCCCTTCTCTGGAGGCAAGAAAGGTCTTTGTTTTCCTCTACTAGGGGTAGCTAGATTCTCCGGCTGGCGCGTGTCATCTAGAATCAACGTAGGAATGATCCCCGGCTACTTCTAGTGTTGGCGTTAGGAGTAGATATATGGTCAACCCAGTTACCACTGCCCTATGAGCTGGATTTTTGTATTCTGCAGACTTCCACGTTCCTCTGAGACCCTCGCCATTGGGGTCATAACAATTTGCTATACGCCAGTCTTGTGGTACAGACCCTGTTATTATGGACTCTTTAAAGATTAAAAATAATGGTCTATCAATGACTGTACTTAGTTCCTGCAGTACTCGGGGGTGTATCCCATCCGGGCCCGGAGATTTGTCAATTTTAGCTATTTTTAGACGCCGCTGTACTTCCTGCTGGGGTAAGCAGGTAACATTTAATTGGGAATTTTTATCACTAGTCATATTGGCTGCCATGGGATTTTCTTTTGTAAATACTGATGAAAAAAAGTCATTTAGCATATTGGCTTTTTCCTCATCCTCATCCACCATTTCACCCAGACTATTTTTAAGGGGGCCAACACTATCATTTTTTAGTTTCTTACTATTTATGTAGTTAAAGAATATTTTGGGGTTATTTTTACTCTCTCTGGCAATGAGTCTCTCTGTCTCATTCTTTGCTGCCTTGATTTGCTTTTTACAGAATTTATTTAATAATTATTTTTGTATTTATTTAATGCCTCCTCACTACCTACTTCCTTTAATTCTCTAAATGCTTTCTTTTTGTCCCTTATTGCGCCCCTTACAGCTCTATTTAGCCATATTGGTTTCCTCCTATTTCTAGTATGTTTATTCCCATACGGTATATGCTGTGCACAGGTCCTATCCAGGATGCTAATAGACATCTCCCATTTTCTTTGTGTACTTTTTTGTCTCAGGATATCGTCCCAGTTAATTGCACCAAGATCCTCTCTCATCCGTTGGAAATTTGCCCTCCTGAAGTTTAGTGTCCTTGTCACCCATCTACTACACATCTTATTAAAGGAGACATGAAAACTTATTATTTTGTGATCACTATTCCCCAAGTGACCCCCAACCCTTATATTTGATATGCGGTCTGGCCTGTTGGTTAATATTAGGTCTAGCAGTGCCCCCCTCCTTGTTGGGTCCTGAACCAGTTGTGAAAGGTAATTGTCTCTCATAGTTGTCAAAAACCGATTACCTTTACTGGAACTGCAGGTTTCTGTTCCCCAATCTATTTCAGGGTAGTTGAAGTCCCCCATAATAATGACTTCTCCTTGAGTCGCAGCTTCATCTATTTGATTTACGAGGATATTCTCCATTGCTTCCATTATTTTTGGAGATTTATAACAAACCCCTATCAGTAATTTATTATTTTTCCCCCTCCCCTTATCTCCACCCACAGGGACTCTACATTTTCATTAGATTCACCTATATTATCACGCAGGATGGGTTTTAAGGTCGATTTTACATATAGACACACCCCTCCCCCTCGCTTATCTGTACGGTCATTTCTGAACAGACTGTAGCCCTGCAAGTTAACAGCCCAGTCATGGCTCTCATCCAGCCATGTTTCAGATATCCCCACCATGTCATAATTATGCTCCAACAACATTAGTTCTAATTCATCCATTTTGTTGGCGAGGCTTCTGGCATTAGTATACATGCACTTGATGTTCCTCTCTGTACCTCTATTCTTTCTTAAATTACTAACTGTTCTAACCCCACTCCCATGCCACCGCCACCCCCAACTTCCTTATTTGTGCCCAGGTCTCTATCTGTACTATCTTCCCCTCCTATAAAATGAATACCCTCCCCCCCCAATCCCTAGTTTAAACACTCCTCCAACCTTCTAGCCATTTTCTCCCCCAGCACAGCTGCACCTTCCCCATTGAGGTGCAGCCCGTCCCTAGCGTAGAGCCTGTAGCCAACTGAGAAGTCGGCCCAGTTCTGCAGGAACCCAAACCCCTCCTTCCTACACCAATTCTTGAGCCACTTATTAACCTCCCTAATCTCCCGTTGCCTCTCTGGCGTGGCACGTGGTACAGGCAGTATTTCGGAAAATACCACGTTGGAGGTCCTTGCTTTCAGCTTGCAGCCTAATTCCCTGAAATCATCTTTAAGGACCTTCCACCTACCTCTAACTTTGTCATTTGTGCCAATGTGCACAATGACCGCTGGGTCCTCACCAGCCCCTCCCAGTAATCTGTCCACCCGATCAGCAATGTATCGGACTCGAGCGCCAGGTAGGCAGCACACCGTTCGACGATCCCTGTCTTTGTGACAGATTGCCCTATCTGTTCCCCTAATAATTGAGTCCCCCACTACCAGCACCTGTCTGGCCTGCCCTGCTCTCCTATTTCCCTCCTTACTGGAGCAGTCACTCCTCCGGCTTTCAGAGGACATGCCTGGCTGCAGCAGTGCTACCCCTGTACTGGTACCCCCCTCATCTGCCAACTTAGCAAACTTATTGGGGTGAGCCAGATCAGGACTAGCCTCCCTGGCACTCTTCCCTCTACCCCGCTTTCTGAATGTCACCCAGCTACCTACTTCACTGTCCTGCAGCTCCATCCTACCATCCCCCTCCTCATCTATCCCATTGAGCGTCTGCTCTGTGAGCAGAAGACTCCTCTCCATATTGTCTATGGATCTCAGTGTTGCCAGCTGCACATTTAGATCCAGAATCTGGGATTCCAAATGCACAACGTGCTCACATCTTGCACAGCAGTATGCACCCTCGACCGGCTGATCAAGGACTGCGTACATGTGGCAAGATGTGCACTGGATGGCATTAACAATAGTGGAGCACATTTCCTAATGGGGATTGCACCACACAGAAACGTTAAATAAAAAATAAATAAAAGTATTAATTAAAAACAGACAGCAATTCCTCCCTTGGAAACTCCCTGATTCCAAAGTCACTGAATCACAAGTCACACTTACCGCCGTCCACACTTACGCTCAGGTCACACTCAGCTCGCTCACACTCGCTATGCTGAAGATTTATAGATTTTTTTTTCTCTATTTCCCTTCAACAACAAGCCACCTTGCTGTTCAAATGCACTTCCAAAAAGGACTTGAGCCCCAAACAGCTGCCCCTTATGAACCCTTGATTATGACCGCCCACCCTAAGTTTACCCCTTGTGAATATAGCTACTCCCAATTCAGCAACTCACACAAATTCACACAGGTATTTGTTAAAGGCCTTCCAAATACCTCCTCACTGAATCACAAGTCACACTTACCGCCGTCCACACTTACGCTCAGGTCACACTCAGCTCGCTCACACTCGCTATGCTGAAGATTTATAGATTTTTTTTTTCTCTATTTCCCTTCAACAACAAGCCACCTTGCTGTTCAAATGCACTTCCAAAAAGGTTCAAATGCACTTCCTGTTTGGGCGCACGGGAGAGCTCGGAAAGGAAGGAGCACTGTTTTACGTTTTCAACGCAGAATTGGCTGGAATTGAGATCGGACGCCATGTCGCGTTTGGAGAGCCCTGATGTGCCTTAACAGTGGAAACCCCCAATTCTAACTGAAACCCTATCCCAAACACACCCCTAACCCTAATCCCAACCATAACCCTAACCACACCCCTAACCCTGACACACCCCTAACCCTAATCCCAACTGTAAATGTAATCCAAACCCTAACCCTAACTTTAGCCCCAACCCTAACTTTAGCCCCAACCCTAACTCTAACTTTAGCCCCAACCCTAACCCTAACTTTAGCCTCAACCCTAACTGTAATCCTAACCTTAACTTTAGCCCCAACCCTAACCCTAAATTTAGCCCCAGCCCTAACCCTAACTTTAGCCCCAACCCTAACTGTAGTCCTAACCCTAGCCCCAACCCTAACCCTAGCCCCAACCCTAGCCCTAACCCTCACCCTAACCCTAGCCCCAACACTAACCCTAACCCTAACCCTAGCCCCAACCCTAGCCCTAACCCTAGCCCCAACACTAACCCTAACACTAGGCCTAACCCTAGCCCTAACCCTAGCCCTAACCCTAGCCCTAACCCTAGCCCTAACCCTAACCCTAGCCCTAACCCTAGCCCTAACCCTAGACCTAACCTTAATGGGAAAATGGAAATAAATAATTTTTTTTTATTTTTTTATGTTTCCCTAACTAAGGGGGTGATGAAGGGGGGTTTGATTAACTTTTTGTAGCGGGTTTTTTAGCGGATTTTTATGATTGGCAGCAGCTGTCACACACTAAAAGACGCTTTTTTGTGTTACCACATTTTGAGACCTATAATTTTTCCATATTTTGGTCCATAGAGTCATGTGAGGTCTTTTTTTTTGCGGGACGAGTTGACGTTTTTATTGGTAACATTTTCGGGCACGTGACTTTTTTTATCGCTTTTTATTCTGTGTTTTGTGAGGCAGAATGACCAAAAACCAGCTATTCATGAATTTCTTTTGGTGGGGGGGGGGGTCATTTATACCGTTCCATGTTTGGTAAAATGGATAAAGCAGTTTTATTCTTTGGGTCAGTACGATTACAGCGATACCTCATTTACTTCATTTTTTAATGTTTTGGCACTTTTATACGATAAAAACTATTTTATAGAAAAAATAATTATTTTTCATTGCTTTATTGTGAGGACTGTAACTTTATTATTTTTCCGCTGATGATGCTATATGGCAGCTCGTTTTTGCGGGACAAGATGACGTTTTCAGCTGTATCATGGTTATTTATATCTGTCTTTTTGATTGCGTGTTATTCCACTTTTTGTTCGGCGGTATGATAATAAAGCGTTGTTTTTTGCCTCCTTTTTTTTTTACGGTGTTCACTGAAGGGGTTAACTAGTGGGACAGTTTTATAGGTCGGGTCGTTACGGACGCGACGATACTAAATATGTGTACTCTTATTGATTTTTATTTTACTTAGATAAAGAAATGTATTTATGGAAAAATATTTTTTTTTCTTTATTTAGGGATTTTTTATTTTTTTTACACATCTAAAAAAATTTTTTTTCACTTTTTTACTTTGTCCTAGGGGGGACATCACTGTATAGTGACAGATCGCTGATCTGACACTTTGCTGAGCACTGTGTCAGATCAGCGATCTGACATGCAGGGCTGCAGGTTTACCAGCGCCTGCTGTTGTGAGCTCTGTTTTTGGGCTCCCTCTTGTGGTCACGAGTGGTACTGTGTGAGTGCTGTCTTTGGGCTCCCTCTGGTGGCTCTTTGTGTCTTTCTGCAGGTCTGAGGCGGATCAGCTGTCTCGTTATCTGTTAGCTGGTTTCCTATTTAGCTCACCTGGACTTTCAGTGTTTGCCTGCTGTCGATGTATTCAGTGCTATCTTGATCCTCCTGAATTCCTTCGCTATCAGTCTCTCCAAGAGAAGCTAAGTTTTCTGTTTGGTTATTTTTTGCTCATTAGTGTTCAATATTTTCTTGGTTATTTACTTGTCCTTGTCCAGCTTGCTAATATGTGATTTCCTTGCTTGCTGGTAGCTCTAGGGGGCTGAGTTTCTCCCCTCACACCGTTAGTTGGTGTGGGGGTTCTTGTATTCTCAGCGTGGATATTTTGTATAGGGTTTTTTACTGACCACACAGTTCCCTGCCTGTCTTCTGCTATCTAGTATTAGTGGGCCTCATTTGCTGAATCTGTTTTCATTTCTACGTTTTGTATTTTCCCCTTACCTCACCGTTAATATTTGTTGGGGGCTTACTATATCTTTGGGGTCATTTCTCTGAGGCAAGTGAGGTCTTACTTTCTCTATAGGGGTAGCAAGTTTCTCAGGCTGCATTGAGACGTCCAGGAATTTAGGCACGTTCACCGGCTACCTTTAGTGTGTTTGGTTAGGATCAGGTTTTGTGGTCAGTCCAGTTACCACCTCCCTAGAGCTCGTTCTATGTTCAGTAACTTAGCTAGTTCATTGTGTGATCCTCAGCCACTAAGGATCATAACAGTACAGCAGGCCAGAAAGTGTTTAATGCATCGCAGAAGTGGGATAAGAGAAGCCCCGAGTACAATTTTTTTTTTCCTCTCCCTTTGCTGCAGTCTGTCCAGCTTCTCTCATCCCCTTAATCTCTGGGTGGCTTTGAGTTCAGCTGCAGACATGGATATTCAGAGTCTGACTTCTAGTGTGGATCATCTTGCTGCAAGGGTGCAAAGCATTCAGGATTTTGTTGTTCACAGTTCTATGTCTGAGCCAAAGGTACCTATTCCTGAGTTGTTTTCTGGAGATAGATCTAGGTTTCTGAATTTTAAGAATAATTGTAAATTATTTCTTTCTTTGAGACCTCGTTCCTCTGGTGATTCCGCTCAGCAAGTTAGAATTGTTATCTCCCTGTTACGTGGCGACCCTCAAGATTGGGCTTTCTCCCTGGCGCCAGGAGATCCTGCATTGCTGAATGTGGATGCGTTTTTTCTGGCACTTGGTTTGCTTTATGAGGAACCTAATCTTGAGAACCAGGCAGAAAAGGCCTTGCTGGCTCTCTCTCAGGGCCAGGATGAAGCTGAGGTGTATTGTCAAAAATTTCGGAAATGGTTGGTGCTTACTCAATGGAATGAGTGTGCCCTGGCTGCAAATTTCAGAGAAGGTCTTTCTGAAGCCATTAAGAATGTTATGGTGGGGTTCCCCACGCCTGCAAGTCTGAATGACTCAATGGCTTTGGCCATTCAGATTGATCGGCGTTTGCGGGAGCGCAAATCTGCGCACCATCTGGCGGTGTTTTCTGAACAGAGACCTGAGTCTATGCAATGTGACCGAATTCTGACCAGAATTGAGCGGCAAAATCATAGACGTCAAAATGGGTTGTGCTTTTACTGTGGTGATTCAACTCATGTTATCTCAGCATGCTCTAAGCGCGTAAAAAAAATCGCTAAATCTGACACCGTTGGTACTATACAGCCTAAATTCATTTTGTCTGTTACTTTAATTTGTTCTTTGTCATCCTACTCGGTTATGGCTTTTGTGGATTCAGGTGCTGCCCTGAACCTGATGGATTTGTCGTTTGCCAGGCGCTGTGGTTTTGTTCTGGAGCCTTTAGAATTCCCTATTCCACTGAGGGGAATTGATGCTACACCATTGGCTGAGAATAAGCCTCAGTATTGGACTCAAGTGACCATGTGCATGACTCCTGTACATCAGGAGGTGATTCGCTTTCTTGTGCTGCATAATTTGCATGATGTTGTCGTTTTGGGTCTACCATGGCTGCAGGCCCATAATCCAGTTCTGGATTGGAAAGCTATGTCTGTTTCAAGTTGGGGTTGCCAGGGGATTCATGGCGATGCTCCTTTGGTGTCAATTGCTTCTTCCACTCCTTCTGAGGTTCCCGAGGTTTTTGTCGGACTACCAGGATGTATTTGATGAGCCCAGGTCCAGTGCCCTGCCCCCTCATAGGGATTGTGATTGTGCTATAAATTTGATTCCTGGTAGTAAGTTCCCTAAGGGACGACTTTTTAATTTGTCTGTACAAGAACATGCCGCGATGCGGAGTTATATAAAGGAGTCTTTAGAGAAGGGACATATTCGCCCGTCCTCCTCCCCTCTTGGTGCAGGATTCTTTTTTGTGGCCAAAAAGGATGGTTCTCTGAGACCTTGTATAGATTATCGTCGTCTAAATAAAATCACGGTCAAATTTCAGTATCCTTTGCCATTATTATCTGATCTGTTTGCTCGGATTAAGGGGTCCAGTTGGTTCACCAAGATAGATCTTCGTGGTGCGTATAACCTTGTGCGTATTAAGCAGGGGGATGAATGGAAAACAGCATTTAATAGGCCCGAAGGCCATTTTGAGTACTTGGTGATGCCTTTTGGACTCTCTAATGCTCCTTCTGTGTTCCAGTCCTTCATGCATGACATCTTCCGAGAATATCTGGATAAATTTATGATTGTGTATCTGGATGACATTTTGGTCTTTTCTGAGGACTGGGAGTCCCATGTGAAGCAGGTCAGGATGGTATTTCAGGTCCTGCGTGCTAATGCCTTATTTGTGAAGGGCTCAAAATGTCTCTTCGGAGTACAGAAGGTTTCCTTTTTGGGTTTTATTTTTTTCTCCTTCTACTATTGAGATGGACCCAGTCAAGGTCCAGGCTATTCATGACTGGACTCAGCCTACATCTGTTAAGAGTCTTCAGAAGTTCTTGGGTTTTGCTAATTTTCACCGTCGCTTCATTGCTAATTTTTCTGGCGTGGTTAAACCCTTGACGGATTTGACCAAGAAGGGTTCTGATGTGACTAATTGGTCTCCTGCGGCCGTGGAAGCCTTTCGGGAGCTGAAGCGCCGGTTTTCTTCGGCTCCAGTTTTGTGTCAGCCTGATGTCTCTCTTCCTTTTCAGGTCGAGGTTGATGCTTCTGAGATTGGAGCAGGGGCTGTTTTGTCGCAGAGAAGCTCTGATTGCTCTGTGATGAAACCTTGTGCTTTCTTTTCAAGAAAGTTTTCGCCTGCCGAGCGGAATTATGATGTTGGTAATCGGGAGTTGTTGGCTATGAAGTGGGCATTTGAGGAGTGGCGACATTGGCTCGAGGGAGCTAAGCATCGTGTGGTGGTCTTGACTGATCACAAAAATCTGATTTATCTCGAGTCTGCCAAGCGGCTGAATCCTAGACAGGCTCGTTGGTCGTTGTTTTTCTCCCATTTCAATTTCGTGGTCTCGTACCTGCCTGGTTCGAAGAACGTGAAGGCTGATGCTCTTTCTAGGAGTTTTGTGCCTGACTCTCCGGGAGTTTCAGAGCCGGCTGGTATCCTCAGAGAGGGAGTGATTTTGTGTGCCATTTCCCCAGATTTGTGACGAGTGCTGCAGAAATTTCAGGCGGATAGACCTGACCGTTGCCCACCAGAGAGACTGTTTGTCCCAGATAGATGGACCAGCAGAGTTATTTCCGAGGTTCATTCTTCGGTGTTGGCAGGCCATCCTGGGATTTTTGGTACCAGAGATTTGGTGGCTAGGTCCTTCTGGTGGCCTTCCTTGTCGCGGGATGTGCGTTCCTTTGTGCAGTCCTGTGGGATTTGTGCTCGGGCTAAGCCTTGCTGTTCTCGTGCCAGCGGTTTGCTTTTGCCTTTGCCTGTCCCGAAGAGGCCTTGGATGCACATTTCCATGGATTTTATTTCGGATCTTCCAGTCTCTCAGAGAATGTCTGTCATCTGGGTGGTGTGTGATCGTTTTTCCAAAATGGTCCATTTGGTGCCCTTGCCTAAGTTGCCTTCCTCCTCCGATTTGGTTCCTCTATTTTTTCAGAATGTGGTTCGCTTGCACGGCATCCCTGAAAATATTGTGTCTGACAGAGGATCCCAGTTTGTGTCCAGATTTTGGCGGATCTTTTGTGCTAAGATGGGCATTGATTTGTCTTTTTCGTCGGCCTTCCATCCTCAGACGAATGGCCAAACCGAGCGAACTAATCAGACCTTGGAAACTTATTTAAGATGTTTTGTTTCTGCTGATCAGGATGATTGGGTGACTTTTTTGCCATTGGCCGAGTTTGCCCTTAATAATCGGGCTATTTCTGCTACTTTGGTTTCGCCTTTTTTCTGCAATTCTGGTTTCCATCCTCATTTTTCCTCGGGTCAGGTTGAGCCTTCTGACTGTCCTGGGGTGGATTCTGTGGTGGATAGGTTGCAGCAGATTTGGAACCATGTGGTGGACAATTTGAAGTTGTCACAGGAGAAGGCTCAGCGCTTTGCCAACCGCCATCGCGGTGTGGGTCCCCGACTTCATGTTGGGGATTTGGTATGGCTGTCTTCTCGGTATGTTCCTATGAAGGTCTCCTCTCCTAATTTCAAGCCTCGCTTCATCGGTCCTTATAAGATTTTGGAAATCCTTAACCCGGTGTCATTTCGTTTGGACCTCCCAGCGTCGTTTGCCATTCATAACGTGTTCCATAGGTCTTTGTTGCTGAGGTATGTGGTGCCTGTGGTTCCTTCTGTTGAGCCCCCTGCCCCGGTGCTTGTTGAGGGCGAATTGGAGTACGTGGTGGAGAAGATCTTGGATTCTCGTATTTCTAGACGGAGGCTTCAGTATTTGGTTAAGTGGAAGGGCTATGGTCAGGAGGATAATTCCTGGGTTGTCGCCTCTGATGTTCATGCGGCCGATTTGGTTCATGCCTTCCATGTGGCTCATCCTGATCGCCCTGGGGGTTTTGATGAGGGTTCGGTGACCCCTCCTCAAGGGGGGGTACTGTTGTGAACTCTGTTTTTGGGCTCCCTCTTGTGGTCACGAGTGGTACGGTGTGAGTGCTGTCTTTGGGCTCCCTCTGGTGGCTCTTTGTGTCTTTCTGCAGGTCTGAGGCGGATCAGCTGTCTCGTTATCTGTTAGCTGGTTTCCTATTTAGCTCACCCGGACTTTCAGTGTTTGCCTGCTGTCGATGTATTCAGTGCTATCTTGATCCTCCTGAATTCCTTCGCTATCAGTCTCTCCAAGAGAAGCTAAGTTTTCTGTTTGGTTATTTTTTGCTCAGTAGTGTTCAATATTTTCTTGGTTATTTACTTGTCCTTGTCCAGCTTGCTAATATGTGATTTCCTTGCTTGCTGGTAGCTCCAGGGGGCTGAGTTTCTCCCCTCACACCGTTAGTTGGTGTGGGGGTTCTTGTATTCTCAGCGTGGATATTTTGTATAGGGTTTTTTACTGACCGCACAGTTCCCTGCCTGTCTTCTGCTATCTAGTATTAGTGGGACTCATTTGCTGAATCTGTTTTCATTTCTACGTTTTGTATTTTCCCCTTACCTCACCGTTAATATTTGTTGGGGGCTTACTATATCTTTGGGGTCATTTCTCTGAGGCAAGTGAGGTCTTACTTTCTCTATAGGGGTAGCAAGTTTCTCAGGCTGCGTCGAGACGTCCAGGAATTTAGGCACGTTCACCGGCTACCTTCAGTGTGTTTGGTTAGGATCAGGTTTTGCGGTCAGGTCCAGTAACCACCTCCCTAGAGCTCGTTCTATGTTCAGTAACTTAGCTAGTTCATTCTGTGATCCTCAGCCACTAAGGATCATAACAGCCTGCTCTGAGCAGGCACTTGGTAAGCCACCTCCCTGCAGGACCCG
This sequence comes from Ranitomeya variabilis, assembly GCF_051348905.1. NCBI lineage: Eukaryota > Metazoa > Chordata > Amphibia > Anura > Dendrobatidae > Ranitomeya > Ranitomeya variabilis. The sequence goes on along the minus strand of NC_135238.1, from coordinate 203,311,012 downwards.
GAAGTAGCCCTGCTGCCATTTTGGATCCGGGGCCTGCAGGGAGGAGACGCTCAGTACAAGGAGCCCCCTCCCTGCGTGATGTTTCCCTGTACGGCCGGAACACCGCGATCATGTTCGATCGCGGTGTGCCGGGAGTTAATGTGCCGGGAGCGGTCCGTGACTGCTCCTGGCACATAGTGCCGGATGTCAGCTGCGATAGTCAGCTGACACCCGGCCGCGATCGGCCGCTCTCCTCCCGTGAGCGCGGCCGATCGCATATGACGTACTATCCCGTCACTGGTAATTAAGTCCCAGGTCACCTTGACGGGATAGTACATCATATGGGATAAAGGGGTTAAGAGGGGCTTGTCACTGGGAGTGTTATTAGGAGGAGCATGCCATTAGGAGTGTTATTAGGAGAAACGTGCCACTAAGAGTGTTATTAGGAGAGACGTGCCACTAGTATCGTTATTAGGAGGGACGTGCCACTAGGAGAGTTATTAGGAGGGATGTGCCACTAGTAGTCTTACTAGGAGAAACGTGCCACTAGCATTGTTATTAGGAGGGACGTGCCACTAGGAGTGTTATTAGGAGAGGCATGCCGCCTAATAATTTTGTGCAATTTAGTCCAAGCAACTTTAGGAAGATTAATATAAATATGGTAAATTAACTCTGGGTTTATTTTTTATGAGGGTAATATTTCCCACCTTTGCAGATATCTTGTGTGTGGCTCTATTTTATGCATCATAAATACAGACATTGCATTAGCAGGCACATAATTACCGCCCTTGTATTTCTGTTTGCCTTCATATTGTGGCAGCCATGGATCATAAAAATGAGAATAAAACATATACAACTACCTGAGTGCTGTATAAAATAAATATGACCAGCGGTGGACACCGCGTCGCTGCATCCTATGAGTGTTATTTGGAGGAATGTGCTACTAGGAGAATTTTTAGGAGGAAACTGCCATTAGGAGTGTTATTAGGAATCACATGTGTTTTAATTAATTTTGTACAAATTAGTCCAACTAACTTTAGATGGGAGTTTAATATGGTAAATTGACTCTGCAATTATTTTCTATGAGTATAATAATTCCACCTTTGCAGATATCTTGTGTGTGGCTCTATTTTATGCAACATAAATGCTGGCATTAGAAGGCACATAATTACCACATTTGTATTTCTGTTTGCCTTCATATTGTGGCAGCCATGGATGTAACACATAAAACTACCCGAGTGCTGTATAAAATAAAGACATAAGGAGACCGATCATTGATTTTAAACATATTTTATTAAATACAATCTTTACCTCTACCTAAGACCAATGATCCAGAAGAAGGCAAAAAACCTGGACATGTTCAGCCAATGTGTGTTACAGGGAAAAAATTCCTTCTTGACCCCGGGAAAAGGCGATCAGTTCGAGAACCCTGGACCAAGGCCATACTACAACTAACTAACTAACATATACAGCAATGATATTAAATATGGACACTCGTTTCTTGATAGCAGATATTCTTTGTCTTGGTAAGTCGCCTCACCTTTCCTCGTCAGATCAGATGCTGAAACTCATAGCTTGACTACGTTCATCTCCCCTGTAAAAAAACAGAACACTACCCCCCACACAGAACACTACCCCGCTACAAACACTACCTCTTAATATACAGACATATTACATTTGTATCAAATCATGACCCTTATACAGTTTGGTTATATAGCAGACCCCTATACACCTATATATGATGTCATGATGCACTGATTCCAGAATTAGATCCATAAAATCAGTATATAATGACATCATAAGACAACAAATATAATGTACAAACATATTAAATGATTAACGCTAAACAATCGTGTGGCTCTTGTTAGATTCTTCAGTTTTCCTTTCAGGATCCAGATACCGTCCCTGGTAAGAAAAAAAAATAAAATTAGAAGTATCAGTATAAAAACTGTTGAAAAAGCGTCATAAACATATTGTACTTTATATCATAAAGTTATGCACACCCCCTTTTCTCCACATTTTGAAGTTTTGACATAGACATTTAAAAATGGTGTAATAAATTTGATTTAAAAATGGGGGCAAAGGCAGTTATATAAAAGTAAAATGGTAAAATAAAATGTTAAAATAATAGAAAGTAAAGAAAATAAATAATTATATGTTTCCCGATGTATGTACACCGACCTCTGTCCCATGTGAGGGAATAATGGTAGGTTTAGTTGCCCAAATAATCTTAAATTAAAGTGACAGAACCACCAACAACAATCTGTACTAGCCACAGATACCACTTGAAGTGTCACTGACCAAAATAGCTACTGTAGTCATTTCATCCAAGGGGCGATCTTTGTGCTGACCTCTCTGATGTCCCCATGTTTGCTGCATAGAACTCTCTGTGTCCAACATTCCGCTGTGTGACCTCACAAAGAACCTTCATCACCCAAGTCTAGAGATTCTACCAGCAAGGACTGAAGAAAGCTACAACCTTACAGCCACAATCTGTAGACTTGCAGGGTCCATGTTGGCGCTAAGTTCACTAAATTTAATCCCTGTAAGGTTTCTTATTTACCTGTATCCTCAATACAGGAACTTCTGCTCTCCTCGTGTCCATCTCCTGAAATGAGAGTCTGTGTCCTTGATCCTGGATCCTCCGCTCTCCTCGTCTTCATCTCCTGAAATGAGAGTCTGTGTCCTTGATCCTGGATCCTCCGCTCTCCTTGTCTTCATCTCCTGAAATGAGAATCCGTGTCCTTGATCCTGGATCCTCCACTCTCTTCGGGTACATCTTCTGAAATGAGCTTCTGCCCCTAGAACACCCGTTTTTATAGACCCACAGTCATTGTGACATCATGCTGTGAGGTAACAATGGCCTCCTGTATTTGATGATGTCACATATGACCATGAGTGATATCTCCACAGGTATTAATTAATATTGATAACAAGTAGTAATAATATGGCAGATCACATTGGTTACCATTAAGGCTGGGGGAGCCGGGCGATAAAGGGAAAGTTCCCAAAAGTAAAAAGCATTCACTGTGTCTGAAAAAAATAAAGGACTTTATAATAATTTACCTTAAACGTAATTAAATTCTAGGCCCTATGACAACACTTCCCCCTTTTACAGCATTACACTGTTACCATAGGAACAAAGACCTCATTTACAGAACTATTATCAAAAACACTAATTCTGATTTTATCACTGATTGTAGCATTAAATCAGCTCAGGTTTTATTTCATCTTCTCTCTGTCCTCTACTTCTTACTAATCTACCAAATGTTATTCATAAGCCATTCTGAAAATGAATAAACTGAGTTTGACATTAGGATCAGAACTACACAGGATTAGTCTGTAACCATAGAAACGCATAGCTCTGCTATACTAGTATGTGCAATGTTGCGTTCATTTCTCTGATGCGGCCTCAGGAAATTAGAGAGCATCTTTCCTGACAGACGATGGCTGTGTTAGTAAGCCATCTTCTGCCTCTAACAGGCACAGGTGGAGCAGAGCTCTGTCTGTGGCTGCTAACCTATTAAATGCTGTTGGTAATCTCCAACAGTGGAATTTAAAGTGGGCACGCAGTCCAGGGGGTGCGCTGTTCTAGCTGCCCATTAGCCCTACTATGAATACGGGGCACAGTTGGGTTCACATGACAGTCGAGGTTAGGTCGTACTGACCTACAGTATCGGACTGGGGTGCCCACCAGTAAATAACTCCAGGACCCCTGTTGTGAATTCTGCTCTTGGGCTCCCTCCGGTGGTTGTTAGTGGTAGTGCAGTTGTCTTGGGGTTGTAATCCAGGGCAGGTGTTTCTGCTGATTGCAGCTTTACTAGGTATTTAGGTGTGCAGGATCCATTACTCCTGGCCAGTTGTCCATTGTTCTTGGAGGGATTGCATCTCTCTCTGGTTCCTCACGCTCTGCTGCCAATTCAGCTAAGATAAGTGTCTGTTTTTTTGTCTCTGTGCACACATGCAGTGTGCTTTGCAATTCAGTGCAATTCATTGTGTTTTTGTCCAGCTTAGACTTTGTTTGGATTTTTCAGTCATGCTGGATTCTCAGGAGTTGCAGATATACTTGCTATGTCTTTAGTTAGATGTAGTATATTGGTATTTTCTGCTGTGGATATTTTTAGGATTTTAATACTGACCGCTTAGAATTCTGTCCTATCCTTTTCTATTTAGCTAGAAGTGCCTCTTTTGCTAAATTCTGTTTTTCTGCCTGCGTGTGTCTTTCCTCTTATACTCACAGTCAATATTTGTGGGGGGCTGCCTATCCTTTGGGGTTCTGCTCTGAGGCAAGATAGAATTCCCATTTCCACCTATAGGGGTATTTAGTCCTCCGGCTGTGTCGAGGTGTCTAGGACGTGTTAGGTACACCCCACAGCTACTTCTAGTTGCGGTGTCAGTTTAGGGTTTGCGATCAGTACAGGTTTCCACCTACTCCTGAGAAAGTCTCTCATGCGGCTCCAAGGTCACTGGATCATAACAGTACAACTGGCCCACAATGAGTTAAATGCATCTCAGAAGAAGGGAAGAAAGGTTTTGAGCCATTTTTTTTTTTCTGTAGCCTGTTTTTTTCTTTTCTTCCCTCTTTTCCTCTGGGTGACTGAGGAGACTTGTGCTAGCATGGATGTTCAGGGATTAGTTTCTCGTGTAGACCAGCTTGCTGCTAGGGTACAGGGTATTTCTGATTATATTGTTCAGACTCCGCTTTTAGAGCCTAGGATTCCTACTCCTGATTTGTTTTTTGGGGACAGGTCCAAATTTTTGAGTTTTAAAAACAACTGTAAACTGTTTTTTGCTCTGAAACCTCGTTCCTCTGGTGATCCCATTCAGCAGGTTAAAATTGTCATCTCCCTGTTGCGTGGCGACCCTCAGGATTGGGCATTTTCACTGGAATCTGGGAATCCGGACTTGCTTAATGTAGATGCCTTTTTCAGGCTCTGGGATTATTATATGATGAACCAAATTCTGTGGATCAAGCGGAGAAGACCTTGTTGGCCCTGTCTCAGGTTCAAGAAGCGGCAGAATTGTATTGTCAGAAATTTAGAAAATGGTCTGTGCTGACTAAATGGAATGAGGATGCTTTGGCGGCAATTTTCAGAAAAGGTCTTTCTGAATCTGTTAAAGATGTTATGGTGGGGTTTCCCACGCCTGTTGGTCTGAGTGATTCTATGTCTCTGGCCATTCAGATTGATCGGCGCTTGCGGGAGCGCAGAACTGTGCGCGCTGTGGCGTTGTCCTCAGAGCAGATGCCTGAGCCAATGCAATGTGATAGGATTCTGTCTAGAAAGGAACAACAAGGATTCAGACGTCAGAATAGGTTGTGTTTTTATTGTGGCGATGCTTCTCATGTCATTTCAGTCTGCCCTAAGCGTACAAAGAGAATCGCTAGTTCAGTTACCATCAGTACTGTACAACCTAAATTTCTGTTATCTGTGACCTTGATCTGCTCATTGTCGTCATTTTCTGTCATGGCGTTTGTGGATTCAGGCGCCGCTTTGAACTTAATGGACTTTGAATTTGCCAGGCGTTGTGGTTTCCCCTTGCAGTCTTTGCAGAACCCTATTCCTTTAAGGGGCATTGATGCTACACCTTTGGCTAAAAATAAACCCCAGTTTTGGACACAGGTGACCATGTGCATGGCGCCAGCCTATCAGGAAGATTGTCGTTTTCTGGTGTTGCATAATTTGCATGATGCTATTGTGCTGGGTTTTCCATGGTTGCAGATACATAATCCTGTGTTGGATTGGAAGTCTATGTCTGTGACTAGTTGGGGTTGTCAGGGGGTTCATAATGACGTCCCTTTGATGTCAATCTCCTCTTCCACCTCTTCTGAGGTTCCAGAGTTTTTGTCTGATTTTCAGGATGTATTCGATGAGCCCAAGTCCAGTTCCCTTCCACCGCATAGGGACTGTGATTGTGCTATTGACTTGATTCCAGGCTGTAAGTTTCCCAAGGGCCGACTTTTCATCCTGTCTGTGCCTGAACATACCGCCATGTGGAGTTATGTTAAGGAGTCTTTGGAGAAGGGGCATATTCGGCCATCTTTTTCACCGTTGGGAGCGGGATTTTTTTTTGTTGCTAAGAAGGATGGCTCCTTGAGACCCTGTATTGATTATCGCCTCTTGAATAAAATCACGGTCAAGTTTCAATACCCTTTACCTTTGCTTTCTGATTTGTTTGCTAGGATTAAGGGGCCTAGTTGGTTTACTAAGATTGACCTTCGGGGGGCATATAATCTTGTTCGTATTAAGCAGGGTGATGAATGGAAAACTGCGTTTAATACGCCCGAAGGCCATTTTGAATACCTTGTGATGCCATTCGGACTCTCTAATGCTCCATCTGTTTTTCAGTCCTCCATGCATGATATCTTCCGGAATTATCTTGATAAATTCATGATTGTATATTTGGATGATGTCTTGATTTTTTCCGATGATTGGGAGTCTCATGCGAAACAGGTCAGGATGGTATTTCAGATCCTTCGTGATAATGCTTTGTTTGTGAAGGGGTCTAAGTGGAGCGCCCCCACACCGCCGCAGGGCCTAGGGGTACCCGGCACCGGGCCTCTGGGTCTCAGTCCTGGGGTTGTCACGGTGGCTAGACCCGGTCCGTGGCCCTGTCTGTCAGTGGGGGACGTCCGCTAGAATGAGTGGTGGTGTAACGGTGCAATTGTGAGGTGCAGGTCGCAGTAAATAACGAGGACACCAGGTTGCAGTCTCTTTACCTCTTTACTGAAGATCTCTGAGTCCTCAGTCCAGAATACGGTTTACCAGGCTGCGCAAGTCCGGCCGGTCCAATGGCGCCTCCAGAGTTCTCTTCACAGGTGGAAATCTGTGCCTTCCTGCTTGCGCTATGTGTTGTGGTCCTTCCCTGCTGTGCTTACGGAAAGTCCCCACAACTGTTGTGTCTGTTTCTTAAGTTCCCTCACAACTCGACTAGATGATGTTCTGCTAATCCTCCGTCCCTCCCTGAGGTTCGGGTAGGAACGGCACCCGTTTGACGGGTAGGCTCGGAGCTCTTCCGGGACCCTAGAGACGCCCCTCTCCACAAGTTGCCCCCCAAGACTTCATAGGTGATTTGAGTTAGACAGCCCGCCTGAGACTGACTGTCCTGCCGCTGTTTAGAGTATTGCTTGAAGCTGGATATTATGATACTCTCTCGGCGTTCCGGCCACCGGTTGTGCGCCTCAGTAGAATGTTGCCTCGGTCTTACAGCACGACTCCTACTGGTATTCTCCTATCGCTTTGATCTCGTTTCTCACTCAGCACAATCTATCTCGCTTCTGGTCCCTTCTTGGGCACCGTCGCTATGCTGAGCAGGCACGGTCCCGTTACGTTCGTTCTAGTTGCCAAGCCTCTGTCAGGATCCCACCCCTGACAGAGACCCTACTGTATCTTCCCCCACAACACCCTCTGCCACAAGGTGTTGCCTGGTTCCAACCCAGTCAGCTTCTAATCTAACTTCCTGCCTGACCCCCAGTTTACCCACTATGGTGGGGAGTGGCCTAGTGAATAGAACCCTTAGCTCCCCCCGGAGGCCCGGCTGTGAAATGTATTGGTGTGTGTGATACCTGATCAGATGAACTCCTTCAGTGCCATCAGACGTGCCATAGCTCCCCATAGTGGCGGAGCCACAGTACTGCAACGACCAGGACTCTGGGGCGCTGCACTCCCCCCTGGTTAAACACAGTACTCCGGGACTGGGAAGAAAAACAACAATACAAGTTAGCAAAAAGACATACAGTTTTGTTTGAGTGCAATAACAATAAGTATACTTGAACAGGCTTCCCTTTATGGGAGGTAAGGACACTTAAACGTTACAAACATGGTTAAATAACATAGCAACATGCTATAAATAATTCTTCTTACCCAACCGGGTATTCTACTAAGTGCAAAAATTGTTGAACAGTACTTTAACGTTGCCTTTAAGGACATACACTCTGTATCCACTAAAGGCCTTCCTATAATCACATTATAAGGTAAATTAACTTTACATTCTCCTTCTTTAATCTGCAGGACCGCCTGTCCTATCGGCGCCAGACCTACTGCCTCTCCTTTCTTACAGGACCGCTCCTTTCAGCCCGAGCCTTCTGTCTTTTCAACTACTATACATGGTATAGAACATAACACACTTTCGGGTTTGAGAACACTGAGCCATCTACATATGGCTCCTAAGAGGACCTACCACCTAACCCCTACGGGTTTTAGCAGCAAAATAGCAAGGAAATAAACAGTTAACTATTTACAGTTTCAGGTTTCCGAGGCTTAGTTGGACGGCTTCCATGGCTGCACCTGGCACTTAACCCTTCTTGGCCTGGGCAAAGTGAGGTCCAGGGTTACACCCAGTGCTGGACAAACGCCGTTAATCCGTCTTTCATGTACGATTAAATCATGCGCAGCGATGGAGGTCTGCGCAGCTTGAGTATGGGCATCTGCTGCAGCAGAGGTAGCGGCTGCTGCAAGATCAGTCACTGGAACGGAGTCAGCAGCTGTGGCACTAGCAGTCGCTGGAGTGGTGTCGGTCGTCAGGGCAGGGTGGCTCTTCCTACCTGCTTCAGATGCGGTTCCTCCGGTGCCGGTCTGCTCCGTCTCCGCTGGGGTCTGGAACGCTGGCTGCGGGGCCTTGTGCTGCGACGCTGTCATATCTGCTTGCAGCACCTCGCTTTCCGGCAGGGCCTTGCTTTCTGGCTTCGGAGCGCTGGAACTTCTTTCTTGCTCCGGACCAGACGAGGCTGCCGACAGACGTCTGGCGAGGCTCCCGATGATGGTCTTCTTCCACCCGGCCTCAGTGCTCAGCTGCATCCGCCGGGGTTGATGGATCAGCCCGTCCGCTCCGGTCTGCAGGAGGTCAGCGTCAACTGTGGAGGTCTGGCTGCGGTGCCTCTCCGGGTAGCTGGGGGAGTCCTCGGCTCCGACCCCACGCTCCGGCTCCGGGCGGCTGGCCATGGCGGCCTCCATGTTGCTCGCTCCTTCTTCCTGGTCCTTTTCCCGCTCTCTTCTTCGTGGGCGGTTTCGTTTTCGTTGTCTCTGCCCACCATTAAGGATCAGGAGGCGGATCTCGGCTGCTGACGGACACGTCCTCAAGGGGCCGAGATATTTAGACTGGGCGGCCAATGTCTTTCGCGCTCTTCAGCTTGTTCACGCCCACTTCCACGCCCTTCTTCTTCTCCTGCGCTCTCCTTAGCGCTGTAATGGCGGCGGTTTTGGCGGGAACTTCTGGCGGCAAGTGGCAACACACAGTCTTTGTAATAAAGTACAGTCCAAGCACAATAAATCCCAGTTCCAAGGCACACATGACCTGATTCTTCAGGTTTAAGTAGATCCTGTTCGTGACGCCAAGTTTGGAGCGCCCCCACACCGCCACAGGGCCTAGGGGTACCCGGCACCGGGCCTCTGGGTCTCAGTCCTGGGGTTGTCACGGTGGCTAGACCCGGTCCGTGGCCCTGTCTGTCAGTGGGGGACGTCCGCTAGAATGAGTGGTGGTGTAACGGTGCAATTGTGAGGTGCAGGTCGCAGTAAATAACGAGGACACCAGGTTGCAGTCTCTTTACCTCTTTACTGAAGATCTCTGAGTCCTCAGTCCAGAATACGGTTTACCAGGCTGCGCAAGTCCGGCCGGTCCAATGGCACCTCCAGAGTTCTCTTCACAGGTGGAAATCTGTGCCTTCCTGCTTGCGCTATGTGTTGTGGTCCTTCCCTGCTGTGCTTACGGAAAGTCCCCACAACTGTTGTGTCTGTTTCTTAAGTTCCCTCACAACTCGACTAGATGATGTTCTGCTAATCCTCCGTCCCTCCCTGAGGTTCGGGTAGGAACGGCACCCGTTTGACGGGTAGGCTCGGAGCTCTTCCGGGACCCTAGAGACGCCCCTCTCCACAAGTTGCCCCCCAAGACTTCATAGGTGATTTGAGTTAGACAGCCCGCCTGAGACTGACTGTCCTGCCGCTGTTTAGAGTATTGCTTGAAGCTGGATATTATGATACTCTCTCGGCGTTCCGGCCACCGGTTGTGCGCCTCAGTAGAATGTTGCCTCGGTCTTACAGCACGACTCCTACTGGTATTCTCCTATCGCTTTGATCTCGTTTCTCACTCAGCACAATCTATCTCGCTTCTGGTCCCTTCTTGGGCACCGCCGCTATGCTGAGCAGGCACGGTCCTGTTACGTTCGTTCTAGTTGCCAAGCCTCTGTCAGGATCCCACCCCTGACAGAGACCCTACTGTATCTTCCCCCACAACACCCTCTGCCACAAGGTGTTGCCTGGTTCCAACCCAGTCAGCTTCTAATCTAACTTCCTGCCTGACCCCCAGTTTACCCACTATGGTGGGGAGTGGCCTAGTGAATAGAACCCTTAGCTCCCCCCGGAGGCCCGGCTGTGAAATGTATTGGTGTCTGTGATACCTGATCAGATGAACTCCTTCAGTGCCATCAGACGTGCCATAGCTCCCCATAGTGGCGGAGCCACAGTACTGCAACGACCAGGACTCTGGGGCGCTGCATAAGTGTCTCTTTGGAGTGCAGAAGGTTTCTTTTTTGGGCTTCATTTTTTCTCCCTCATCTATAGAGATGGATCCGGTTAAGGTTCAGGCCATTCATGATTGGATTCAGCCCATATCCGTGAAGAGCCTTCAGAAATTTTTGGGCTTTGCTAATTTTTATCGCCGTTTCATTGCTAACTTCTCCAGTGTGGTTAAACCCCTGACCGATTTGACGAAGAAAGGCACTGATGTAACGAATTGGTCCTCTGCGGCTGTCTCTGCCTTTCAGGAGCTTAAACGCCGATTTACTTCTGCCCCAGTGTTGCGTCAGCCGGATGTTTCTCTTCCGTTTCAGGTTGAGGTTGACGCTTCTGAGATTGGGGCAGGGGCCGTTTTGTCTCAGAGGAATTCTGTTGGTTCCTTGATGAACCTGTGTGCCTTCTTTTCCCGTAAGTTTTCGCCTGCTGAACGCAATTATGATGTCGGCAATCGGGAGTTGTTGGCTATGAAGTGGGCGTTTGAGGAATGGCGACATTGGCTTGAGGGAGCCAAGCACCGTATTGTGATCTTGACCGATCATAAAAATCTGATTTACCTCGAGTCTGCCAAACGGCTGAATCCTAGACAGGCTCGATGGTCCTTGTTTTTCTCCCGTTTTGATTTCGTGGTCTCGTATCTTCCGGGTTCTAAGAATATTAAGGCTGATGCCCTCTCTAGGAGTTTTTTGCCTGATTCTCCTGAGGTACTGGAACCGGTCGGCATTCTGAAGGAAGGGGTGGTCCTTTCGGCCATTTCCCCTGATTTGCGACGGGTTCTGCAGGAATTTCAGGCTGACAAACCTGACCGCTGTCCAGTGGGCAAACTGTTTGTTCCTGACAGATGGACTAGTAGAGTGATTTCTGAGGTTCATTGTTCTGTGTTGGCAGGCCATCCTGGTATTTTTAGTACCAGAGATTTGGTTGGTAGGTCCTTTTGGTGGCCTTCTTTGTCGCGTGATGTGCGTTCTTTTGTGCAGTCCTGTGGGACTTGTGCGTGGGCCAAGCCTTGTTGTTCCCGTGCTAGCGGGTTGCTTTTGCCTTTGCCGTTCCCGGAGACGCCCTGGACGCATATTTCTATGGATTTTATTTCAGATCTTCCGGTTTCCCAGAGGATGTAGGTTATCTGGGTGGTTTGTGACCGGTTCTCTAAGATGGTTCATTTGGTGCCTTTGCCTAAATTGCCTTCCTCTTCTGATTTGCTTCCGTTGTTTTTTCAGCATGTGGTTCGTTTGCATGGTATTCCGGAGAATATTGTGTCCGACAGAGGTTCCCAGTTTGTTTCTAGGTTTTGGCGGGCCTTTTGTGCTAGGCTGGGCATTGATTTGTCTTTTTCCTCCGCATTTCATCCACAGACAAATGGCCAGACCGAGCGAACTAATCAGACTTTGGAAACTTATTTGAGATGCTTTGTGTCTGCTGATCAGGATGATTGGGTGACTTTCTTGCCATTGGCCGAGTTCGCCCTTAATAATCGGGCTAGTTCGGCTACCTTGGTTTCGCCCTTCTTTTGCAATTTTGGTTTTCATCCTCGTTTTTCTTCGGGGCAGGTTGAGCCTTCTGATTGTCCTGGTGTGGATTCTGTGGTTGACAGGTTGCAGCAGATTTGGGCTCATGTGGTGGACAATTTGGTGTTGTCTCAGGAGGAGGCTCAGCGTTTTGCTAACTGTCATCGGTGTGGTGGTTCCCGGCTTCGGGTTGGGGATTTGGTCTGGTTGTCTTCCCGTCATGTTCCTATGAAGGTTTCTTCCCCTAAGTTTAAGCCTCGGTTTATTGGTCCTTATAGGATTTCTGAGATTATCAATCCGGTGTCTTTTCGTTTGGCCCTTCCGGCCTCTTTTGCCATCCATAATGTTTTCCATAGATCTTTATTGCGGAAATATGTGGTGCCCGTTGTTCACTCTGTTGATCCTCCTGCTCCTGTGTTGGTTGATGGGGAGTTGGAGTATGTGGTTGAGAAGATTTTGGATTCTCGCCTTTCGAGGCAGAGGCTTCAGTACCTTGTCAAATGGAAGGGTTATGGCCAGGAGGATAATTCTTGGGTTTTTGCCTCTGATGTCCATGCTGCTGATTTGGTCCGTGCCTTTCATCTGGCTCGTCCTGATCGGCCTGGGGGCTCTGGTGAGGGTTCGGTGACCCCTCTTCAAGGGGGGGTACTGTTGTGAATTCTGCTCTTGGGCTCCCTCCGGTGGTTGTTAGTGGTAGTGCAGTTGTCTTGGGGTTGTAATCCAGGGCTGGTGTTTCTGCTGATTGCAGCTTTTCTAGGTATTTAGGTGTGCAGGATCCATTACTCCTGGCCAGTTGTCCATTGTTCTTGGAGGGATTGCATCTCTCTCTGGTTCCTCACGCTCTGCTGCCAATTCAGCTAAGATAAGTGTCTGGTTTTTTGTCTCTGTGCACACATGCAGTGTGCTTTGCAATTCAGTGCAATTAATTGTGTTTTTGTCCAGCTTAGACTTTGTTTGGATTTTTCAGTCATGCTGGATTCTCAGGAGTTGCAGATATACTTGCTATGTCTTTAGTTAGATGTAGCATATTAATATTTTCTGCTGTGGATATTTTTAGGATTTTAATACTGACCGCTTAGAATTCTGTCCTATCCTTTTCTATTTAGCTAGAAGTGCCTCTTTTGCTAAATTCTGTTTTCCTGCCTGCGTGTGTCTTTCCTCTTATACTCACAGTCAATATTTGTGGGGGGCTGCCTATCCTTTGGGGTTCTGCTCTGAGGCAAGATAGAATTCCCATTTCCACCTATAGGGGTATTTAGTCCTCCAGCTGTGTCGAGGTGTCTAGGACGTGTTAGGTACACCCCACGGCTACTTCTAGTTGCGGTGTCAGTTTAGGGTTTGCGGTCAGTACAGGTTTCCACCTACTCCTGAGAAAGTCTCTCATGCGGCTCCAAGGTCACCGGATCATAACAGACCCCGTTTTTCAGCTACTTGCAAATGTGACATTATACTCAATCACAAATCTATATAACAATGATCTTTGTAGATTGATAAATGAATAAGATGCCGCCTTTGTCTGTACATAGTGATTCAGTATATTTTGCCAAGTACTGCTCATATAAGAGGGTGTTGGCCCACCAAAGGATTCTCCTGCTCTCCTATAGGCCAGTCCAAGCCTATTGACATAGTCATATTGCCAAGTCATATTTACCGTATAATGAACGCCGTGAAAACAAAACCCAAAAATGCATCCCATGATAAAATGAATGATGCTATTAAAAAGTGCAACTTGTCTCGTTAAAAACAAGCTCTCATACGGCTATATAAAATAAAAACATGGCTCTTTGACGAAAGGGAGGAAAAATTGAAAGCACAAAAATTAAAAATCACCATGTTGTAAAGGAGTTATCTTAATGTTTTATCTTAAATATTGCGCTCTTTTTATATCCTATGTACGCTATATAGACGCCTACACATTTAGACCCCATTCACACGTCCGTGTTTAAACAAGTATGTGAAAAAAAGGTGCCGGTGTGACCAGTGTTTTCCATCAGTGTGTCATCTGTGTGTGGTCTGTGGGTTCGTTTTTACTATCAGTGTTTTTCACAGATGGATAAAGAAATTACAAAGCTTCTCCTATCTTTTTCAATATTAAAAACAGACATCACGTGGATGGCAAACAGATTGTGAACTGATGCCACCCGTGTTTTTTATGGAGCCATAGACTGGTATTGGCTCTTTTCACAATTTCCAGATTTATATTTTTTAAATATGTAGAAATCATGTATCATTTCCTTTACAATTCATAAATACTGGCTACTCTGTGTTCATATATCACATAAAAACCAAATTAAATTGATTTAAGTTTTTGGATGTAATGTGGAAAAGTTCACGCGCTAGGAATACTTTTTCAAGGCACTGTATACCCTAAAATAGTATTAGTAAAATCAAGCCCTCATACAGCTCCATTCCCAGAAAACTATAAAAATTATGAGTCTCAGAAAAAGTGGATAAAATATATATATATATATATATATATATATATATATATATATATATATATATATATATTTTTTTTTTTACAAATTTCAGAATTTTTTTAAACACCCAAAAAAAAAACTATACAAGTTTGGTCTGGCCACATTCATACTGGCATGAAGAATCATATTGCCTGGTCTTCAACAATTCATCCCACTTGGAATTTTTGCCCGTTTTTCAGTACTTTATAAGTGACCTAGTACATTTTATACAAAAAACGAAAAATCAAAATGGTTCCAAAATCGTTAATGCGGGATAATTTTGGGGTAAAAAAAAAAAAGATACAACTGATTCTAATTTAAATCAATTTGGACATATCAGTTAACCGCTAACTTTGTTGTATAATCCCTTAGTTTGTGGAACACCCGGGTACCCCAAAAAAAAAGTGGTGTGTCCTTGATTTAGGTTTTGAAACTTTCAGAAAGTCATAAAATAGTAAAATAATAATTGCAACATGCGGGTTAATGTCATTATCTAGGAAAGGACATTTTCCATTAAATTTCAAACTTTATATCAACAAAGTTGTGCTCAATTAATTAGAAATAAAATAGTTTCCCCGATGGAAGTATTGAGCTTGGTCTTGTGGTTGCCGAGATGTCATCTTTGTCTGACTCATCCACTTTTTTGATTATCCACAGCACTTACTGATGTCATATTGGTCTATTTAAGGAAAACTGCCGCCCTATGGACTCATTTCTGTATGTGTAATGCGAAGTTCCACTAACCGTGATCTCCAAGGAAACTGATGCCGGAGCCGCTACTTATCTCATCGCCGCGCTGCCTGAGAGCGTAAAACAAAGAGAGTTAATGAATCACAGTAAACTTTAGATTCAAACGTATATGTCACAACAGCCGACTCAGTAATTAAGCAATTACATCGCAACAGGTTGTGCGCACACATACGTACATAGTGGGTACAGTGGAAATGAAGCTTAATAGGCCTGTGCTTGTCCGACTATTGTGGAAATAAACTTCAAC
Source organism: Ranitomeya variabilis (assembly GCF_051348905.1). Classification (NCBI taxonomy): domain Eukaryota; kingdom Metazoa; phylum Chordata; class Amphibia; order Anura; family Dendrobatidae; genus Ranitomeya; species Ranitomeya variabilis. The sequence continues at coordinate 203,295,567 of NC_135238.1, read as the reverse complement.
TTTTCTAGACTTCACATATTCACGACGGGTCCAATTAAACTTTTTTGATGCTCATTATCAGAATGTATAATGTCAAATTGAGAAACAAAAAAACTATATAAAGCCTCTATATCAATAACACTTATTCAAAGAAAGTGAAAAATCACAAATCCATTAAAAACACGTGAAAATTTTGGAGAGATAACACGTATCCACACAAAACGTTTTGTATTTTAAGTCAACCTTTTTCTGGAAGATCCAATGAAGGTTGCCAACCCTTCAGAAATTCCTGGACGGATCTTTAATCATTTAAGCCTCTCTAGTTTTTGTTTTTTTTTGGTCCAGTGGGTGGTCCTATCATTGATTGACAGATTTCTTTCATTATGTTTCCATACAGGCTCTTTCCTTCATGCACTATGATGTGACTGGGTGGCCTTCATTTGACTCACCTACCAACAGGTCTTATACAGCCTTGCTCTCCTGGGACTTTCTTGTCTCCTTATGGTATTTGTTATATCCTTTACCCTGGGATACTACAAGATTTCTCTCTGATCCACTTTAATACTTCTTTGGAGCTTATTCAGTATGGACTATTCTGTATTTGTTCACCCCCGGAAGAAGGCACAGCGCCGAAACGCGCGTTGGGGACGGTGGCACCACAGAGCTTCAGGTACCTTCCAGGTAATTGTTACATTTTAGCTATGATGCTTTTTTGCTCTTTGCTCTCTCTCCTGGATGTGGCACACAGCCCTTTTGGAGATTTTTTTGATCTGGTTAACTATTTCCCAGCTTTTACAATTGGACATGCTTCATTGCATGCTTTGCACTTGCAATTCTTTGAGCAAACTACTCATTCTCTATGTACCTGTTGGTATCCGTCTCTGACCGTGGTTCTACCTAATTTGGCTCACCTCTGTCATATCCCTATGTACTCTTGGTCTTATGGTTTTATATATTGTTTATAATAAAGTTTTGGCATTTTTACATGATTTGGTTCTATCTGTTGCTTTTTCCATATATGATCTCTCTTTGTTCACTCTTGAAGTTTTTCATCTTGCATTATATTGTCTCCTATACTACTTGCATAGTTATTTTTCCAGGACAGCTTGATTGCACTTTATTCATAACATACCCCAGGTACACACAGTGGAGGAGTCTGGATGGTCCTTACATGGTCCTCCAGCTGTTATATATTCCAGCCTCTGGGCATTTTGTTTTTTATATGTGTTTGTGTCATTCTTGTATATTTGTACCTTAATATATGCATTTCATTTTGCATATCTCGGTGATCCTTGCCATGTTTTACACACTTCTTTTTCTCCAAGTTGTTTGTCAGTTACCCCATGCACAATCATCGCTAATGTTTTATGCCGTAACTAGATCATATGAGGTGGCACGCAGCTGGTTGTTGCAACGCTTTTCTCGGCAACCTGGCCCATTAACACTGATAACTCAGACTTTAATTTGCATTACTCAACTTTTGTAAGGTAAAGGCCTCTACGCATCATTAGAAGTTTTTTTTAACCCATTAACCCCCTATTACGCCCAACGTCAGGCTCCCTCACTTTGATGTGGGCTCCGGCGGTAAGCCCACATCTTTCCCTGCACATGTCAGCTGTTTGAACAGCTGACATGTGCCAGGAACAGTCACGGGTGAAATTGCAAACTACATGCGTTTATTAACCCATTAAATACCACTGTCAAACGCTTGACAGCGGCATTGAACAAGCGCTTCCAGAAATCGTGCTGGAAACCCTTCTTACAATGGTGGACATTATAATTAAAAAGGCGTATGCATATAAAATAGATTTAAAAAAAGACCCATATTTAATGTGTAAAAAACAATAAATAGGCGAACAACACCAAAAACAAGACAAAAAAGGCACAAGTGCAATAATAATTCGGGCCCAAAGAGTCACTTCTACAACAGGCCCTATTCCTAACAGCCCTTCCTCCTACAAGTCCTGTTCGGTCTTATTCCAACTAGGTTATGCCGCACAGCTGGTACTAGCCTCCTGAGTAGCCTCCACAACTCAAATCATGCTGGCTCCCTTCCTTCTAGGTTGATATCACCCTCACAGTTTTCAACAGACTCCTCAGCACTCACTACTCTCAAAGCTCAGCGCTTCAGAGACAGCCGGCTAAGAGCTCTGCTTGCTGTCCCTTACAGTAAGTTGCAACTGCAGCATCTAAGTGGTTAGAGGCAGGGCGGCCCCTTCCATCGCTCCATTAGACCACTAGTGATGAGTCTGCTAAGTGCTGATAAGCTATTATCATGGTATCCAGGGTCCTCCATGCCGCTATCTGTGCACACTTAATAATCTCTGCCTAAGATCCCATATGAGATCACTAAATGTACAATGCATCACAATATAAAAGTAAAGTGCATTGTATGGGCAATAAAACGATCCCAGGTTCAAGTCCCTTAGGAGGATGAATAAAAAATGTAAATAAAAAAAAATGTATAACCTCTTCTGTAAATTTATAAACTTTGTCAATATAACATTATTTATCCCTCTGCCAGATTTGCTGTTTTTCAGTTATCACAAAAATGGAATAAAAAGCGAAGAAAATGTCACATATGCCGCTCACAAATTTATCAATTTATCCATTTCCTGGAGGAATAATTGAGGATCGGCACAATGTACAGATCACTCAGAATTGTAAAATTATGAAGAATGCGAGGTCTTCTTTAAAGTGTTTAACCCTCTTTGAACACAATTCTCTTTGTATTATTCAAAGAAGTATCATTGTACTGAAACATAAAACAACTATGTTTGACGCAGTTTAGGTTCTCCACGGAATCCTGCCAATGCTGAATATGGGGAATTAGCAGGGAATAAAGCTTGTGAACCCTGCAGGTCATCAATGTATTCATTTCAGATGGATTTATCCATTGATTACTAGCAACTTATGCTCCAACTGTCCATGCTTCACTGTCCATGGTGCTGAAATGAAAGCCCACATACACTCACTGATTACATTCAGCGATTAATATTGTATATAACATGAAACTATAAATTGTGAACGATCATTTCAATACCATGATGTCTGTAAGTTCATGCAACACCAAGTTCAAAGCCATGTTTGTGAATTATACTTTTGCTTGCTAGATGGAAGGGTTCCTTCAAAAGCGTGCCTGAGAGGTACTGTATGGACCTATGTTAAATGCCCATTAGTGATGAGCGATCGTGCTCAGATAAGGTGTTATCTGAGAATGCTCGGGTGCTAACAGAGTGTCTTCAACGTGCTCAAAAAATATGCTTGAGTTCCCACGGCTGCATGTCTCATGGCAGTTTGACAGCTGCAATCCATGCACTCATGCCTAACTGTTGCGTAGTTTGGACGCAGAACAAACTTGTGAGAGTAGATTATATGGGGTAATTCAACTTTTATCTACACAGAACATGAGGTACATGCATCAGCTTCTTAATACAGCATAACAGGAAGTCTGAAGGACCTTTTACAAGAGAGAAAGCGAAACCAAAGTACAAGTATATGCATTACATTCAACTAAGCATATAACAGTAACAACATCGCCATCTACTGTTAGAAAAGTGTAAACTCCTCCTGCACAAAAATAAGTCTGTATCTGTTACATATCTGCCAACACTAACAAACAGGCATCTCTAGCTGCAGAATATCTACCCTGGAAACGAAAAGATAAAACATGCTGAAATTCATCTGCCCCTTCCTTCTATCCTCCACCATCTGCTTTCTTGGCTGCAGTGGATAGCAATAGCACCAGGGACATAGCGCTTAGGGGGTCTTCTTTCAGCACGTATGAGAAGACTAATACTATTAAAGACCCCAGATAATTGAGGGACTTGTTGAACATTTTGTATACTACACAAGCTTCTAGTTATACTACTGCCCCCATAAATACTAGACAAAGGAAGAGCACTGGTTCAGGTAACATCAATCTAATGTGTATGGCTTTCTTTAGAAACTAGGTGGACTATATATTTTTTTCTGGATCAAAACACCTATTTATTCTTTACAATTGTTTCCAAATAATTTTTTTTTCATATCACTTGGATAGAATAAAATTATTCTAGATTTTTTTTTAAATATAAACACAAAGAAAAATGTATATTTATATGCAGGTAGGAAAATTATACCAAGGAGAATAATTTCAGAAATTTTCCCACTTTTAATGTGCAGCGCCCCAGAGTCCTGGTCGTTGCAGTACTGTGGCTCCGCCGCTATGGGGAGCTATGGTACGTCTGATGGCACTGAAGGAGTTCGTCTAACCAGGTATCACAGACACCAATACATTTCACAGCCGGGCCTCCGGGGGGAGCTAAGGGTTCTATTCACTAGGCCACTCCCCACCATAGTGGGTAAACTGGGGGTCAGGCAGGAAGTTAGATCAGAAGCTGACTGGGTTGGAACCAGGCAACACCTTGTGGCAGAGGGTGTTGCAGGGGAAGATACAGTAGGGTCTCTGTCAGGGGTGGGATCCTGACAGAGGCTTGGCAACTTGAACGAACGTAACGGGACCGTGCCTGCTCAGCATAGCGGCGGTGCCCAAGGAGGGACCAGAAGCGAGATAGATTGTGCTGAGTGAGAAACGAGATCATAGCAACAGGAGAATACCAGTAGGAGTCGTGCTGTAAGACCGAGGCAACATCCTACTGAGGCGCATAACCGGTGGCCGGAACGCCGAGGGAGTATCATAATATCCAGCTTCAAGCAATACTCTAAACAGCGGCAGGACAGTCAGTCTAAGGCGGGCTGTCTAACTTAAATCACCTATGCAGTCTTGGGGGGCAACTTGTGGAGAGGGGCGACTCTAGGGTCCCGGAAGAGCTCCGAGCCTACCCGTCAAACGGGTGCCGTCCCAACCAGAACATCAGGGAGGGTCGGAGGATTAGCAGAACATCATCTAATCGAGTTGTGAGGGAACTTAAGAAACAGACACAACAGTTGTGGGGACTTTCCGTAAGCACAGCAGGGAAGCACCACAACACATAGCGCAAGCAGGAAGGCACAGATTTCCACCTGTGAAGAGAACTCTGGAGGTGCCATTGGACCGGCTGGACTTGCGCAGCCTGGTGAACCCTATTCCGGACTGAGGACCCAGAGATCTTCAGTAAAGAGGTAAAGAGACTGCAACCTGGTGTCCTCGTTATTTACCGCGACCTGCACCCCACAACTGCACCGCTACAGCCACTACCATCATCCATCATATCTACCACTGACTGTGCGCCCCTCGGCAGGGTCACGGATCGGGCCTAGCCACCGTGACAACCCTAGAGCAGAGACTCAGAGGCCCGGTACCGGGTACCCCTCGACCCTGCGGCAGTGGGGGCGCTACAAATGTTTCCCATAATCTGTACAATTCAATTGAAAAATAAGCTGACATTTATGAGCTACAAAAAAACCTTCAAATTTTTTCAAATATTACCTTCTTCAAGATAAATGAAAATAAATCAAAAATATTGCCATTTTACTTGACGGAATCAGAAACAAAGAAAATTGAGGACATAGCTTCATTAAGTTGGTCAGAAGGAGACTTAGACTATCTAGGTACAATCATCTCAAAAAACTTAGACACAATAATGAAGAAAAATCTGGACAAACTCTTGGAGACTATAAACAAGGACCTAAATTTCCTCGGCACCAAAGATCTCTCATGGTGGGGCAAAGTATTGGCAATAAAAACTTTTATCGTCCCAAAAATGTCTTATATATTGAGAACACTCCCCCTAAAAGTCAACACTTCCTACCTGACTAGTATTCAATCCACAATTAATCTGTTTATTTGGAATAAAAAAAGGGCCCGCATTCCCACAAACATTTTATATAAATGCAAGGAATTTGGGGGCACAGGCCTACCAAACATAACTGCTTTATATTTATCGAATTTAATAAAACAAAGCCAGTACTGGTTTATGCAAGAAGACTCTCCGAACTGGCTTGATCTTGAAATTGCACATAACCATAATAAATCACCTAAAGAATTGGTTTTTGACCATATTCTAAACAGACCTTGTAATGCCTACGCTCATCACCCTATCTTTTCTCCCATTATATACGCCTGGGACAAACTGTCTAAACGAAAGAGAGGATCCAACAGGAAAATCCTTCTCCACAATACCCCAATAGAGATTATCATGCTTATCCAAAATATTAACCCCTCTCCCATATGGAGAGACAATGGGATCAAAAAATTAAATGATATCCACGATGGGGTTAAATTTCTCAGCTTCAGCTCTGTAAAACAAAAATTTTAAATTCCCTCCTCAGCCTTTTTCCCTTATTTGGCACTGAAGGACCAAGCTCAAAACTTCATCACAAACAAACCAAAAATATTTGAAGCAATTATTAAATTATTAAAAAACCCCAAACATCATCTATTTTGGAGCAACAAGCAAATATATTGGTGGTTTAACAATGATACACAATTTAATAAGTTATCTCACATGACAAAATGGGAAAGGGATCTGAATACAACGTTCACTCCAGAACAGTTGGAAAATGCGATCCACTTTACTTACGCCTCAAACATCTGCATGACATTGAAAGAGGCCTACTATAAAATAATAACAAGATGGTACTATACTCCGGCTCGCCTTTCTCATCTACCGTCAGGAGGATCTCCATTGTGCTGGAGAGAATGTGGAGAACACGGAAGTTTGCTACATGTGTTTTGGACATGCCCCCGGGTGAAACCCTTATGGAGACAGGCCATAAAATTAATCAATAAACTATTAACAGACAACACTATAGTCACCCCTGCAATGGCCTTGTTGTCATTGAACTATGAAAGCACGGACACAAATGTGAGATCTATTATAATTCATATCTGTCTCATAGTTAAACAAATTATAGCCTTCCATTGGAAAAATCCGATCTTACCGGCCTTTACCGAAATTATAGACCAAATTAACCTACATAAAACATATGAAGAAAACTTCGCAATAGCAAACAATTATTATAAGAAATATGATAGGAAATGGAAGAAGTGGGTTGAGGTAGACTCCAACTTATCGCATTAAAAGGAAAGATGGTGGTTACCGCATACCTGTGAGGATAAAATATGTTAATCTGTTAAAATTGTTAATAACTATCAAATTCTGTTATGTCTGGACAGCGTGTCCACAAAGTTGTACTTACCTTTTCCCAGTCCCATTTCCCTTACCTCCCTCCCTCTCCTTACCCTTATTCCCTTGAGAGCTGATTATATGACTATCTTTGCATGTTAATACTAAATTTCAAAAGATACAATAAAAATTATTTGAAAAGAAAAATAAGCTGAAATCCTTTTAGGTGGAAAAAAAGAACTAAAATATGCACACCCTTAAACTAAAACTTTGTTGAAGTCCCCTTTGAATTTATGGCTGCATTCAGTCTTTTTGGGTAGAAGTCGATCAGCACGGCACATCTAGAATTGGCAATCTTTGCCCACTCTTCCTTGCAGTAGCTCCACATCTGTCAGATTTTGTGGCATCTCCTCTGCACAGCCCCTCTTCAAGTTACCCATAGATTTACTATTGGCTTCAGGTCTGGGCAAGGGCTCGGCCACTCCAAAACATTAAACTTCTTTTTGCTTAGGGTCGTTGTTGTGTTGAAAGATGAAATTCCTCTTCGTATTCAACTTTTTAGCAAATGCCTGAAAGCTCTGTTGCAAAATTGACTGATATTTGGAACAGTTCATAATTCCCTCCATCATGACTAAACGCCAAGTCCCAGCTGCTGAAAAACAGCCCCAAAGCATAATGCTGCTTCCACTATGCTTCACTATGGGTATGTGTCATGACTCTGTTGTCAGGTGTCCTGGGACCAGTGTCTCCCTCCATATCCCTACTGCTAGGGGCACCCTAGCTTGCCATGTTCTTGGATTACTTTGATGGTAAAAACGTGGCCACGTAACTTGCCTTAGCTCCTGAATCCGCACTGAGTCTGTACACTACCCCCACCCAGGAAGAGGGGAGTAGTAGGGTACCGTAATACACCAACAAGATTAACAAGGCAATACAAACAGGGATAACGGAAAATACTAATCATACAAATATACTCACACAAACAACAGAGGTTACACTGGGGAGGATGGAAAAAGCCAAAGTAGGAGAAGAAGGGGATTAGCACAGACCGAAAACCTAGCAACAGTCTCAGCTAAATCCAACATCCAAATGCCTTCTCAAACAACAACCACAAACCATCATCTCCAGCCATGCAGCATAAGCTATCTCTGGTAATGAGTGCTTGCCAGGGCCCAGATCATATAGGAGAGGGAAGTGGCTAACAGTGAACAGCTGAGAGCCTTAATGCAGGAAAGCTTCTAAGAGCTCTCAACTGAGCAGATTAACACCTGCACTACTAAAAGAAACCTGCACTGTTTAATATGAAGGTGAAGTGCTTCTAAACAATGCAGGCGTAGGAGAAATCAGAGGCTGCAGTCTTCTGGCTCCTCTCTGTCGCGGTAAACCTGTTACAGTATGGTATACTTTTAATGATGCGCAGTGTTGGCTTTGCACCAAACATGCATTTTGGAATTATGGCCAAAGAGTTCATCCTTGGTCTCCTCAAACCATAATACATTTTCATGCATAATTTTGGCAGACGATGTAGGTTTTGGTCAAATATAGTTGGGATTTGATGTTTTTCTTTGGAAGAAAAGGCTTCCATCTTGCTAGCCTGGCCAAAGGCCAGACATTGGGAGAACAAAGGAGATTGTTGTCACATGCAATACACACATGCAGTACACAACCAGTACTTGTCAGGGATTCCTGTTGTGAAATTGGATTCTGGGCTCCCCCGGTGGCCACTTGTGGAATTGTACTTGTGTGCATCATCCCCTCTGTTCACCTGCTCCTATCAGGATGTGGGAGTCGCTATATAACCTTGCTCCTCTGTCAGTTTCATGCCGGTCACCAATGTAATCAGAAGCCTTTCTGTGCATGTTCCTGCTACTAGACAACTCCCAGCTAAGTTGGACTTTTGTCCTTGTGTGTTTTTGCATTTTGTTCCTGTTCACAGCTGCTGTTTCGTTACTGTGTCTGGAAAGCTCTTGTGAGCGGAAATTGCCACTCTGGTGTTATGAGTTAATGCTAGAGTCTTAAAGTAATTTCTGGATGGTGTTTTGATAGGGTTTTCTGCTGACCATGAAAGTGCCCTTTCTGTCTTCTTGCTATCTAGTAAGCGGACCTCGATTTTTGCTAAACCTATTTTCATACTACGTTTGTAATTTCATCTAAAATCACCGCCAATATATGTGGGGGCCTCTGTCTGCCTTTTGGGAAAATTTCTCTAGAGGTGAGCCAGGACTGTCTTTTCCTCTGCTAGGATTAGGTAGTTCTCCGGCTGGCGCTGGGCATCTAGGGATAAAAAAACGTAGGCATGCTACCCGGCCACTTCTAGTTGTGTGGCAGGTTTAGTTCATGGTCAGTATAGTTTCCATCTTCCAAGAGCTAGTTCTCATATATGCTGGGCTATGTTCTCTCGCCATTGAGAATCATGACAGATTCCTGCAGCTCCTTTAATGTTGCTGTATGCTTCTAGCAGCTTCTTGGGCCAATTTGAGGGACGTCCATTCTTCTGAATAATATCACTGTTGTGCCAAATTTAGGTCTCTTTTTGATGACTGTCTTCACAGTATTCCATGATATATCTAACGCGTTGGGAAAACTTTGCATGGTTCTCCTGACTGATAACTTTCAACAATGAGATCCCTTTGCTGTGTTATAAGCTCTTTACCGACAGTGGTTTTTGCCATAAAATACAACTAAGAAACTGTCAGAAAAATCCTACCAGAAGAGCTAAACTTTATATGGGGTTAATCAGAATCACTGTAGATGATGGCGGCCGTACACCGACTGCTATTTAACATTTAAATTTGGCGAATTCAGAAAACAACCACATCCCCAATTTACACTTAGACATAGGTATATCTGTATAGTTTAGACAGATGTGCGTGGCCCATGTGTGGTTATTTATTTATCATCTATGTGTATTATAAATATTCTATACGTGTGTATACATTGGATCTGTATGGTTGTGCTCTGTATACAGTGTATGTGTATATTTATGCTTTGAGTGTTTACAATACATTCTGTACCTGGGTTTAGTGCCAGACAGCCAAGGAAAAAAGCAAAGCTCTATGAGTGCTGACATTGGGAAAGATTGTACTGTGTGAGGTCCTGTAGCCAGAGCTGGCAGCACCTCGCCCATCCCCCGCCTGCCTCTGTGCAGCTGAGCTGGCTCTGCAGTGGTGACAGGCTCGGCTGCTGTGCACTCAGCACATGGTGGTGTTATGTGAGGTAGTACAGACCCCAGGACGGAGGCTTTCAGGATTATTACACCCGGCTCATTTCTTAGTTGAGAAAAAAAGAGCAAAAAAAAAAATCCCTCCCGTCTGTGGTGTCCTCAGTGCAGGACTTAGTAGCAGTGTAGACAGTGTCACACGAGCCTGAGCTGGCAGAGCTCCCAACATGGTGGCTGCACACGCTTCCCATGCCTCCTCCTCTGCAGAGTGGATTGCCTGTCTAGATAAAAGGTACTTTCTTCACATGTGTGATGCTGCATGTATGATGTGACTATAATTCTGCATGTATGATGAGAATGCTGTGCTGCATGTATGATGTGACTATAATTCTGCATGTATGATGAGAATGCTGTGCTGCATGTATGATGTGACTATAATTCTGCATGTATGATGAGAATGCTGTGCTGCATGTATGATGTGACTATAATTCTGCATGTATAATGTGAGTGCTGTGCTGCATGTATGATGTGACTATAATTCTGCATGTATGATGTGACTGCTGTGCTGCATGTATGATGTGTCTATGGTTCTGCATGTATGATGTGAGTGCTGTGCTGCATGTATGATGTGACTATAATTCTGCATGTATGGTGAGAATGCTGTGCTGCATGTATGATGTGACTGCTGTGCTACATGTATGATGTGTCTATGGTTCTGCATGTATGATGTGAGTGATGTGCTGCATGTATGGTGAGAATGCTGTGCTGCACTTATGACGTGACTGCTGTGCTGCATGTATGTTATGTCTATGGTTCTGCATGTATGACGTGTCTGCTGTGCTGCATGTATGATGTGAGTGCTGTGCTGCATGTATGATGTGTCTGCTGTGCTGCATGTATGATGTGAGTGCTGTGCTGCATGTATGATGTTTATATGGTGCTGCATGTATGATGTGACTTCTCTGTTGAATGTATGATGTGTCTATGGTTCTGCATGTATGATGTGTCTGCTGTGCTGCATGTATGATGTGAGTGCTGTGCTGCATGTGTGATGTGTCTATGGTGCTGCATGTATGATGTGACTTCTCTGTTGAATGTATGATGTAACTGCTGTGCTGCATGTATGATGTGACTGCTGTGTTGAACGTATGATGTGAGTACTGTGCTGCATGTGTGATGTGACTATGGTGCTGCATGTGTGATGTGACTATGGTGCTGCATCTATGTGTCCGCTGTGCTGCATGTATGATGTGTCTGCTGTGCTGCATGTATGATGTGAGTGCTGTGCTGCATGTATGATGTGTCTGCTGTGCTGCATGTATGATGTGAGTGCTGTGCTGCATGTATGATGTGAGTGCTGTGCTGTATGTATGATGTGAGTGCTGTGCTGCATGTATGATGTGTCTGCTGTGCTGCATGTATGATGTGTCTGCTGTGCTGCATGTATGATGTGAGTGCTGTGCTGCATGTATGATGTGAGTACTGTGCTGCATGTATGATGTGTCTGCTGTGCTGCATGTATGATGTGAGTGCTGTGCTGCATGTATGATGTGAGTGCTGTGCTGCATGTATGATGTGAGTGCTGTGCTGCATGTATGATGTGAGTGCTGTGCTGCATGTATGATGTGACTTCTCTGTTGAATGTATGATGTGAGTGCTGTGCTGCATGTATGATGTGAGTACTGTGCTGCATGTGTGATGTGACTATGGTGCTGCATGTATGATGTGACTATGGTGCTGCATCTATGTGTCCGCTGTGCTGCATGTATGATGTGTCTGCTGTGCTGCATGTATGATGTGTCTGCTGTGCTGCATGTATGATGTGTCCGCTGTGCTGCATGTATGATGTGAGTGCTGTGCTGCATGTATGATGTGTCTGCTGTGCTGCATTTATGATGTGACTTCTCTGTTGAATGTATGATGTGAGTGCTGTGCTGCATGTATGATGTGTCTGCTGTGCTGCATGTGTGATGACACTACTGTACTACATGAACAATATACAGTAACCATTGTGCTGTATATATAGTATAATGAGTGTTGTGCTGCATGTATGATGGCAGCTGCTGTGCTGCATGTATGATGGCACAGTGATGGTGTATGCATGCTGTGACTGCCCCATGCATGCTAATGAAGATCTGCTTGTTGTGCTGCATAGTGATGTGTGACCATCACACAGGCCCTGCGGGTAATGCATGTGATAGTGGACAGCCTGTGGTGCTGATCTGTCTGCGGCTCTTCCTGTGTGGAGTTTGCCCTTGTCCATTGTTATTTCCTGGGAATCAAGGTCCCAGCATTGTAGATGCTTGAAAAAAATCAATATACTCAATGTGCATTAGTGAAATGTGGTAACAAATGGAGAATTAGGAAGAAAATGTGCCTTGTTCTATTAGAGAGAAATCATTTGGCTTAGTAAAGGACTGGATGTAAATTCCACATAGCCCAGCTGCTGCAGAACCTCTTCTGTATATAGATATAGACAATTGATCTATTTCTTACATACTCTGAAGTGCTTTATATATATTTATGCTGTAATTTTGGGCTTGCGCAATTCAGGTATGACTGAGTCCCCTAAAATTAGAGAAAAAAAACAACCCCATGATTAAATGAAGTCCAGAATCCTCCTCTTCTGTAATTCTGTTATGATACAAAATTTGCATTAAAATAACTTGCGTACGTGGGAGGTCTGGGGGAGGTATGCTCCAAATGTTGTACTTAAAAAAAAATAAAAGTTGCAATTGATGAAAAGGTAAATACATATGAAGTAACTGTTAAAATAGGTGAAAAACGCCAAATCTGGACACCTAAGGTACAAATGCAACAATGTATCAGGCCCTATGTCAGTGTGAGGTTACTGACTGCCATCAAGATATATTAACCCCTTAGTGACGGAGCCAAATTTTTGAAATCTGACCAGTGTCACTTTATGTGGTAATAACTCTGCAACGCTTCAACAAATCCCAGTGATTTTGAGATTGTTTTTTCGTGACACATTATACTTTATGATAATGGTAAATTTAGGTCAATATGTTTTGTGTTTATTTATAAAAAATATAAAAAATTTGAGAAAAATGTTAAAAAATTATCGATTTTCAAAATTTGAATGATTATCCCTTTAATCCAGATGGCCATACCACAGCAAACCATTAATAATTAACATTTCCCACATGTTGGCTTTACATCACCACCATTTGTAAAATGTTCTTTTATTTTTATAGCATTTTAGGAGGATTAATAATGTAGCAGCAATTTTTCATTTTTTCAAGGAAATTTACAAAATTTATTTTTTTAGAGACTTATCCATGTTTGAAGTGACTTTAGGGGTCTCATATATTGGGAAACCCCCAAACGTGATACCATTTTAAAAACAGCACCCCCTGACATATTGAAAACTGCAGTCAGGTAGTTTATTAACCCTTCAGGTGCTTTACAGGAATTAATGCAAAGTGGCATGTCAGAAATGAAAATGTGTATTTTTATCACCTAAATGTCTCTAACTTCTGAACAGATTACTACAGCCGCCAGATTCTTAGGCCACTATTTGGTCGTGAATTGACATGGCAAACATCAGGACCACAAAATCATGATCTGAGGGCAGCAATTGGGATAAAGAGGAAGCCCTCACACTCTGTTAACCATTAATAATGATGTAGTCACTATTGACAGCAGCATCTAAGGGGTTAAACAGATATGGACGGTGCAAACACTGATTGTGGCTGATGCAGCAAGTTGTCAGCTATAGTGTCCAGTCAACAGCTGCTGGATTGTCACCTGTATGGAGAGGCTATTCTCTTATATCTCAGGTCAGTTAAAAGACGTATTGGCTGTCATTAAGGGGTTAAATAGATTTTGTATCTGAATCATATTTGGGGGAAGGGAATAACTTCTAATTTCGTAAACTTTGATTCATATACAGTATATGGGGAAATCTTCCTCCAAGCAAATAGTGTTGTAACAGTTGGGAAAATGAATATTGGAATGAATAATTTAGAGTGTATTGATATTATGAGTATATGTATTGTTAGTGTAAAGGTTCATGCAGATGACCTTATTATCAGTCTGGAAAAGCAAAAAAGAGAAAAGACTAGACCAATAATGGTATGCACACCCATAAATAGTACAAAAAAATCAACCAAATCAACTTATTATCAGTCTGACCGCGATCCAACAAAACATTGTATATGATGATGATATTTTCTCGAGAAAAAATGGCTGCGTGCACGAGTTTGAGACGATATTCCGACTGCACTCAGATGACATCTGAGTGCTTAGAGATTTCCATGGACTGACTCAATGGAGAAGATGGAGAATTTTTTTTCTCCATCTTCTCCTCATCTTAGAGAATCGTATCACACTCTGATTAAAGTTTGATCAGAGTTCCTTTTGCATAATTGACCCGGACACATAATGATACCTAATCCGAAACGCCCAGCGAACAAGCACGTTTTAACTATTCTGTGGATAGTTTTTAACTATTGGTTCTAGAAACCTCGTCAGTTGCAAGGACTTCAAAGAAACCTCCAAAAATATATGTAAGGTATTTGTAAAATCAGTACTGCATAGCCGTAGTCGGAACATATACTGATGAGCTTCACTCCTTGTCTTCTTCACCACTTGGGTGGCTCCAGTTACACCTGCAGGTGGCATATGGCAAATGCCCTGATTTAGGTATGTACTAATGAAAGATTCCACAAGCAAAAAGTGTTCAGGTTTCCCAAAATATTAAATGTTTAGTCTGGAACTTCTAAAGTTTGGGTTGTCACCAGAGCAGAACTCTTGGTTAGTCTTTCTGATGTTTTTGCTATATCATGTTTGATTCCCATAAATGAGTGATAACTTTTATAGGATTTCTAGAACTGTGGGACATATCTTGCCTAAAGGTTTTCTATGCTTTATTTCACAAAAAATTCCTAAATTTCTGGAAATTGCAAACTTGTGACTTGTAGGATCACTATTTCCAACAGGTGGTTCTATAGAGTTTAAGTCCTCTTTCTCAGTCTCCCATGACAGCACCACGGAGAGGGGATCTGCCCTTCAGGGACAGGAAAACTACAGATAAAAGGGCAGTATCTCTCCCTCGCATCAGTTGGTTTCCTGTCCCTGACGGGCAACCTTCAGTGCGGTACCTGCACGAAAATGTCGTCCGGACGAAGATAAGGCCAGGGCCGGGCAGTCAGGTTCCGGCAGCGAGGAGGCTCCTGCCGCTGCTGATCCGGTACTTGGGGCCACCACTGCTGGGACTGATGGGTCCTTCAGGGTGTGCGGGAGGGGGGGAGCGCAGCCGCCGCTCCAGAGTGGAGTATGGGGCTCCCGGGTTTCCCGGGAGTACACGCCCCGACAGCGTGCACAATAGGTGCACCAAGATGGCCACTGCTCCGGAAGTAGAGCGGAACTTCCGGGTCCCAGGGGTGGGCGCATGCGCAGGAGCGCTCTCTTTGTTCCCAATGAGCGCAGGTGGAGGGCGCGGGACCGTAGGTGATGCCGCAGAGCGGCAAATTTTAAAAGGAGACTGATGCAGACAGCTTCTGCTGCGAACAGCTTCTGCTGCATGTGGTCTCCATAGACATTTAAGTCAGCAACGAGCAGCTCCAAGAACAGCAGCAGCAGCACCAGCTTAAACAGGAACAACAGAAGCGCCATCATAAACAGCAGAATGGGCCAAAGGACAAAGACAAGTGGAGTAGCTGTTCCAGTAACCACTCCACGCAGCGCTGCAGGTCGGCTGCTGCGAACAAGTCACCATCTACGGATCTCTCGGTCCAAGCAGTCCCCCCTCTAGAACCGGTACCTTCGACTTCATCTAATGGTGAGTGAACGTCGAGAAAGTTCATCATTATAATGGAGTTCCTTCTGTTCCCTTATTAGGGAAAGAAGAAGTCGGGGAAAATGAGGAACCGGTCCTGCCCCACGTGTAACAGACCCTTATCAGAATCTTGGGATAAGAAGCTCTGTAGATCATGCATACAAAAAATAGTATGTGAGGAAACCCCGGATTTTGCTTCTGAACTAAGATCCGCAATTAGATCAGAAGTTTAGAATGCCTTCTCAACTATCTCCCTGGGGGAAAAATCAGTAATTAAAGATCCTATATACTCCAAGTCTGACCCCTCTATTTCAGGGGAACTGGATTCTGATGCCTCAGACTCCTCAGCCTCGTCCTGAGGTGAAGATAAAGGGGGGTGTCACGAAGTGGAGGGTCTGGTAAAAGCAGTGAGGTCCACCATGGGAATGGAAGACCCCCGTCCGGATAGAACAATCCAGACATAATGTTCTGAGGGTTAGGACAGAAAAAAAGTAGAGTGTTCCCAATAAATCCAAATGTCCAAACCCTGATCAAAAAAGAATGGGAAGAACCGGATAGGAAAAACTTGTCAGTTCCCTCCCTCAAAAGAAAATACCCCTTTGATGAGGAGGCATCCACATCCTGGGACAAAGCTCCTAAGCTTGATGTAGCGGTGGCCAAAGCTTCAAAAACGTTTGCACTTGAAGATATGCCTTTGCCTTTGAAGATATGGGTACGCTTAAGGGTACCGTCACACATTGAAATTTCCATCGCTACGACGTTACGATTCGTGACGTTCTAGCGATATCGTTACGATATCGCTGTGTCTGACACGCTACTGCGATCAGGGACCCTGCTGAGAATCGTACGTCGTAGCAGATCGTTTGGAACTTTCTTTCGTCGCTTGATCACCCGCTGACATCGCTGGATCGTTGTGTGTGACAGCGATCCAGCGATGTCTTCGCTTGTAACCAGGGTAAACATCGGGTAACTAAGCGCAGGGCCGCGCTTAGTAACCCGATGTTTACCCTGGTTACAAGCGTAAACGTAAAAAAACAAACAGTACATACTCACCCGTCGGTGTCCTTCAGGTCCCTTGCCGTCTGCTTCCTGCTCTGAGTGCCGGCCGGAAAGTGAGAGAGCAGATCACAGCGGTGCTGCGCTCTGCTCTCACTGTACGGCTGCACTCAGAGCAGGAAGCAGACGGCAAGAGACCTGAAGGACACCGACGGGTGAGTATGTACTGTTTGTTTTTTTACGTTTACGCTGGTAACCAGGGTAAACATCGGGTTACTAAGCGCGGCCCTGCGCTTAGTTACCCAATGTTTACCCTGGTTACCCGGGGACTTCGGCATCGCTCCAGCGCCGTGATTGCAACGCGTGACCGCAGTCTACGACGCTGGAGCGATGATTATACGACGCTGCGACGTCACGAATCGTGCCGTCGCAGCGATGAAAATTTCAATGTGTGACGGTACCCTAAGGATCCCAAGATAAGAAAGCTGACGCCCTCTTAAAAGGAGCCTGAGAATCAGCGGGGGGGAATCTTAGGCCGACTATAGCAGCGACATGTACCTCCAGATCTCTCATGATATGGGTGGATCAACTGGAGAAACAACTAAGGGTACCGTCACACAGTGCCATTTTCATCGCTACGACGGCACGATTCGTGACGTCGCAGCGTCGTATGATTATCGCTCCAGCGTCGTAGACTGCGGTCACACTTTGCAATCACGGCGCTGGAGCGATGCCGAAGTCCCCGGGTAACCAGGGTAAACATCGGGTTACTAAGCGCAGGGCCGCGCTTAGTAACCCGATGTTTACCCTGGTTACCAGCGTAAACGTAAAAAAAACAAACAGTACATACTTACATTCCGGTGTCTGTCCCCCGGCGTTCTGCTTCTCTGCACTGTGTAAGCACCAGAGCCGGAAAGCAGAGCGGTGACGTCACCGCTGTGCTCGCTTTCCGGCCGGCAGGCGCTCACAGTGCAGAGAAGCTGAGACGCCGGGGGACAGACACCGGAATGTGAGTATGTACTGTTTGTTTTTTTTACGTTTACGCTGGTAACCAGGGTAAACATCGGGTTACTAAGCGCGGCCCTGCGCTTAGTTACCCGATGTTTACCCTGGTTACAAGCGAACACATCGCTGGATCGGTGTCACACACAACGATCCAGCGATGTCAGCGGGTGATCAAGCGACGAAAGAAAGTTCCAAACGATCTGCTACGACGTACGATTCTCAGCGTGATGTCTGATCGCAGTATTGTGTCAGACACAGCGATATCGTATGGATATCGCTGCAACGTCACGGATCGTACCGTCGTAGCGATCAAAGTGCCACTGTGTGACAGTACCCTAAGGGATGGGACACCAAGGAACAAAATCCTGGAATCCCTAGCCATGATAAGAGAGGCACCAGCATTCCTAGCGGACTCATCGGCAGATTCAGTCCGTTTAACATCTAAATCGGCAGCACATTCAAACGTGGCCAGGCGAGCCCTATGGCTCAAAAGCTGGCCGGGGGACCTTCAAACCAAGTTTAAACTATGCTCAATTGTCTGTGAGGGTAAATATTTGTTTGGTGAAACTTTAGATGATATACTCCAAAAAGCAGGAGATAAAAAGAAAGGATTCCCGAACCTAGGGTCAACACAATACCAACCGCACTTTCGGGAATAAGAAATTCTTCTGTAGAAAACCCCCAAGAGAACAAAATAGATGGGAGGAAGGAAGGAAGAAAGACGGGATTTCTCTTCGGCAACCCCTCCCGAGATAAAAAATCCCCGAAGTGACTGTCTCCCCAGGGTGGGGTGAAGATTAACTTTTTTCCTCCAGGCCTGGGAAAAAATATCAAACAACCCTTGGATCCTAGGTCTGATCGGATCAGGGTTGAAGATCCATTTCTCCTCCTTTCCCCCTCAAAACTACATCATAACTCCACTAAGGTCCTCCATAAAGGAACAAAGGGCATTAGAGAACGAGGTCCTAAACCTAGTAGAGAAAGCGGTTCTAAAGCGTGTTCCACCTCACGAAATGGGGAAAGGCTTTTATTCCCTGCTATTCCTAGTATCAAAACCAGACGGTACGGACAATAATAAACCTACAAAAATTAAACAACTATGTCCGAAACCAAAAATTCAAGATGGAATCAATAAGATCTACCATCAAGATACTGTTTCCAGGATGCTCTATGACGGTATTAGACCTCGGAAATGCATATTATCACGTAACTGTCCACAAGGAGTATCGGAAATACCTCAGACTAGCTATCTTCATAAACGGGAAGGTGGAAGAATTCCAATACACAGCTCTTCCATTCGGAATATCAATAGCCCCCCGGGTGTTTACAAAATTAGTAGCAGAAATAATGGACCATCTGAGGGAACAAGGTATTCTAATCATTCCATACTTAGACGATCTGCTAATAGTGAGCGACTCAGCCCAGAACTGCAGAGTTCAAAGAGACAGAGTAATGAGAACCCTGGAAAATCTAGGAAGGCTCCTAAACTTAAAAAAATCAAGATTGGAACCCAGCAGAAT
Source organism: Ranitomeya variabilis (assembly GCF_051348905.1). Classification (NCBI taxonomy): domain Eukaryota; kingdom Metazoa; phylum Chordata; class Amphibia; order Anura; family Dendrobatidae; genus Ranitomeya; species Ranitomeya variabilis. The sequence continues at coordinate 203,276,058 of NC_135238.1, read as the reverse complement.
TCAGGAGTTTCTAGGCCTATCACTGGACTCACAAAAACAAGAATGCCGCCTTCCAGTGTGCAAAACACAGAACATCTTACACTTTGTAACAAAAGCCTTAGGGAATCCCTCCATGACATTAAGGAAGGCAATGTCACTATTGAGCTCCCTCTCGGCTTGCTTACCAGCGGTACAGTGGCCAAAGGGATCCCCTGGGTAACAAGGATATCCCATATAATTACGACAGATGCAAGCCCCACGGGATGGGGAGCCCGCATGAACGACCTAGTTACTCAAAGAACATCAGAAAATCAGGAGCTGGAAGCTTCTTCGAACCAGAAAGAGCTATGGGCTGTGGGTCAGGCCCTCTCGGCTTTCCTACCCCAACTATGGGGTCAACATGTCTGCATATTTTCGGACAACCAAGTAGCAGTAGCTTACGTAAACCATCAGGGAGGTACCAGGTCCCGAACCCTGATGGACACCTCCGCCAAGATCCTCAGAAAGCGGAAGAGAATCTTCTATCTCTCTCGGCACTTCATATCTGTGGGGTGCAAAATCAAAAGGCGGATTATCTGAGTCGTACTCGATTAAAGCAAGGCGAATGGGTTTTGAATCAATCCATCTTTCAAAAAATAATAAAGATGTGGAGAACCCCAACGATAGACTTGTTTGCCAATCACAAAAGCAAAAAAGTAGAAGTCTTCTGCTCCCTCAATCCCAAGGGGAACCCTCAGGTTCTAGATGCCTTTATGCTTCCATGGACTCAGAATCTGACATACGCCTTTCCCCCGATCATCCTTATACCAGCAGTAATACGGAAAGTCAGAGAAGACAGTGCAAGGATGATACTAATAGCCCCATTCTGGCCGAAGAGAACCTGCTTCTCTTGGCTGAGGATACTATCTATCACTGACCCTTTGGCTCCTACCGGACATCCCGGACCTCCTGTCCCAGGGACCAGTCTTGCACCCTCAAGCAGCGAACCTCCATTTAACAGCATGGAATTTGAAAGGTCGCTGCTAAGGGAAAGAGGGTTCTCAAATGAACTGATTTCTACACTACAAAAGAGTGGAAAACCAGTTACCACTAGAACTTACGGGAAAACCTGGAAAAAATTCCCATCCACCTCCAAGGTAAAAATCCAGGAGGGTGCCTCAATTATGGAAATACGTGAATTTTTACAAAAAGGTCTAGGGAAGGGCCTAGCAGTCAGCACGTTAAAAGTTCAGGTAGCAGCATTGGGTCCACTTTATAATCAGGATATTGTGGGCAACCCTTGGGTAGCAAGATTCATCAAAGCAGCAACAAGATCTAAACCATTGATCAGCCAAAAACTACCTTCCTGGGATTTGAATCTGGTCCTATCTTCCCTAACAGGACCCCCGTTTGAACCGATAGACACAGCCTCCCTTAAAATATTATCCTTAAAAACTATACTACTGCTAGCCTTAACATCGGCCCGTAGAGTGAGTGACATTCAGGCCCTATCGGCAACACCTCCATTCACGAAGATCCTAGATGATAGGGTTATATTAAAACCTGACCCAGCATATTTACCTAAAGTGGCATCTCGGATCCACAGATCCCAAGAAGTAATCCTTCCTTCCTTTTGTCCAAACCCCAGAAATAGTAAAGAGGAGGAATTCCACACTCTAGATGTCAAAAGATGCCTAGTCCAGTACCTAGAATCCACCAAGAGCTGTAGGAAGGAAGGATCTCTCTTTGTCTGTTTTCAGGGACCAAGGAAGGGTCTTAAAGCATCCAAAGGCACCTTGGCAAGGTGGATAAAGGAAGCGATAACCCTCGCTTACTCATCCACGGGGAACACAATCCCGAATGATTTAAAAGCCCATTCTACAAGGGCTATAACGACCTCATGGGCAGAGAAGTCAGAGGTATCAATAGAACAAAACTGTAAGGTGGCCTCCTGGTCATCACCTTCGACCTTCTTTAGGCACTACAGATTAGATTTAAACTCTACATCTGATTTGACCTTTGGTAGAAGAGTCCTTCAGGCGGTGGTCCCTCCCTAAGCTTCCATTCTCTAAAATTCTCTCCGTGGTGCTGTCATGGGAGACTGAGAAAGTCATAGTTACTCACCGATAACGGTGTTTCTCAGAGCCCATGACAACACCCGCTTATTCCCTCCCATCACGAGTGCGGTGAGCAGATTTTTATGTACATAGTATAATCCAATATAGGCACGTTGTTCCTTCTCTGATAAGAAATACCATAATGTGTATATATATATTTTTTGTTGTCACTAACCTGGAGGTCCTCTGATGCTCTGTAAACCAACTGATGCAGGGGAGAGGTACCCCCTTTTATCTGTAGGTTTCCTGTCCCTGAAGGGCGGATCCCCTCTCCGTGGTGCTGTCATGGGCTCTGAGAAACACCGTTATCGGTGAGTAACTATGACTTTTTCTGTGAAAAGGCAATTTGCTTATGGAAATTGCAAAGGAATTCAAAGTACGGTAATAGATATTCAGCTTAGCATTTCCTGGAGAGCTCATCTTCTTATGTGGAGAAGAGTCTATGCAGTTCTATGCACAGGAGAACAATCCCTTGACAAAACCTCTTGGATTCTTGGATTTCTGTCCTGCATCTTCACAATCAAGATGGGGTGTTTATTGCAAAGTTGTACTGCAAACTGATTAAGATGGGAAGATTTTGAATAAAGGGTTTCATATGATGAACAGAAACATGATACCTTTTTGCCTTCATGTTTATAGCCGATGTAGCATGAGTAGAACTTGTAGCAGTTTGTAGACTTGTTGTATCTGGAGAGATATCTAAGAATGAATTTTTTATAAGTCTTACAGCTACTCGGTATCTCAGCATGGTACCCGGAATTTCTGTGATCTGTTTCTACCGTTGTGCAGATCTATCACAGAGGCGCGGCAGGTTATAGACACACTGAAGAGCAACATGGACATGTGAAATAAAACAAGCATGAAAAGACAGGTTTAATTACTGCAACATATTATATAGGTCCCGCATCTTCCTGATTGACTGTATTGGGGAAATCTGCAGACCATGGAGAGTACACGTGATATACACATTTTCATGTGTGTGATACCATGTAGGTTTCCATAGCATTTTTTAACAAGCACCTTATTAAAATATATTTTTTAGATGCTGATGTTGGAGACCAGGGAGTAAACTATGCCCCCATGTGTTACGTTCTCACGGTCATATATGGTGGACAGATTTTCCTAATAGAGTGTTAATTGGCTGCACGATTTTGCTGGAAAAACTTTGTAGCCATAGTAAACTTCGCTGACACATGTGGTTTTGGATTTGTCCGTTACATCATGGGAATGTATAAGGAGTGAAGATTCGTTTTCCGTCTTACGCCTACTGGAGTAAAAAAATTTTAATAGTGTTTTTTTTAATTATTTATTTTATTTGGTATTCATTATTTTAAATAAAAAAAGTGAAGAAAGTGATGGCACTCACCATTAAGTTTAAAAGTCCAAGATTTATTCACATCACTAAAAAGTCTGGCGAGGGAGAGAGTGGCACATGTAGCATACGACAGCCGTTTCGCGCCTGTCTGCACTTCAACGGGCTCAAAGATAGAATCTACAGGCTCTTCTCACAAAATTAGAATATCATCAAAAAGTTAATTTATTTCAGCTCTGCAATACGCAATACAAAAAGTGAAACTCATATATTAGAGTCATTACAAACAGAGTAATGAATTTCATGTGTTTATTTCTGTTAATGTTGATGATTATGGCTTACAGCCAATAAAAACCCCAAAGTCATTATCTCAGTAAATTAGAATACTTTATAACACCAGCTTGAAAGATTATTTTAAAATCCTAAATCTTGGCCTACTGAAATGTATGTTCAGTAAATGCACTCAATATTTGGTCAGGGCTCCTTTTGCATCAGTTACTGCATCAATGCAACATGGCATGGAGGCGATCAGCCTGCGGCACTGCTGAGGGGTTATGGAAGCCCAGGTTGCTTTGATAGCAGCCTTCAGCTCGTCTGCATTGTAGGGTATGGTGTCTTTCATCTTCCTCTTGACAATATCCCATTTGTGAATTTGTGAAAGACATTTTCTTAGCAATCCTTTCAAGGCTGCGATTATCCCAGTTGCTTGTGCACCTTTTTCCTTTTGTTGCTTACCCTTCTTGTGGTGTGTGTCAGTGACTGCGTTCTGGACATCTGTCACGTCAGCAGTCTTCCCCATGATTGTGGAGCTACTGAAACAGACTAAGCGACATTAATAAACACTTAGGAAGCCTTTTCAGGTGTTTTTTGTTAATTGTTTAAATTTACTGAGATGATAAATTTGGGGTTTTCATTGGCTGTAAACCATAATCATCAACATTAACAGAAAGAACCACTTGAAATAGATCACTCTGTTTGTAATGACTATATAATATATGAGTTTCACTTTTTGTATTGCAGAGCTGAAATAAATTAACTTTTTGATTATCTAATTTTGTGAGAAGCACCTGTACATGCCACCACTTTCTACATTTTTTATGCTAATCTCTTCATCTTAGTTGAGCACACGGTTATACCTGATGCATTATCAGTTTGATATTTAGCAGTAATACCACATGTTCCTTTATGCCGGTCTTTTCTCTTTTATTTGCTTATTCATTATTTTGCTCCTTTTTTAAGTTAATTCTACTTGGTCTTTTTTTTTTGTTCCACCTTATTGGCGTGGTTTTACTTATCCAGATGTTTTAGTCTACCATAATTCATCATTTGCATCTTTTAGAAATGTCAAAATTTTATTTTACGCCACTATGATCCAGTACCCTAATAGAGTACAAAATATTTTTTAAAAATTCTGCGCAGTTAAAGACTAACATGTGACTCTTTAGCCCCTTATTCCTTGGAGCTTTTTTTGGTTTTGCGTTTTCGTTTTCCGCTCCCCTCCTTCCCAGAGTCATGACTTTTCTGTCAATATGGCCATGTGAGGGCTTATTTTTTGTGGGACGAGTTGTACTTTTGAATGACACCATTGGTTTTACCATGTCGTGTACTAGAAAACAGGAAAAAAATTCCAAGTGTGGTGAAATTGCAAAAAAAGTGCAATCCCACACTTGTTTTTTGTTTGTTTTTTTTTGCTAGGTTCACTAAGTGCTAAAACTGACCTGCATTTATGATTCTTCAGGTCATTACGAGTTCATAGACACCAAACAAAAAAAGAAAAAGCGCACCCGTAGCGTCTCCATTTTTCGGGATCTCTGGTTGGGTGAGGGCTTATTTTTTGTGCGCTGTGTTGATGTTTTTAGTGATACCATTTCGGTGCAGATACATTCTATTGATCGCCCGTTATTGCATTTTAATGCAGTGTCGCGGCGACCAAAAAAACTTAATTTTGGCGTTTCAAATTTTTTTCTCGCTATGCCGTTTAGCGATCAGGTTAATTCTTTATTATTGATCGGGCGATACTGAACGCGGCGATACGCAATATTTGTAGGTTTGTTTTTTTATTGTTTTATTTTGAATGGGGCGAAATGGGGGTGATTTAAACTTTTAATTTTTTTTATTTTTTTCATATTTTTTTAAAACTTTTTTTTTACTTTTGCCATGCATCAATAGCCTCCATGGGAGGCTAGAAGCTGGCATAGCCTGATCGGCTCTGCTACATAGGAGCGATGCTCAGATCGCTCCTATGTAGTAGAATTACAGCATTGCTATGAGCGCCGACCACAGGGTGACTCACAGCAATTTGGCATCAACAACAATAGAGATCTTCAGGAGACCTCTGGTTGTTATGCCAATGCACCGATGACCCCCGATCACGTGACGGGGGTCAGCAGTGTGCTCATTTCCGGCCGATGGCCGGAAGCGCTTGTTAAATGCCGCTGCCAGCGTTTGACAGTGGCATTTAACTAGTCACGATTCCACCTGCGCCTATTGCGGGCACATTGTCAGCTGTTCAACAGCGACAGGTCCCAGCTTTGATGTGGGCTCACCGCCGGAGCTCGCATCAAAGCAGGGGATCTGTCGTCAGACGTACTATTCCGTCCGATGGTAGAAAGGGGTTAAAACTTATTGAAAGTTAGATATCGTGTGACATTTTTACTCTAAAAAGGTTAGAAAAGCAAAAGAGACAAAAAGAAGTAACTTTTGAATTTGTGTCAAGTCGGAAAACATTGTGAGCCTATTTTGCTGAATTTAGTGGTACTATCCATCAGTGTTAAAAAAAACAAACACAAAAAGGCAGGATTGTAGACCTCATTTTAGAACTTAACTCTAATCAGCCGAAATAAAGACTACAGGCAATGCTTTGGCATGAGATGGCCGCAAGGCTTTATTGAGCGTTACCTATATATCATTAAAATACTCTTTATTAAATTAAACACCTTAAACAACTCAATCAGTTTAGTCGCAGACTTGACTAAACAAAATACTTCCAAAAAATACCCCAAAACGTGGGTTAATTTATTCCTCCAATAAAACCAAACGACATAAAAAGATGAACTGAAGATACACAAAGGTGCTGGTGGGTGAGTGTATCTCTTCCAGATGCTAAACAGCTGCTGAGGTGATCAAACCCCTGTGGGCGTATAACTAGTCCACTTGCTGCCAGAATAGCATCCAGTCAGCACCACGGTCCAGTCAGACGACTCAGGCAATCAAGGATCACGAGCCGCTGTTACTAAGGTTAAGGCCGAGCCCCCTTGAGTGACCAGCAGAATTACCTCACAAACATTACACCTAATGGGATAGAAAACTGTGACAGTTATTGATTTACTAACTAGGAATCCTAAACCATAAAACTCATACTTCTTTAGGTGCCATAATCCCATGTGACCCCTTCCGTTATCCCCTCCAGGGACCTTCCAGGAAAATTACCTAAAAAAATAAAAGTGCAAATGATGAATTGATACCATAATCTGCTATGTTATAATCTGCAGTATTTATGGTGTGTTCACGCTGGGTTTTGGAGTAGAAACTGAGAAGAAAACAAAGCACAAACTCTCCAAATTATCCTCAAAAACTCCAAACTCCCAAGCATATTTTTAGGAGAATTTGGAGAGTTTCTGCTCTAAAATCTGTGTAAACTCTCCTTTAGGCCTCATTCAGACGTCCGTGTTCCTCATACCTGTTCTAGACATATTTTTCACGCATACAATGCTTATCCATTATAATATATGGGGCCGTTCACATGTCCGTGCTTTTTTTATGGACTGCATGTCCATTCAAAGCACAAGGAAGACATATGTTGTTTTTTGCCGGTATCACGGATGAAAAGGGCCAATACAAGTCTATGGGCCCGTGAAAAACTTGTACAGCACATGGATGACGTCACCTTGCAAAGTATAGGAGAAATTTTGGAATTCATTTATTTAACCATCCATGAAAAACACTGATGACACTCTGAAAGACCGATACACCGGCCGAACACCCATCGAAAATCGAACCCACCGAACATCCATCAGTGCACCGCACCATTTTTTCACGTACATGTTTTTAACATGGACATATGAATGAGGCCTTAGGGCAGTGTTCCCCAACTCCGGTCCTCAAGCACCACCAACAGGTCATGTTTTCAGGATTTTCTTTAGTATTGCACAGGTGATTGAATGCTTGCCTGTCCAGGTGATGCAATTATCACCTGTGCAATACTAAGGAAATCCTGAAAACATGACCTGTTGGTGGCTCTTGAGGACCGGAGTTGGGGAACACTGCCTTAGGGTATGCGCACACGACGTGATCTAGACGCTGGCAGAGCCACCAAGATTTGCTGAGGCGGCTCTGCTGGTAACATTGCTGTTGTTCTTGTGGTTTGCTCTGCCAGCAGAGTGCCTTCCTAGCAGAAGAATCAGGATGTCACTACCTTCTTTTAACCACTTCAGAGTATCTCGGACATTTGATTGTCCTGGAAAATATTGACCTGTCATGTCCAACTTACAACTGCGGACTCTATTATCTCCCAGGAAACACAGGCGCGCCCAGCTGGTCAAGCACTCGTGTGTGGGAGAGATGGCCGCGATGACTACTGGCCAAATGGTTGACCTAACCATCATTTGGCCAACAGCTATCTGATGTGTATGGTGGCCTTTACACAGCTGTGACATAGGTCGCACAGACAAAGATCGCTCCATGTATTTGCTACATCGCTGTATACCATGACAGTGACCTGCAAAGATCAAATAATCCTACTGGTTCTCAATTTTTGCAACTTGCTTCCCGTGCTTGTAGTACCGAACAGGATTTGGCGGCTGAACAGGACAACTTGGCCGTGCAACCTGGTTGCGGCTAATGTTGCCGTGTAGTCCCAGTCTTGGGGCACTTCCACACATTCGATTTTTTCCATGTACAAGAAAAACGGACCAATTCAGACTGTGATCAGAGTTGATCAGTGTGGTCCGAGTGTCATCTGTTTTTCTCATACGTGGAGAAATTACAAAAAAAAAAATCTCAACCTTCTCCATTCTGACAGTCCGTAAAAATCGGGCCATACTTGGGTGTCATCCGAGTACGGTCCGATTTTTTTTTTATTTCATGGAGCCATTTCTTTGCATTGCCAATTTTGCTCCGACCCTGGGATCAAAATCGGACTTGTCTCGGACATGTGAATAGCCCCATAGACACAGGTGCAAGGACTATGCGTGGAAAACATGGATAGCAGTTGTACTTGAAAAGGGGGCTTGTGAATGATCCCTAATTTTGATTTGGAGGAAAGGTATTTTGTCCCCTAATATTAGCACTTACCTTATAAGATTGGGGTTTTTGCCTTCCTATTTCCAAATCAACAAGATACCATATAGATTGAACTTGATGAACTGGAGTCTTTTGTTTTTTTCAACTATGCAAGTTCTACATATAGGTTAAAAACTGAAAAGATGTTCAGTTAATAAAGCGCCTCTGACCCAAATGGAAAGTTTGGCTTCTTTTTTGGTGAATAAAAGTAACGCAACCAAAGCCGATGCAAGCAGCATGGATAAAATTCAGACTTGACGATTTAATTGTATGTAGACCTCAGACATAATTTAGCGCGGATTCTGAGGACATCTAGTGTTGACAGCAGCGTAGTATTCCTTGTCACCGTATTTACTGCTTGTAGTGTACAGTATTGGACAGACAGTGGAAGCAAAAAGAACAACATATAAAAATAAATTAGGAACAAACAAAAACTCGAGCACATATAGTGAATTCCGCCACCATCATCCTTAGGCTGTGTGCACATGTTCAGGATTTTTCGCTTTTTTTTCGCTATAAAAACACGATAAAACCGCAAAAAAAACCCCCGCATACATTAAGCATCCTATTATTAGAATGCAATCCACAATTTTTGTGCACATGTAGCATTTTTTTCCGCGGCGGAATCGCATTCCGGGAAAAAACGCAGCATGTTCATTCTTTGTGCGGAATCGCGGGGATTCCGCACACATAGGAATGCATTGATCTGCTTACTTTCCGCATGGGGCTATGCCCACCATGTGGGAAGTAAGCGGATCATGTGCGGTTGGTACCCAGGGTGGAGGAGAGGAGACTCTCCTCCTGGCCCTGGGAACCATATAATTGTTAAAAAACAATATCATGATTTTTTATTTTTTTTTAAATTATTTTTAACATTATATTTTTTTACTATTGATGCTGCATAGGCAGCATCAATAGTAAAAAGTTGGTCACACTTGTCAAACACTATGTTTGAGAAGTGTGACCAACCTGTCAATCAGTTTTCCAAGCTAGTGTTTAGCGGGAAAACGCATGCCAATTCCACATGCATTTTTCCCGCAGCAGGGAGTTCCGAAATTGCCGCAGAAATTTCCGCTGCAATTCCGGATGTGTGCACATAGCCTTAAAGTAGCCGAGCAGAGCTGTACTGGACACACGTGCTATTACAAAGCCTAAAATATTTTCATGGACCATCTGCTGAAAGAATGAAGGCGAAATAGGCATCAAATGATCATCAAGGCATAAAATAGGCACTCATCAAGAAGTGCAATGAAATATAAACCTTTAAATAAACTTAAAGGGGTTTTCTCCTACTGTATAGTAGCGTATTAATGGGCCCAGAGAGTTGAGAAAAAAATAATTCTCCCAACCCGTGGTGCTCATCCGTAGTCAGTACTATGGTCCCTTGTGATCTGATGGCGAACACTGCAGCGAATCAGCAGCCACTGATTGTCAGCAGCGTTCACATTTTTGTCCAAACTGAGACAAAAGAATCACTGTCTGGGAGATGAATATTATTTTTTTTCTCCTTCCTGGCTCATTAATTAGGGATTGTCAAGTATTGGCCAACTTCTTTAATTGTAATGGTTTTGGACACAATTTTCTTGGTGGTTTGTTTTGTATTTTATTTCTCGGAGGTTTAGGGTGCAGAAACGCTGCAGATCCGCAAGTGATTTACAGTACAATGTAAATCAATGGTAAAAAAAAAAAATGCTGTGCTAATGGAGCGGAAAATTCAGTGCGGAAACGCTGCGGATTAAAAGAAGAAGCATGTCACTTCTTTTTTGCGGATCTGCAGCGTTTTTGTACCCATTCCATTACAGAAATCCACAGGGGTAAAAAACGCAGTAAATCCGCACAAAATCCGCAGCAAAACCGCACAAAATCCGCAGCAAAAAACGCATCATATCCGCACCTGCATTTTCTGCCAAGAGATGCAGAATCCGCACCAGAAATTCCTAAGCCTAATCCACAACATGTGCACATAGCCTTAGTCTCCATTTATAACAGAAGCTACAATGTATTTTCAGATCCATTACATGATGGCCGCCACAAACCTTATTGACTCCATTATGTGTCTGAAATTTGGTGGGAAAAATAGCGATGCACCAGATTGGCGATAAATGTAAGATCGCTGATGGTCTGACTGTTGGAATATGCATTAATCTCAAAAATGGGGGTCCCAAAGTCCCTTGAGTGAACCATTAGTTTGCATACTTGAACAGTTCTCTATTTTCTTCTATTGGATTGACAGAGATGGCAGCTTTGTCAGTCCCATAGAAGTGAATAGAACTGTGACAATAATTTGTACAGATGCGCCATTCACGTGGGATTATGAGACCCCTTCCTTCAGTGGTCATACATTTATCACTGCTTTCAATCTGCCAGGATGCAAAATGTTGCACCTATTTGCTCTTTTGAGCCAGCCCAAACCCTTTTTCAAAGCGTCAGTAGGTGGGACTTAGCCAAAGAGGCCGTGGCCTACCGCATTGTGACATATGTACTGAAATGTATGCTAAAAACCTGGCATGCATTGTAGCTAAAATGTACCAGAGCTCATGGCTGGCATAGATGTCATGTTCTTTTGCATGAACACCCCATTGATGCGCCAAAATTAATTATAATGTAACTTTGGTGTATATTTTAATATAACACTTATCTAGAGATATTTTTAAAAAATCACAAATTATAAATCTGACTTGGACCTATTTGCATATCTAGCCACGCCAAAATTCCAAAAGTTACCTACTTGATTGGTGGGGGTCCCTGAAAGCTAGTCCCCCACTGATCTCATGGTGATGGCCTATCCTAAAGATCAGCGTTGATGAAAATGCTTTATATAGACTTAAGGTCAAAACTACCACTTAAGATATTCATGAAATATACCATAGCTGCACGGTCAGTGTATTGGAAATGAAGGGTTAGTCCTATCTGGCAGCTCGGGTCCATGTATTTGTCGTTTTCTACACCATTTGTTCCGTGGTGTGACAGCTGTCAAATCGTGTCTTACTAATTGCCACCTCACCTCGATGCCGTGGTCTCCGCTTCACACGCACCCAAGCTATGACTCTCAAGTGTAAAACTTCACACTCTTCGAATATTTTTTACTCGTGTCCTGTTATTTTTGTGATTTTGATATATTTTTTGTGTTTGATTGCTTTTTAGGCCATTGGAACGTTCGGGAGAAGATGTAGACATAATATTTGCCCGTTTGAAAGAAGTAAAAGCTTTTGAAAGATTTCATCCAAATTTGCTTCAGCAGATCTGCTTTTGTGGATACTATGAGAGCCTGGAGAAGGGAGTTACATGTAAGTACAGATGGTATAATATGAGATTAAGTTATACAATCACCGCCGAAAGTTTTGGCACCCTTGAAATTGTTCCAGAAAATGAAGTATTTCTCCCAGAAAATTATTGCCAGAAAATGAAGTATTTCTCCCAGAAAATTATTGCCATTACACATGTTTTGTTATACACACGTTTATTTCCCTTGTATGTATTGGAACAACATACAAAAAAAAGAAAAAAAGGCAAATTGGACATAATTTCACACAAAACTCCCATAATGGGAGGGCAAAATAGTTGGCACCTTTCCTAAATTGTGGGTAGACAACCTTTTTTGATGCATGTGATGCTCGTTCAAACTTAACCTGTGGCAAGTAACTAGTGTGGGCAATATGAAAATCACACCTGAAACCAGATAAAAAGGTGAGAAGTTCACTCAATCTTTGCATTGTGTGCCTGTCTGTGCCACAATTATGCATGGAGAACACAAAAAGGAGAAGGGAACTGTCTGAGAACTTGAGAACCAAAAATTGTTGAAAAATATCAATCTCAAGGTTACAAGTCCATCTCCAGAGATCTTGATGTTTCTTTGTCCACAGTGCACAACAAAATCAAGAAGTTTATAACCAATAGCGCCGTAGTTAATCTCCCTGGATGTGGACGTCAGAGAAAAATTGATGAAACGTTGAAACGCAGGATAGTCCGGATGGTGGATAAGCAGCCCCAATCAAGTTCCAAAGAAACTCAAGCTGTCCTGCAAGCTCAGGGTGCATCAGTATAAGCGCAAACTATCCGTCGACATTTGAAAGAAGTGAAACGTAACGGCAGGAGACCCAAGAGGACACCACTGCTGACAAACGGTTATAAAAAAGCTAGACTGCAGTTTACCAAAATGTATATGAGTAAGCCAAAATCCTTCTATGGAAGGGTCTTGTGGAGAGATGAGTTCAAGATAGAGCTTTTTGGGCAAGCGCAGCATTCTACTGTTTACCGAAAACAGAATGAGGACTACAAAGAAAAGTCAAATATAGTGGAGGTTCACAGATTTTTTGCTGCTTTTGGCAATGGGTACCTTGACTGTGTGCAATGCAACACGAAATCTGAAGATTACCAATGGATTTTGGGGCCCAATGTTGTGCCCAGTGTTGGAAAGATGGGTTTGCTGCTTATGTCATGGGTCTTCTAGCAGGGGAATGACCCCAAACATACTTCATGAAGCACCCAGGTAATGGACGGAAACAAAGTGGTGGAGAGTTCTCAAGAGGCCACCAATGAGTTTGGATCTAAATCACATTGAACACATGTGGAGAGATCTTACAATTGCTGTTGGGAGAAGGTGCCTTCACATATCAGAGACCTGGAGCAGTTTACAAAAGAAGAGTGGTCCAAAACTCGAGCTAAGAGGTATAAGAATCTTGGTGATGTTTATAGTTATTTATTCCAAAGGGTGTGTAACCAAATATTAAGTTGAGGGTGCCAACAATTTTGTCTGGCCATTTTGGAGGTTTTGTGTGAAATTATGTCCAATTTGCCCTTTTTTTTCCCTCTTTGTTTGTGTTGTTCCTATAAACACAAAGGAAATAACCGTGTGTATAACAACACATGTGTAATTGCAATAATTTTCTAGGAGAAATATTTCATTTTCTGAAACAATTTCAAGGGTGCCAACACTTTTGGCCATGACTGTAGGTCCACGGTAAACTCCAAATCAGCTTAGTTTCTTTTGAAGCCGTGTCTTCGAGCAGGGATATTTACATTAGGAAAAGTTTAAGGAAAGTTCAAATGTTACCACCTTCTACGGGATTTCAGAATTGTCATTAATGTTCATCCCTACGTGTATGGACAGTTAGCGAGGGGACTGACCGGAAGCCACCGTAATTTTTCAATCCTGCTGAAAGGCGGTAATCATCGGCTATTTCATTTCCGTAACGGGTTGTCTATTTTATAGGGCTTGTCCAATAATTTTTTAATCAAGATATATAAAGCAAGGAAAACGATAGAATATCAAAATAAGTAATACAGTATAAGAATAACCTCTGGTGATCATTGTGGCCGATTACTAGGATCGGTGGTCACAAATCAACTATGCTTCGAGTGATTGGCTTTCACATGTCTGTTTCGGAAAGTCATTACCGGAGTAGAAATGACAGGGACTGTGGTGACTGGGAAGCGTCAGAACTGGAGTGGCGGAGGATCTGTGTAGTGAGTAGGGCTTCTATTGTTATTTTACAAACTTGCTTGCAGTTTAAAGAAAAACATCGTCTGGACAACCCCCTTATGCAGATTTAGGTAATAATAACATGCATAATCATATTTATATAGAGTGCCCTTTAAAGGGAATCTGTCAGGTTTTTGCACCCTCATATGAGAGACCGAGACCCTAATGTAGAGACAGAGACCCTTGATTCCAGAGATGTATCACTTACTGAGCAGCTTGCTATACTTTTGGTAAAATCACAGTTTTCTCTGCTGCCGATCTAGAAGTTTTGCCACTGATTGACAGCTTTCTGTGTACACTGTGCATAGGCAGGAAACTGCCAATCAGTGGTGGGGGCGGGATTATACAGATCTCATGAATATGCAAGACCACATGGCTGCAGGTTTACTAGTCCTCTAGTGCTAACCTCATTCTGATAAAACTATGATTTTATCAAAATTGCAGTAAGCAGCCCAGTAAGTGACACGTTGCTCCTACTTTATGCTGCTCTTAGATTGGGTGGCAAAAACTTAGCAATTGACTTACTATGTCGATATTCGGCCATTGTTATAGCTAGTAACCCTTTTTGCAACTAATGTTCAGCCCAGGTTGGTGATTCCTCTATTGGGGATGAAGCAGACACAAGACAGCTTAGTGCTTACTTTATTTGTATGAGGAACATTTTTTTAACTTATACATAGTCCTTTGGAGAAGACAATTTGGCCATTAGGGTTTCTCTTACTTTCTCTGTCAAAACTCCTTACTCCGTCCACCTCTGAAAGTCTCTCACCTTTGTCTGGGTTCCTTACAATGTAGTTTACTTTTTCATAGCAACTCTCTCACCCCTCGGACCTCTTTTCTCACAGTCGCACCTCACTTCAGTCACAGAACGGCTCTTCAGCCTTGGCTGTCCTGGCGTTGGACATTGTATGCCTGGATGACTGTTGGAACGTCACGACACACTCTTGGCGATACACCTCACGCTCCCTCAGGTGTCTCAATTTTCCTTGGCCCCTAAAGACTATGTATTTCTCTCTGAGAATCCACAGCAAGTCCTTAGATGTTTCCCAGGTTCTAGGTCACTTACAGTGGAGTTTCCTCTCACAATGCAGTGTTTTCGTCCACTCAGTACAGGCACTGCTTCCTCCGCCATGTACAGTTACAGAGGTAATCTACCTGTTCAGAGCTAGTCCAAGGCGGCACACTACATAGGTTAATGTGTCCTTCCTTCACCTTCACCTTCAAGTTGCAGGCCATAAAGGGCATAAAGCTCCTCCTGCAGCTCATGCTTTCTGTGACTGACTTCGACATGCCCTTAAAGGGGTTGTTCCATGAACAAAGTACATTTTAAACATTAGATCTTGGAATACCCTTCTTTCTTCCAACATAAGCCATTGGGGTTTCATTAAAAATGTTGCATGATGTTGCTTTTACAGGCTCCTTGATTATTTGCACATTCAACGTTGTAGTCATAAATCCGTTGAGAGGAGCTGACAAAAAGGCATATAAAAGAGTTACGAACTCCCTGTCAGACTCTCCTAATGAGTTGACTGATTCTGCAGCCAGTTTTACACTGCACAATACAAAGGCTATAGAAGGCAAATGGTGCAACATTTTGAAAACCAATTACGAAAAATGATATATGCATTTAAGGAAAAATAAATTTCCCAAAGGTGGACAACCCCTTTAACTACTCCAGGATCAACTATAGACTATAAACGTCTGAGCAGTCGCCATTCTGTTCTGCTGCGTGTCGCTGCATTGTAGAGCAGCTGCACAACATTGAGGGAGATGGTTGTCAGACACAGCTAGATTTCCTGCAGAGAAGGCAGAAATGTTTTATGATCATGTATACCTTCTCTGTCACTCTGTACAAGCACTGTGTATACAGATTAGGAAGCACTTCGTTCTCCGGACAAACATGAGCTTCTGGGTCCTAGGAAACCTATTCCGCTCTGCCGTACAGAAAAGAGATTGATTTTCTCCTGCAACTGGGACCAATTTACCAGCCTCAGTTACAGGGGAAATCAGAAAAAAAAAAAAAAAGTTGGTAAAGCGCCCCCTAAAAATATGGTAAAATGCCCCCTAAAGATCTTATAAGATCTTATGAGGGGGAACAGTGTACACAATAAATAAATAAAACAATAAAATATATAAAGCATAATAAAGAAAAAGACACAGCCAGTCCGAATCGTTGTTTCTTGCCCCATCCCCCATAGAAAAATAAAGGGAACACTCAAATAACACATCATAGATCTGAATGAATGAAATATTCTCATTGAATACTTTGTTCTGTACAAAGTTGAATCTGCTGACATCAAAATCACACAAAAATCATCAATGGAAATCAAATTTATTAACCAATGGAGGTCTGGATTTGGAACAATACTCAAAATCAAAGTGGAAAATCAAATTACAGGCTGATCCAACTTGAGTGGAAATGTGTCATGAATCCCCAATGGCTAGGGATAGCACAGGATAAGCAAAGTATAATAAATATCGGACGAGCTCTAGGGTGATGGAACCTGGGCTGACCGCTGCCCTACGCCTGACAAACGCAACTAGAGATAGCCAGGGAGCGTGCCTACGTTGGTTCTAGACGCCACGCACCAGCCTAAGAGCTAACTAGTACTGCAGAGAAAACAAAGACCTCACTTGCCTCCAGAGGAATTAACCCCAAAGATATAGTTGCCCCCCACATGTATTGACGGTGAAATGAGAGGAAGGCACATACATAGAGATGATGTATATAGCTTTAGCAAATAGAGGCCCGCTGAAAACTAGAAAGCAGAATGACACAAAAGGGGACTGAGCGGTCAGCAAAAAACCCTAATCAAAAAAACCATCCTGAGATTACAAGAACCCATGTGCCAACTCATGGCACATGGGGAGAACCTCAGTCCACTAGAGCAACCAGCTAACAAAGAGACATTCTAAGCAAGCTGGACAAAAAACCAAACAACTGAAAATCAGCACTTAGCTTATCCTGAAAGATCTGGGAGCAGGTAGGCAGGAACCAAACAGAGCACATCTGAACACATTGATAGCCGGCAAGGGAAATGACAGAGAGGCCAGGTAAAATAGGAAACACCCAGCCTCTGATGGACAGATGGAAACCAAAGGCCGCAACCCACCAAAGTCACCCAGTACCAGCAGTAACCACCAGAGGGAGCCCGCAAACAGAATCCACAACAGTACCCCCCCCTTGAGGAGGGGTCACCGAACCCTCACGAGAACCCCCAGGGCGATCAGGGTGAGCTCTATGGAAGGCGCGGACCAAATCAGTCGCATGAACATCGGAGGCGACCACCCAGGAATTGTCCTCCTGACCATAACCCTTCCACTTAACCAAATACTGGAGTTTGCGTCTGGAAACACGAGAATCCAAGATCTTTTCAACAACATACTCCAATTCTCCCTCCACCAGCACCGGAGCAGGAGGCTCGACCGAAGGAACAACAGGCACCTCATACCTCCGCAACAACGACCGATGGAACACATTATGAATAGCGAACGATGCTGGGAGATCCAAACGGAAAGATACAGGGTTAAGAATCTCCGAGATCCTATAAGGACCGATGAACCGAGGCTTGAACTTAGAAGAGACCTTCATAGGGACAAAACGAGAAGACAACCACACCAAGTCCCCAACAAGAAGTCGGGGACCCACGCGGCGACGGCGATTAGCAAACTGCTGAGTCTTCTCCTGAGATAACTTCAAATTGTCCACCACCTGATTCCAAATGTGATGTAGCCTGTCCACCACCACGTCCACTCCCGGACAATCCGAAGACTCCACCTGACCAGAGGAAAAACGAGGATGAAACCCCGAATTACAAAAAAAAGGAGAGACCAACGTGGCCGAACTAGCCCGATTATTAAGAGCAAATTCGGCCAGTGGCAAAAAAGCAACCCAGTCATCCTGATCAGCAGAAACAAAACACCTCAAATAAGTTTCCAAGGTCTGATTAGTTCGCTCCGTCTGGCCATTCGTCTGAGGATGGAATGCAGACGAGAAAGACAAATCAATGCCCATCTTGGCACAAAACGTCCGCCAAAATCTAGACACAAACTGGGATCCCCTGTCAGAAACGATATTCTCCGGAATCCCATGCAAACGAACCACGTTCTGAAAAAACAAAGGAACCAACTCAGAGGAGGAGGGCAACTTAGGCAAGGGCACCAAATGAACCATCTTAGAAAAGCGGTCACACACAACCCAGATAACGGACATTTTCTGTGAAACCGGGAGATCAGAAATAAAATCCATGGAAATGTGCGTCCAAGGCCTCTTCGGGATGGGCAAGGATAACAACAACCCACTAGCCCGTGAACAGCAAGGCTTAGCTCGAGCACACACTTCACAAGACTGCACAAAGGTACGCACATCCCTAGACAAGGAAGGCCACCAAAAAGACCTGGCCACCAAGTCTCTTGTACCAAATATTCCAGGATGACCAGCCAACACAGAAGAATGGACCTCGGAGATGACTCTACTGGTCCAATCATCCGGAACAAACAGTCTTTCTGGTGGATATCGATCCGGTTTATCCACCTGAAACTCCTGCAATGCGCGTCGCAAGTCTGGGGACACGGCGGACAATATTACCCCATCCCTAAGGATACCAGCAGGCCCAGTGTCTCCAGGAGAGTCAGGCACAAAACTCCTGGAAAGAGCATCTGCCTTCACATTCTTTGAACCTGGCAGGTATGAAACCACGAAATTGAAACGAGAAAAAAATAACGACCAACGAGCCTGTCTAGGATTCAAACGCCTGGCAGACTCAAGGTAAATGAGATTCTTGTGATCAGTCAAGACCACCACGCGATGTTTAGCACCCTCAAGCCAATGACGCCACTCCTCAAATGCCCACTTCATGGCCAAAAGCTCCCGATTACCCACATCATAATTGCGCTCGGCGGGCGAGAATTTTCTAGAGAAGTAAGCACATGGCTTCATCACCGAGCCATTAGAACTTCTCTGTGACAAAACCGCCCCCGCTCCAATCTCGGAAGCATCAACCTCCACCTGGAAAGGAAGTGAAACATCTGGTTGACACAACACAGGAGCAGAAGAAAACCGGCGCTTAAGTTCCCGAAAGGCCTCCACGGCCGCAGGAGACCAATCAGCAACATCAGCACCCTTTTTAGTCAAATCAGTCAAAGGTTTAACAATACTGGAAAAATTAGCAATGAACCGACGATAAAAATTAGCAAACCCCAAGAACTTCTGAAGGCTCTTAACAGATGTAGGTTGTGTCCAGTCACAAATAGCCTGAACCTTAACGGGATCCATCTCAATAGTAGAAGGAGAAAAAATGTACCCCAAAAAAGAAATCTTCTGGACTCCGAAGAGACACTTTGAGCCCTTCACAAACAGAGAATTGGCCCGCAAAACCTGAAACACCTTCCTGACCTGTAGAACATGAGACTCCCAGTCATCAGAAAACACCAAAATATCATCCAAATACACAATCATAAACTTATCCAGATATTCACGGAAAATATTGTGCATAAAGGACTGAAAGACTGACGGAGCATTGGAGAGTCCAAAAGGCATTACCAAATACTCAAAATGGCCCTCAGGCGTATTAAATGCGGTTTTCCACTCATCACCCTGTTTTATCCGCACCAGATTATACGCACCACGAAGATCTATTTTAGTGAACCACCTAGCCCCCTTAATGCGAGCAAACAAATCAGTAAATAATGGCAATGGATACTGGTATTTGACTGTAATCTTATTCAGAAGGCGATAATCTATACAAGGCCTAAGGGAACCATCCTTTTTTGCCACGAAAAAAAAACCTGCTCCCAGAGGGGACGAAGATGGACGAATATGTCCCTTTTCCAAGGACTCCTTAATATAATTCCGCATAGCAGTATGCTCTGGCAGTGACAGATTAAATAAACGACCCTTAGGGAACTTACTGCCAGGAATCAATTCTATAGCACAGTCACACTCTCTATGGGGAGGGAGCGAATTGAGCTTAGGCTCCTCAAAAACATCCCTATAATCCGACAAAAATGCAGGGATCTCCGAAGGAGTAGATGAAGCTATAGAAATCGAAGGTGCATCATCATGAACCCCGTGACATCCCCAGCTTAGCACAGACATTGTTTTCCAGTCCAGGACAGGATTATGAGTTTGTAACCATGGCAGACCAAGCACTAGTACATCATGTAAATTATACAGTACAAGGAAGCGAATCACCTCCTGATGAACGGGAGTCATGCGCATGGTCACTTGTGTCCAATACTGCGGTTTATTCATAGCCAATGGTGTAGAATCAATTCCTTTCAGAGGAATAGGAACTTCCAGAGGCTCTAGACTAAAACCGCAGCGTTTAGCAAATGACCAATCCATAAGACTCAGGGCAGCACCTGAATCCACATAGGCATCGACGGAAATGGAAGACAGTGAAAAAATCAGAGTCACAGACAAAATGAACTTAGACTGCAGAGTATCAATGGCAAAAGATTTATCAACCCTTTTTGTGCGTTTAGAGCATGCTGATATAACATGAGCTGAATCACCACAATAAAAACACAAACCATTTTTCCGCCTATAATTTTGCCGTTCACTTCTGGACTGAATTCTATCACATTGCATAGTCTCAGGTGCCTGTTCAGAAGACACCGCCAACTGGTGCACGGGTTTGCGCTCCCGTAAACGCCGATCAATCTGAATGGCCATAGCCATAGACTCATTCAGACCTGTAGGCGCAGGGAACCCCACCATAATATCCTTAATGGCCTCAGAAAGACCATTTCTGAAGTTTGCAGCCAGGGCGCACTCATTCCACTGAGTAAGCACCGACCATTTCCGAAATTTCTGACAATATATTTCCGCTTCATCATGCCCCTGAGAGAGGGCCAATAAAGCCTTTTCAGCCTGAATCTCTAGGTTAGGTTCCTCATAGAGCAATCCCAATGCCAGAAAAAACGCATCCACACTGAGCAATGCAGGATCCCCTGGTGCCAATGCAAATGCCCAATTCTGAGGGTCGCCCCGTAGGAACGATACAACAATCTTGACCTGTTGAGCAGGGTCTCCAGAGGAGCGAGATTTCAAAGAGAGAAACAATTTACAATTGTTCCTGAAATTCAGGTAGGTAGATCTATCTCCAGAAAAAAACTCTGGAATAGGAATTCTAGGTTCAGACATGGGAGTGTGAACAACGAAATCCTGTATGTTTTGAACCTTTGCCGCGAGATTACTCAGGCTGGAAGCCAAACTCTGGACATCCATGATAAACAGCTAAGATCAGAGCCATTCAAGGGTTAAGAGGAGGTAAGAAGCAGCTAGACAGCAATTAAGGGCTAGGCAGCAAAACTCTGAAGGAAAAAAAAAAAAAAAAAAAAAATTTTCCTTGAACACTTCTTTTTCTCCTGCTTCAGCCCAAACAATTAACACTTTGTGGGCCGGCTATACTGTCATGAATCCCCAATGGCTAGGGATAGCACAGGATAAGCAAAGTATAATAAATATCGGACGAGCTCTAGGGTGATGGAACCTGGGCTGACCGCTGCCCTACGCCTGACAAACGCAACTAGAGATAGCCAGGGAGCGTGCCTACGTTGGTTCTAGACGCCACGCACCAGCCTAAGAGCTAACTAGTACTGCAGAGAAAACAAAGACCTCACTTGCCTCCAGAGGAATTAACCCCAAAGATATAGTTGCCCCCCACATGTATTGACGGTGAAATGAGAGGAAGGCACATACATAGAGATGATGTATATAGCTTTAGCAAATAGAGGCCCGCTGAAAACTAGAAAGCAGAATGACACAAAAGGGGACTGAGCGGTCAGCAAAAAACCCTAATCAAAAAAACCATCCTGAGATTACAAGAACCCATGTGCCAACTCATGGCACATGGGGAGAACCTCAGTCCACTAGAGCAACCAGCTAACAAAGAGACATTCTAAGCAAGCTGGACAAAAAACCAAACAACTGAAAATCAGCACTTAGCTTATCCTGAAAGATCTGGGAGCAGGTAGGCAGGAACCAAACAGAGCACATCTGAACACATTGATAGCCGGCAAGGGAAATGACAGAGAGGCCAGGTAAAATAGGAAACACCCAGCCTCTGATGGACAGATGGAAACCAAAGGCCGCAACCCACCAAAGTCACCCAGTACCAGCAGTAACCACCAGAGGGAGCCCGCAAACAGAATCCACAACAGAAATGCCTCAAAACAAGGAAATGATGCTCAGTAGTGTGTGTGGCCTCCACGTGCCTGTATGACCTCCCTACAATGCCTGGGCATGCTCCTGATGAGGCAGCAGATGGTCTTCTGAGGGATCTCCTCACAGACCTGGAGTAAAGCATCCGCCAACTCCTGGACAGTCTGTGGTTCAACATCACGTTGGTGGATGGTGCGAGACATGATGTCCCAGATGTGTTCAATCGGATTCAGGTCTGGGGAACGGGCGGGCCAGTCCATAGCTTCAATGCCTTCATCTTGCAGGAACTGCTGACACACTCCAGCCACATGAGGTCTGGCATTGTCCTGCATTAGGAGGAACCCAGGGCCAACCGCATCAGCGTATGGTCTCACAAGGGGTCTGAGGATCTCATCTCGGTACCTAATGGCAGTCAGGCTAACTCTGGCGAGCACATGGAGAGCTGTGCGGCCCTAAAAAGAAATGCCACCCCACACCATTACTGACCCACTGCCAAACCAGTCATGCTGAAGGATGTTGCAGGCAGCAGATCGCTCTCCACGGCGTCTCCAGACTCTGTCACGTCTGTCACATGTGCTCAGTGTGAACCTGCTTTCCTCTGTGAAGAGCACAGGGCGCCAGTGGCAAATTTGCCAATCCTGGTGTTTTGTGGCAAATGCCAAGCGTCCTGCATGGTCTTGGGCTGTGAGCACAACCCCCATCTGTGGACGTCGGCCACTCAGACCATCCTCATGGAGTCGGTTTCTAACCGTTTGTGCAGAAACATGCACATTTGTGACCTGCTGGAGGTCATTTTGCAGGGCTCTGGCAGTGCTCCTCCTGTTCTTCCTTGCACAAAGGCGGAGGTAGCGGTCCTGTTGCTGGGTTGTTGCCCTCCTACGGCCTCCTCCACTTCTCCTGGTGTACTGGCCTGTCTCCTGGTAGCGCCTCCAGCCTCTGGACACTACACTGACAGACACAGCAATCCTTGCCACAGCTCGCATTGATGTGCCATCCTGGATGAGCTGCACTACCTGAGCCACTTGTGTGGGCTGTAGAGTCCGTCTCATGCTACCACGAGTGTGAAAGCACAACCAACATTCAAAAGTGACCAAAACACCAGCCAGAAAGCATTGGTACTGAGATTTGGCTGTGGTCCCCACCTGCAGAACCACTCCTTTATTGAGGGTGTCTTGATAATTGCCAATAATTTCCATCTGTTGTCTATTCCATTTGTACAACAGCTTGTGAAATTGATTGTCAATCAGTGTTGCTTCCTAAGTGGACAGTTTGATTTCACAGAAGTTTGATTTACTTGGGAGTTAGATTCTATTGTTTAAGTGTTCCCTTTATTTTTTTGAGCAGTGTATATATGTTCAATATGTAGAACAATTTATACGGAAAGGGGATCACAATTTGAAATGTTTTTAGCAATCCTTTGTGGTCATCAAAAAAAAAAATATATAGACACAGTTTAATTTTTTTTCAGTATACTTTCCCACAATTTCAGCAATAAAGGAAATTAATATTAAAATGATGAAAAAAAATAAGTCCCGTTTAAAGAGGCAAAAATTGATTTTAATATTTAATTAAATTAAAATATTAAAATAAATATTAGAATATTAAAATTCATAGATTTTTTTCAGACCAGTTAAATCTACAGTAAAAAAAAAAACGAAAATTGGCCTGATCAGGAACTGGGGAAAGTGATCTGGATGTTGAATTCTGCTCCAATATTCATATGAAAACCCCCCACTTCAAGTAGTCTTTGAATGAGAATGTTCCAAATTTGATCACTGAATCAGCTGAAGCAGAAAAATATGTCCATAAAGAACAACTATGGTATGTAAAAAACAAAAAAACACACCAAAAAAGCACCAGAAAAATCCACTAAAAATCTCAGCGTGAACCTACCCTTACAATTTCTACACATATGCTGACAATGATCCAAAAAAGGTTCACGTTTGCAATGTTTTCCATGTGTAATGAAAAGGTTGCTCCACCCTTGAGGATAAAATAAATAAAACATGGAAAAAATTTTTACTTTTGGGTTTCATTACAAACCTTGTATCCTTTGCCTTCTTTAGGCTCTTGCAATGCCTAATGCTGGCTGCAGAAGGAGTTAACTGAGATTCCGTCAGTGAGCTCATTCTAATCGGACTTGTCTTTTTCTGAGCTCTCCTCAGCTGATTTATAACCACGGATCGAATCAAAGATGAATGTGCAGGGAGACAAAGAGCCTGTAAAAACCAAATGGTGCAAAATCTGTAATGAAACCCTATTACAAAAATGATTTGTAGCTCCAAATACATGCTTTTATGTGCTTTTATGTAAAGAGAAATATCCCCAAAGGTAGCCAACCCCTTTAATTGCCATGACAAAGTTACATGCTGTACGGTTGTAAAATAGCCGCTCTTCTTTGGTTACAGTATATCGCCAGGGTGACATTGGTACAAGCTGGTATGCGGTGCTCACTGGATCCTTGGATGTCAAAGTGACTGAGACAAACAGCCATCAGGTAAAGTGTTGAGAGTTTAAAAGGTTGTAACCACAAGTTGTTAGTGCATGTATTCTGGATTATCCACTTTAGGGTCCCTTTCCACTTGCGAGATAAAAAACGGTCCGTAATCTGGACCGAAAAAACGGATGGAACGTATGCGATTGTCATGCGAGTGTCATGCGAGTGTCATGCGAGTGTTATGCGAGTGCCATGCGATTTTTTAATCGTACCATCCGTATGACATCAGTATGACATCCGTATTGCTGACCGATTTTTACGCACCAGTGTCCTTTGAAAAGCCGGCAATTCAGCGCCGTGTACAGTAAAATCACACTGACAGGTTAGAATAGAGTAGATATATGCACATAGAATGTGTATATATACATATATACATGTCAGTGAGACACCTATATATGTATATTTATATTTAATGCAGCGCTAGATAGCTTAAAAGCCTCCAATTCAATTGCCGGCTTTTTCCTTCTCCTTCACAAACCCGACAGGATATGAGACATGGTTTACATACAGTAAACCATCTCATATCCCCATTTTTTTGGCATATTCCACACTACTAATGTTAATAGTGTGTATGTGTAAAATTTGGCCGCTGTAGCTGCTCAAATAAAGGGTTAAATGGCAGAAAAAATTGGCGTGGGCTCCCGCGCAATTTTCTCCGCCAGAGCGGTAAAGCCAGTGACTGAGGGCAGATATTAATAGCCAGGAGAGGGTCCATGGTTATTGGCCCCCCCGTGGCTAAAAACATCTGCCCCCAGCCACCCCAGAAAAGGCACATCTGGAAGATGCGCCTATTCTGGCACTAGGCCACTCTCTTCCCACTCCCGTGTAGCGGTGGGATATGGGGTAATGAAGGGTTAATGCCACCTTGCTATTGTAAGGTGACATTAAGCCAGATTAATAATGGAGAGGCGTCAATTATGACACCTATCCATTATTAATCCAATTGTTTGAAAGGGTTAAAAAACACACACACATGATTTAAAAGTATTTTAATGAAATAAACACAGCGGTTGTTTTAATATTTTATTGCTCTCTCAATCCATTTGCAGACCCTCGCTTGGCAAAACAAGAAACACACAATATACATACCTTCTGCTGACCCGTCACGTCCCACGAAGTAATCCATCTGAAGGGGTTAAAATAATTTACAAGCAGGAGCCCTGCAAATGCAGCTGTGCTCGTGCTTGTAATTCCCCGGCAAATGAAGGAAATGTAGGTGATTGACCTACATTCCCTTCAGTCGCGGTGATGCGCCCCCTGGTGGATGTCCTCATATGACCTGGAGCGTGGGAAAAAGTTCCCAGGCTGCAGTTCATGAGAACATCCAGCAGGGGCGCATCACCGCAACTCAATGTAAGTACAGATCACCCAGATTTCCTTCATTCCCCGGGGATTACAGACACGAGCGAGTGCATTAGCACAGCTCATGGCTGTAAAATAATTAACCCCTTCAGATGGATTACCTTGTGGGACGTGACGGTTCATCTGAGGGTATGTATCTTGTGCGTTTATTATTTTGCCAAGCAAGGGTTTGCAAATGGATTGAGAGAGCAAAAAAATATTAAAACAACCGCTGTGTTTATTTCATTAAAATACTTTTAAATCATTTGTGTGTGTGTGTTTTTTAACCCTTTCATACAATTGGATTAATAATGGATAGGTGTCACCATTGACGCCTCTCCATTATTAATCTGGCTTAATGTCACCTTACAATAGCAAGGTGGCATTAACCCTTCATTACCCCATATCCCACTGCTACACGGGAGTGGGAAGAGAGTGGCCAAGTGCCAGAATAGGCGCATCTTCCAGATGTGCCTTTTCTGGGGTGGCTGGGGGCAGATGTTTTTAGCCATGGGGGGGCCAATAAGCATGGACCCTCTCCTGGCTATTAATATCTGCCCTCAGTCACTGGCTTTACCACTCTGGCGGAGAAAATTGCGCGGGAGCCCACGCCAATTTTTTCCGCCATTTAACCCTTTAATTTAATAGCTAGAGCCCCCAAATTGTGCACACAGACACTTGTTACATTAGTGAAGAGGAATATGTAATAAAAAAAGGGATATGAGATGGTTTACTGTATGTAAACCATGCCTCATATCATGTCGGGTTTGTGAAGGAGAAATGAAAAGCCGGTAATCTAGCGCTGCATTAAATATAAATATACATATACAGGTGTCTCACTGACATATATATATGTATATATACCTATTCTATGTGCATATATCTTCTCTATTCTAACCTGTCAGTGTGATTTTACTGTACACCGCGCTGAATTACCGGCTTTTCAAAGGACACTGGTGCGTAAAAATCGGACAGAACTCGCATGGTGCGAGTGCTGTGCGATTTTTTTCTCGCACCCATTGACTTGCATTGGCGAGTCTCGTCCGAGAATCGCAGCAATACGCAGCATGCTGCGTTTTTTTTGTCAGCCGATCCAGATTTTTCTCAGTCCGATTTCGGGTGAGAAAAAAATCGCAAATGAAAAGACACCTATTAACTAACATTGGTCCGAGTGCAATCCGATTTTTTATCGGATTGCACGCATCCGTTTTCCTCGCAAGTGGAAAGGGACCCTTATTTTAATAAAGTGTTGGAAGACATAATTTCTTGGCACTTACTAATATATAAGTATTACAGGTTATCCTCCTTCCTCACAGACTGCACAGTTCTCTTGTTCTCAGAATGTCTGCTGATGGAGGAACATGTGACCAGACCCGCCCATCTGCCTCCTCCAATAGAAAATCACTTCACACGGGAAAGCTGCTTTTCTATTGGAGGAGCCAAATAGGCGGGTCTGGTCACATGCTCCTCCATCAGCAGACATTCTGAGAACAGTATAGCTGTGCAGCCAATGGGGAGTTCCATAGTAACAAGCATTTGGTGCTTCGCACAGGAAGGAGAACTTAACCTGTAATTAGACATTAGCTAATCTCCCCAAACTAGTTTTGAGCAGATTCGCTCATTTTGGCCGTCAGATTTGATTTCGTTCAAATTTAAAAGTGTTCTGTGGATCCAAAGCATAATAAATGAAGGGGGAAAAGAGATATAAAATAAAAAAAATAATAAAATAAATTATACACGTCTGTGGTATTGGTCGCACTAAGTGCAAACCAGATGGGATGTCCTGTTGTTGCAGAATGCTGTGGTAGCCATACTGGGCAAATGTGCCTTGAATTTGGAATAAATCACAAGGTGTCATCAGCAAATAGCCACAACACCATCACACCTCCCCCTCCATGCTTCACCCACACATGTGGAAACCATCTGCTTATCTTTTCTGCATCTCTCAAAATTCATGGTGGTTTATATCAATAATCTGAAATGTTGACTCATTAGAATCCAGTATAGATTTCTACTGATGTAATGTCTTGTCTCTGTGTTGTATGTAATGTCTAGTCTCTGTGTTGTATGGCCCCAACAAGTGTCTTAATTGTTTGCTGTCCTCAGTAGTGGCATCTTTCATCAATTGGACAATAAACACCTACTGCTCGCAGCCTCTTCTGGACAACTGATGCTTAAATGTGTCTTCTACTTAATGTCTCTGCATCATTTATGAGGGCTGATATCTGAGTTGCTATCAGTTTGCAGTTTCTAAAACTGGTAACTTTGATGAACTTATCCTCTGCAGTAGAAGTTATTCTTGGACTTCCTTTCCTGGGACGATCCTCATGAGAGCCAGTTTCATCATAGCGATTGATGTTTTTCACGACAGCACCTGAGGATACCTTTGAACGTCTAGCAATTTTCTACATTGACTGACCTTAATGTCTTAAAGGGAACCTGTCACCACGTTTTTGGAAGATGGGATAAAAATAGCGTTAAATAGGGGCAGAGGTGGGCGTTACATTAGTGTGTTTGTTATGCGTTTATTACCCACCTAAGTTGCCGAAATACCTTTGCAAAGTCTCCGTTTTCGCCTGTCAATCAGGCTGGTCTGGTCAAAAGGGCGTTGTCTTCCCCCAGATTTTGCGTAGTTTTCCGTTGGTGGCGTAGTGGTGTGCGCATGCCCAAGGTCCCGAATCCTCTGCCAGGGGATTTAAAAGAGCGCGCTGTTCGTTTTCATTGGTGATCGGTGGGCGCGGCCATCTTCCTTTGGCCGCGCGTGCGCAGAAGCGGCGCTCTGCTGGCCGCGG
Organism: Ranitomeya variabilis; assembly: GCF_051348905.1. NCBI lineage: Eukaryota > Metazoa > Chordata > Amphibia > Anura > Dendrobatidae > Ranitomeya > Ranitomeya variabilis. The sequence continues at coordinate 203,247,112 of NC_135238.1, read as the reverse complement.
CTTCAGGAAAATGGCCGCCGCGATATCCATCTGCGCACGCGCGGCATCCCGCGGCCATTTTCCTGAAGCCGCGGCCAGCAGAGCGCCGCTTCTGCGCACGCGCGGCCAAAGGAAGATGGCCGCGCCCACCGATCACCAATGAAAACGAACAGCGCGCTCTTTTAAATCCCCTGGCAGAGGATTCGGGACCTTGGGCATGCGCACACCACTACGCCACCAACGGAAAACTACGCAAAATCTGGGGGAAGACAACGCCCTTTTGACCAGACCAGCCTGATTGACAGGCGAAAACGGAGACTTTGCAAAGGTATTTCGGCAACTTAGGTGGGTAATAAACGCATAACAAACACACTAATGTAATGCCCACCTCTGCCCCTATTTAACGCTATTTTTATCCCATCTTCCAAAAACGTGGTGACAGGTTCCCTTTAAAGTAATGATGAACCATCGTTTCTCTTCACCTTGTTGAGTGGTTCTTGCCATATTCTGGCTTAGAACAGTTGCATAATTGGGGTTAGGATGGTATGGAGCTGTGTACCAACACTGGCTCTCCAAAACACACCTGACGGGCACAAACACTTTCTTAAGGCCCATGATTCCGCAAATAAACTATTGATGAGGGTTATTTGTTCATTGGAAGCAGTTCCAGGTGACTTCATGGTGAAGCTGCTTCTGTGAATGCCAAGGGGTTGTAAAGCTGTCCTCTCAGTAAAAGGGGGGTACATTCAAGAATCTATGTTGCAAAACAGATTCTGGTTTGTATCACACTTGTTGCTTTACTCCTTGTATCCATACGTGCACCATCATGGTTTCACTGTCTTCAGTCTGAATTTACAGTGTGCACATTCCAATAAGTGCAAGGAAAACCATTGCATGAACAGGTGTGTCCAAACATTTGGTCTATTTTCAACTGAAAAATCCTCAGCCAATTTAGGTCTGGGTGTAACTGCATCAGGAGAACACATGGTGCATGCTGTTCACTTTTGGATGGCGGGTTCTTATCCCGTTTTTTTCATATGATGTTCTTTTTCCTGTTATCTTTGCCTTTTTGTAGTTTTTTCTCTTACTTAGTCTGCTGAAAACAAGAAAAAAAAATTTATATTAATATTATGTATCAGTTTAACATTTTTATGGTTTAATTATGAATATGTCATGTGTCTTCCTTGTGAACTCTGACATTGTCAGGTGGTCATATTGGCGCCAGAATTTGAACGTGCATGTCTATTTAAGATCTCTTGAAGCATTTGTAGCTGTACATCTGTGGTGGTATCCTGATGGAGTCTGAGAACTTTGAAACGCGTTGAATAAAGCCACATCCTATGTGACTTGCGTCTGGGCGTTCACTTATTCAGCAGCGCAGAGTGAATCCATGTCTACCCATATTTTTTTTTCAAAACATTTGTATAGAAATGTGTATCCATAATTCCTCTATATATTAAGGTGTGATGTTTATCACTGTCACATTCTATAAAAAATAATTAGTAAAAAAAACTTGTGCCTTCTGTTTGCTGCATGTATGCCATAGTACAGAGGAATTCTGGACAAAAATCAAATTCTAAAGCCCTCACCTAAATAGGAGCTGAAGTGCAGTACTGGACACAGCACAGTGTTCAGAGCTGTGCTGTTCCTGTTCTGTACAGTATTTACATACATTCACCCCAGCTGAGCTGCTAAAAGCTGATCGTGGGGGTGCCGGTGTCACGGTGGTGTTGGGACTATGGTCGCTAACAGGTCCCTAGAACTAGGGGCACACTAGTCTATCCCTCTCCTCCGGATGATTATTATTATTTATTTATATAGCACCATTAATTCCATGGTGATGTACATGAGAAGGGGTTACATCAAAATACAAATATCACAGTAAACAAACTAACAATGACAGACTGGTACAGAGGGGAGAGGACCCTGCCCTTGCGGGCTTACATTCTACAGGATTATGGAGAAGGAGACAGTAGGTCGGGGCTGCGGTAGCTCCAATGGTGTTGAGGTGGCTGTGTGGTCATTACAGGTTGTAAGCTTCTTTGAAGAGATGGGTTTTCAGGTTTCTTTTGAAGGATCCAAATATTGTGGATAACCGGACGTGTCGAGGCACAGAACTCCAGGGGATGGGGGATATTTGGGAGAAATCTTAGAGGTGATTGGGTGAGGAGCGAATAAGCGTGGAGGAGAAAAGGAGGTCTTGGGATCACCGGAGATTACGTGAGGGAAGATATTGAGAGATTAGTTTGGAAATATACGGAGGAGAAAGGTTATGGATGGCTTTGTAGGTCAGTGTTAGTAGTTCAAACTGGATACGCTGGGAAATTGGGAGCCAGTGAAGGGATTTGTAAAGAGGGGAAGCAAGAGTGTAGTGAGGAGAGAGATTAATTAGTCAGGCAGCAGAGTTAAGGACGGACTGGAGGGGTGCGAGAGTGTTAGTAGGCAGGCCACAGAGGAGGATGTTGCAGTAGTCGAGGCAGGAGATGCTTAGGGCATGCACAAGCATTTTGGTAGAGTGAGGGTTGAGGAAAGGACGGATTATGGAAATATTTTTGAGCTGGAGGTGACAGGAGGTGCAGACACCGGGTTCATGTAACTTGTATGCTCCTATATCAACCCTTATCTCTCCCTCCCCCACCCAGGGTAGTGGGAAGCTGAAGTGTATAGGAACACACTAACCAGACAAACAAGGGAAGACGAACAGGAATAAATGAAAATACCAACCATACAAAATTCACACACCAAACAGAGTGCGACACAGGGTAATTTCAGGAAGGAGAAACCAAATATGAGAAGATGAGGATGTGCACATAGACAAAACTCCAAGCAACAGTAACCTGAACCATCTCCAAATGCCAACTCCAACTTTGAATTACTCCCCCAACTCCAGAACCATGCAGTAAGAACTAACCCTGGAAATCCCTAAGTAACAAAGGGGAGTGTCTAACACTGAACAGCGGAGACAATCCAGGAGATCAACTGAACAGATTAACCCTTACCCTACTAGCAAGGAAAAAACCTGCACTATTTAATACGATGGTGACGTACTTCTAGTCAGTGCAGAAGTGCGTAAAACCAGATACCGCAGTCTTCTCGCCTATCTCTCTGTTGCGGTATCCCCGCCACAGCTGGTTGTCTGACCCCCACTAGTCTCATATTGATGACCTCTTTTATTGATGTCATCTTTATCTCAATTGTGGACAAACCCTTTACATTTTTTTCTTTCTAGTAAAAAGACAAAATGATAGAAATAACTTTGTGGGTGAATACATAAAGTAACAATTTCACAGAGGCTTCTGTTTTGGACCAGTTTACAAATTACGAATTTACTCTTCTGTCAGGCCATGTTCAGGCGTAGCATAAATACTGCATTTTTTTGCTGCTTTTTAGCTATATTCTTTCTGCACCAAAATAGGCAATAACAATCTTTTCTGATTTTGGTGCAAATTTGAAGAGTTTTTTATGTAGGTTTTTTTTTAGTACAGAAAAGCTTTGATTCTGCTCTTAAGAACTGCACATTTTACATACATTTTTACAGGCTCCCCATAGACGCTAATAGAGAAAAAGTGCATGAAAAAACACACGGTCCTATAACGTCTCTAAAAGCACAGTGCAACGTATGAGTTCTCATGAAATCTCATCCACTTTGCTTGGACATTTAAAAAAATGCAATATTTATGCTACATGGGAAAATGACCTGTTTTGTAATCTTGAGTGATGAAGTGGCCTCTCTCCTCCACAAGGTGGCGACACATGCTCAGTTTCTTTTGCTGTTTTATGTTTCTTTTCTTACCAGACCAGAATGATTGCAGTTATTGCATGACTTAGAATGAACTGTACGTTAACATTGTTTTCCTTTTTCCAGTTATCTTATTATGGTATTTCAACATTGCTTTATACTTTATAAACCATTTACTTTCATGTAGGTTTTTCTGTTGGTTTTGTTGTCTTTTTTTGTTTGTTTTTTTACTTCACTTTTTTTTTTTTAAATTCAGCAACATTTGACCTATATACAGACAGTGAGAAACTGAGTCACTTGTAATATAGAACTGTAAATTGGCTTTATAGGAATGGCGACCTTACAAAGAAAGTGATGTTAGGAAAGACATTTCATGCATATGTACAGCTCTGGCAAAAATTAAGAGACCACTGCAAAATGTTCAGTTTGTCTGATTTTTCTCTTTATAGGTATATTTTTGAGTAAAATGTAAATTGCTCTTTTATTCTATAAACTACTGACAGTGACAACATGTCTCCAAAGTTCCAAGCAATACATTTTGTATTTATTTTCTGAAAATGAGAAATGGTCAAAATAACAATAAAAATGTATTGCTAGCAGACCTCAAATAATAATAATAATCTTTATTTTTATATAGCGCTAACATATTCCGCAGCGCTTTACAGGATGCACACATTATCATCGCTGTCCCCGTTAGGGCTCACAATCTAAATTCCCTATCAGTATGTCTTTGGAATGTGGGAGGAAACCAGAGTACCCGGAGGAAACCCACGCAAACAAGGAGAGAACATACAAACTCTTTGCAGATGTTGTCCTTGGTGGGGTATGAACCCAGGACTCCAGCGCTGCAATGCTGCAGTTCTAACCACTGCACCACCGTGCTACTTTTCCAGGATAACCTTGTATCCGGCTTGATTCATACGTCCTTCGCAAAGATTTACAGCCTTGCTGAAGCATCCCCAGATCAACACCGATCCTCCACCAAATTTCACAGTGGGTGCAAGACACTGTGGCTTGTAAACCTCTCCAGGTCTCTGTCTAAGGCCGGGGTCACACTAGACCGTAATACCGACGAGTGCTATGCGATAAAAAATCGCATAGCACTCGGCCCAATGTTAATCTATGGTGCAGCTCCCATCATCCGATATTTTCTCCACCGTATTTCGGATCCGAGGGAACTCGCAGCAGGCTGCGATTGTCAGCGTATCTCGGCCGAGACTCGCCAATGAAAGTCTATGGGTGCGAGAAAAAATCGGATTACACACGGACCATGCGTGTGCATTGCGAGAAATACGCAGCTGTGTTCTATAGAAAAGCCGGTAATTCAATTGCCGGCTTTGCATTTCTCCTTCACAAACCCGACAGGATATGAGACATGGTTTACATACAGTAAACCATCTCATATCCCCCTTTTTTTTGCATATTCCACACTACTAATGTTAGTAGTGTGTATGTGCAAAATTTCAGCACTGTAGCTGCTAAAATAAAGGGTTAAATGGCGGAAAAAATTGGCGTGGGCTCCCGCGCAATTTTCTCCGCCAGAGTGGTAAAGCCAGTGACTGAGGGCAGATATTAATAGCCAGGAGAGGGTCCATGGTTATTGGCCCCCCCGTGGCTACAAACATCTGCCCCCAGCCACCCCAGAAAAGGCACATCTGGAAGATGCGCCTATTCTGGCACTTGGCCACTCTCTTCCCACTCCCTGTAGCGGTGGGCTATGGGGTAATGAAGGGTTAATGCCACCTTGCTATTGGAAGGTGACATTAAGCCAGATTAATAATGGAGAGGCGTCAATTATGTCACCTATCCATTATTAATCCAATTGTTTGAAAGGGTTAAAAAACACACACACACATGATTAAAAAGTATTTTAATGAAATAAACACAGCGGTTGTTTTAATAATTTATTGCTCTCTCATTCCATTTTCAGACCCTCGCTTGGCAAAACAATGAACACACAAGATACATACCCTCTCTGATGAACTGTCACGTCCCACGAAGTAATCCATCTGAAGGGGTTAACTAATATTACAGGCAGGAGCCCTGCTAATGCAGCTGTGCTCCGTGCCTGTAATCCCCGGGTGCTGAAAGGAAAGCAGTGATCTATACTTACATTGAGTCGCGGTGATGCGCCCCTGCTGGATGTTCTCATGAACTGCAGCCTGGGAACTTTTTCCCACGCTCCAGGTCATATGAGGACATCCACCAGGGGGCGCATCACCGCGACTCAATGTAAGTACAGATCACTGCTTTCCTTTCAGCACCCGGGGATTACAGGCACGAGCGAGTGGTTTATCGCAGCTCTGCCTGTAATATTAGTTAACCCCTTCAGATGGATTACTTCGTGGGACGTGACAGTTCATCAGAGAGGGTATGTATCTTGTGTGTTTATTGTTTTGCCAAGCGAGGGTCTGAAAATGGAATGAGAGAGCAATAAATTATTAAAACAACCGCTGTGTTTATTTCATTAAAATACTTTTTAATCATGTGTGTGTGTGTTTTTTAACCCTTTCAAACAATTGGATTAATAATGGATAGGTGACATAATTGACGCCTCTCCATTATTAATCTGGCTTAATGTCACCTTCCAATAGCAAGGTGGCATTAACCCTTCATTACCCCATAGCCCACCGCTACAGGGAGTGGGAAGAGAGTGGCCAAGTGCCAGAATAGGCGCATCTTCCAGATGTGCCTTTTCTGGGGTGGCTGGGGGCAGATGTTTGTAGCCACGGGGGGGCCAATAACCATGGACCCTCTCTAGGCTATTAATATCTGCCCTCAGTCACTGGCTTTACCACTCTGGCAGAGAAAATTGCGCGGGAGCCCACGCCAATTTTTTCCGCCATTTAACCCTTTATTTGAGCAGCTACAGCGGCCAAATTTTGCACATACACACTACTAACATTAGTAGTGTGGAATATGCAAAAAAAAGGGGGATATGAGATGGTTTACTGTATGTAAACCATGTCTCATATCCTGTCGGGTTTGTGAAGGAGAAATGCAAAGCCGGCAATTGAATTACCGGCTGTTCACAGATATCGCGCTGAATGAAATCTAAATACAGAATATATATATATGTGTCTCAATGACATATATATATATATATATATATATATATATATATACTGTATATATGTTTTCCCGAGCATTTGAGCACATAAATCCATTAGATGTCGGTTTTGCAAGCTTGCAAGAAAATCTCGGCATACGGATGCCATACGGATGTCACACGGATCATTTGATGCGAGGAAATCGCATCCTCGCACTGCACACGGATCACTGTTTTTGAAACATTTGTGCGATTCTCGGCCGTGAAAAACGGACCGTTTTTTTATACGTTAAGTGTGTCCCCGGCCTAACCATTAGATGACCAGGTGTTGATCTGGGGATGCTTCAGCAAGGCTGGAATTGGGCAGGTTAATCTTTGCGAAGGACGTATGGATCAAGCCGCATACAAGGCTATACTGGAAAAACAGTTGATTCCTTCTGCTCAGGCAATGTTCCCCAACTCTGAGGACTGTTTTTTCCAACAGGACAAAGCGCCATGCCACACAGCTAGGTCAATCAAGGTGTAGATGAAGGACCACCACATCAAATCCCTGTCATGGCCAGCCCAATCTCCAGACCTGAACCCCATTGAAAACCTCTGGAATGCAATCAAGAGGATGATGGATAGTCACAAGCCATCAAACAAAGAAGAACTGCTTACATTTTTGTACCAGGAGTGGCATAGGGTCACCCAAAAGCAGTGTGAAAGACTGGAGGAAAGCATGCCAAGACGCATGAACGCTGTGATTAAAAATCATGGTTATGCCACAAAATATTGATTTCTGAACTCTTCTTGAGTTAAAACATTAGTATTGTTGTTTCTAAATGGTTATGAACTTGTTTTTTTTTGCATTATTTGAGGTCTGCAAGCAATGCATTTTTTGTTATTTTGACCATTTCTCATTTTCAGAAAATAAATACAAAATGTATTGCTTGGAACTTCGGAGACATGTTGTCAGTAGTTTATAGAATAACAGAACAATTTACATTTTACTCAACAATATGCCTATAAAGAGAAAAATCAGACAAACTCAACATTTTGCAGCGGTCTCTCAATTTTTACCAGAGCAGTATATCACTGTAAATTAGATCCAGAACCTCCCTGCTGCGCCCGCTTCTCATATTAGTGTCCCGGTCTCTATAAGTCAGTATCCATTTGACAAAATTTCTGCTGGCAATGAGTTTGCACTTTTTTGCTATATAGAGTGAACCACCCATTGATTTATTTCGAAAAATAAATATTTTTTTCCAGGGAATAAGCAGATGATTATTGGTTGTGTTAATATATTTAAGCATATCCTGCTTTTTGGAAAAAAAACAAAGCAAAACTGAAAATACCATGAATTTTATGGTGGCACTACAGGGAAATAGAATATTTGCTATGAGCTTCCACCACAGTTTGTTTCTCATCGCTGAGGTTCTCAGCAGCCAGACACCGTTTTTATTTGTATGCCCTTCTAACAAAATAAAATTAGCCAAAGTTGACAACCCAATAAATTTTCATTCCTAGATAATATCTATTATTCATTTCTAAAAGTTCTATGTTCATGGTGGCCATTGTTTTGGTTCCTGATTTTTTATTTCTTTTTGCTTAATCATTTGTTTGCAGTATTCAACATATAGGAAACCATGGTTCGAAAGAATAAGGCTTTGAACACAGGTCCGTTTAGGAATTTAATTGCCGGAGCATACAAATTGGAATTCATGTTCAAAAAGGACTTGTTGGCAAACTGATGTAAATGGAAGCAACAGAAATCCCATATACATATTTGAGAAACAGGGGTAGCGACACAAATTGTCCGCAACCCCTGTTCAAACAACCTCAGCTCCAATAAACATCAGACAAAAATAGGAGAAAAAGGAGCAAACTGATCCGGTAAAAATAGTCATATAACTTTATTAATTCGTAGAAAAGATAAAACATCTCAACAATACATAAAGAGCCATAAACAATGCAGATTGCTATATACCCCACCCCCCACCTATCACCACCTCACATTGCACATGAGTCCCTGAAAAAATAACATAAAGGTCCAAAGACCATAACCCTGAGGGAGCAGTGCATCCAAAAGTGGACACCTGGAGGTCAGCATGCATCCATAAAGTGACTAAGGATAAAGTAACACCTGTCTATCTTTCATGTAAAGTGCGGAAGTAACTAGCAAAAGGTGCAATGCTTACCAGCAGATGAGTGGGAACAAGGGGGGTCGGATGGAGGGTCCTGATGCAGGTTTCGCGGCTACTTGGGGCCGCTTTCTCAAGGGAGTATACCTCAGGCCCTTACAGGACCTTCAAATAACCCGGTGAACTTGGTCCTTGCTCCTTTTTCTCCTATTTTTGTCTGATATAAATGGAAGTAGACTTGTTTTTTTTAATCAAATAATGTTTGTTGAAAACTACAAATGCAAATTTTCTATTTTCAATTATCATGTATGACATAATAATTTCATAGAATTATAGAATGTTAGAGTTGGAAGGGACCTCCTGAGTCATCGTGTCCAACCCCCTGCTCAAAGCAGAATTCACTAAACCATCTCAGACAGATGTCTGTCCAGCCTCTGTTTGAAGACTTTCATTGAAGGAGAACTCACCACCTCTCCTGGCTGCCTGTTCCACTCAGTGATTACCCTCACTGTCAAAAAGTTTTTTTTTCTAATATTTAATCTGTATCTTCTCCCTTTCAATTTAATTCCATTGCTTCTTGTGTTTCCATGTGCAAATGAGCATAATGATGATCCATCTAGACGGTGATAGTTCTTATTGTATTACTGCATATACTAGTGTATAAGCCAAGTTTTTCAGCACATTTTTGTGTGCTGAAAACACCCCCCCCCCCCCCCCTCGGCTTACACATGAGTCATTGTCCCAGAAAGATTGTGGTGAGGGGGAGAGGCGGAGCATTGGGGCACAGAGGCAGAAGCTGGCGGCTGCAGCTAAAGCCTGTGCCCGCTGCTAAAGAGAAATTAATATTCACTGCACTGGCAATGAATATTCATTTCTCTTATAGCGTGCACAGTTACAGCCGCAGCCGCCGCCTCCTGCCTCTGTGACCCACTGCTTCCAGCAGTGGTCGGGCTATCACGGGTGCCCTCTCATTAAGGTAATGAATATTCACCTCTCTCCACTCCCATAGATGTGGAGTGAATATTTATTACCTTAATGAGCATGGACACTTGATCGCTTGACTGGAAGAGCTGCTGGCACCAGAACGAGATGCAGCGAGGGTGCGCAGGGAAGGTAAGTAGGATTTTTAAAATTAATTATAGGAACTTTGCATACAAGGACAGGGATGGGGACCCATGCATTCAAGGACGGGGATAAGGAACAATGCATACAAGGACGAGGATAAGGAGCCATGCATACAAGGATGAGGATAAGGAGCCATGCATGCAAGGACATGGATGGGGAGCCATGCATACAAGCACAGTGATGGGGGAGCCATGCATACCAGGATAGGGATGAGGGGACAATTCATACCCGGTTTATACTCAAGTCAATAGGTTTTCTCAGTTTTTCGTGGCAAAATTAGCTGCCTCGAAACAAAATGGAACAAAACAATAAAAAGAATGATGCTAAAAATGCTAGTTTTGTTATGACTCGGTTGAAAAGTAAAACAAAATATGGCTTATGAATATGGAAATCCAAAATAGGATAGACCTTGTTGGTCCCAGTAGAACTGCCATCCATCTGAAAAGGGACATTTTGTAAAACCATTATGATCTGATCTCTGCTAGTTAGGTGCTGTATGTAATAATGAGTAGCTGAGATGAAGCACAAGTCTCTTCTCACAATACTGCTTCTGGGTGTCGTGTTCAGCTGGATGCCAGGTACAGTATACAGCAACCCATACAATGACTGAGGAGAGGAAGGATATAACGGAACTAGAGCGAGTACAAAGGAGGGCAACAAAATTAATAAAGGGGATGGGGAAACTACAATAACTAGAGAGATTAGGAAAATTAGGATTATTTAGTCTAGAAAAAAGACGACTGAGGGGCGATCTACTGTAATAACCATGTATAAGTATATAAGGGGACAATACAAATATCTCTCCGAGGATCTGTTTATACCAAGGAAGGTGACATGCACAAGGGGGCATTCTCTGCATCTGGAGGAGAGAAGGTTTTTCAACCAACATAGAAGAGGATTCTTTACTGTTAGGGCAGTGAGAATCTGGAATTCCTTGCCTGAGGAGGTGGTGATTGTGAACTCAGTCGAGGGGTTCAAGGGAGGCCTGGATGTCTTCCTGGAGCGTAGCAATATTGTATCTTACAGTTATTAGGTTCTTTAGAAGGTTCTAGATCTGGGGATTTATTCTGATGGAATATAGGCTGAACTGGATGGACAAATGTCTTTTTTCGGCCTCACTAACGTTAATGTTACTATGTGATTGGAAAGTTAAAAAAATTTGGTTTAGGAATATGTAAACCCAAAATGAGCCAGACCTTGTGGGGTAAACCCCCACTTTACAGCTCCCAGTAGGACTGGCATCCACCTGGAAAGGACTTTTTGAAAGATCATTATGATGTGTTCTCTGCCAGTTAGATGCTGTAGGTAATAATAACTAGCTGAGATGAAGCACAGGTCTCTTCTCACAATACTCCTAGGTGTCGTGTTCAGCCAGATGCCAGGTATGGCATACAACAACCCCACAATGTGCTTCCAAGTTGCTCTGTCTAGTTTTAAGCCTTTTGCTATTGTCATCATTTGATGCCAAGTGTCTTTGGGCTCTTGGCACTTCATCACAGACTGTTGGATAATTACCGTACTTTCCACTTTTGCTCTAGGATGCAGTCATCATATGTACGCTGGGAGTTGGCACTGCTTTTGGAGAGTCAATACTGGATAACACACCCCGACATGCCACCATTGTTACAAGGGAGAACAGTGAACTCTTACGGATCGAACAGAAGGACTTTAAAGCTCTGTGGGAGGTAGGCATTGCTTAAACTCGGCGGTGCGACTCTTTCTATATATCTGCTGCCACATTTACATGTCATCATTGACGAGGTTTACTGACATTCACCAAAGGGGAAACACTTTACAGAATTATGCAAATGCATGTGACAATTTCCATATTGCGATGGTTTTTACAAGTGTATATATATTTATAATGTGGCATATGAGAACTGTAAATAACAAATGGAGATGCAGAAAGTAACAGTTGCGGGAGGATGTCAGATCGCAGTGCACGAAGAGTTTTTTTTTTTTCTGTTTCAGCTGTGGAGACATATGTAATGCTTGGAAATGGATTCTATTTGGGTAAAGTGTCTGTCGTTTCATATCAGCAGTAGACTGGCAGACGTGTGATTTAATAAGGATCTGATGTCCAGAATCTCCAAATGTAAAGGAACGAAACATAAAATGTTACAATCCTGCAGCATTCCAAAACGTGGTGGGCGCTAATTTTACTGAATGGGTCTTAAAGTTGTCCTTTATTGATAGGAAAGGGAATAACGTACTGAACACTGAGGACCACCAGGATCGAAGTCTGCAGAGCCCCATCTGAATGGATTGGAGGTCGAGCATGCACACCTCCACTATATTCTTTCTCTGTCGCCCCGCTGTAGATGGTTGCGCGCTGTATTCCGATGGTGCACACGCTCCTGCTCCGCTTCATTCAGACAGGACTTTGCAGAGACCCGTTTTTATGATCGATGGGGTCTGATCACCCATAACTTTTGATAAGCAAAAAAGACAAGATTAAGACCTGCACAGAGTTTTAAAAAAATGTATATGCGAATGGTTCCAATAAACTCCATGATTCAGCATGGTTCCCATCTTAAAATCAGACAACACATGGATTTTGACTTCCCAATTTTTGGCGCTAATATCAGGCAGCTATGATTGGTCAATTTTCTATACTACATGGGTGGCGGCTCATTGGTTATTTACTTTTGGGGGTGCCCCTCCAAAGGTGACATGCTGCAAGAAATGCAGACCTGTCCGTGGGTATATTGTTTCTGTTCTCATGTATATAACTTGGCCGCCTCACTTGGTCTCAATTCAGACTACTCACATTTCTCTTAATAGCAATGAAACAAAAGATAGTCCAAGTTTACCAGATCGTTGTTTATCCATATTTGCTTTTTTCCCAGCATACAGACATAATAATAGATCGGGATTATAATTCTATCATCACCTAGTCTCCATTAATATCCAGCCTGAAGTCATACCGCAGCTGAGTATTTACAAGTCTTCTAGAGAAACCAATGGGAAAAATGCATATAATCTCTTGCCATAACTAGAGCGTGCAGCTTAAAAAAAAAAAAAAAGCACGGACCTTAAGGGTATGTGCACACGTTGCGGATTCTGCTGCGGATTTTTCCGCAGCAGATTTGGAAAATCCGCAGTGCAAAACCACTGCGGTTTTCACTTCGGATTTTCACGCAGTTTCTTCTGCGGATTCCTCTGCGGTTTTTCAACTGCACTTTCCTATTGGTGCATGTTGAAAACTGCTGCGGAATCCGCACAAAGAATTGACATGCTGCGGAAAATAATCCGCTGCGTTTCCGTGCGGATTTTTCCGCAGCATGTGCACAGCGGTTTTTTTTCCCATAGGTTTACATGGTACTGTAAACTTAGAAAAATCTGCTGCGGATCCGCAGCGTCAAATCCGCTGCGGATCCGCAGCAAAATCCGCAGCGTGTGCACATACCCTAACAATGCACCAAGACAAGAGTAAAAGCTCCACAAATCGCTGCACTGTTTGTCTTGAATTTTATATTTCCATTCTGGCTTCCAGTTTACAACAGGGTACAGCTTTTTTTTTTTTTTTTTTAAATACTCAGCTAAAAGTGCAACAAAAATGCCAAAATTAAAAATATAAAAAAAAAACTTTAATACGTGTTTTGTTTGAATTTGGCGGTGTTGTGGAATTTGGCGAGTAAATTAGATCTTCATAAGGCTAGATACAGACCAGCGTATTTTGTGATTCGACAAAACATCGTATCGCATTTGGACCAATGTTAGCCTATGGGGCCGTGCACATGTCAGATTTTTTTTCCTCGGACAGGGACTGTACGAGTAAAAAAATCTCTGCATGCTCGAGTTTGATCCTATAGTGGGATCACACTCTGACATGTAAGTCAATGAGTCCATAGGAAGCCTCAGCCTGCACTTGGATAACATCTGAGCACAGTCCAATTTCCGCGCACTAACAGAATGGAGAAAATGGAGACCTCTGCCTTCTGCCTTTTCTTTACTTATCCACTGTGCGCGAAATCCTCTTCCTACATCTTCATCCTGTACCAAAGCTTCTGGTGCCTAGTAGGCCTCTGACTCAACAACACACATTATGACATTATGGCATTCCAATGTGCGTTGTCCAAAGACTAGTCAATGCCTTTGCTTGGCTGCCGGATGTCTACCTGGCACTTGGAGCCTTGGCAAAAAGTGAAGATGGATAAGCAGCGAGGTTTTCATTTTTTCCCTATTTTCCTTGCCTTCTGAATTGCACAATGCGAATCACAAAAAAAAACCTCAAATCCAATTTTTTTTTTTAAATATTCGGAACAAAATCATTTTGGCTTAAACCAATTTTCTCATTTCTAACTCTTAATGCTTATGATCTAATGCAACTCCCATTGTGGCCAACACTCCAATCCCAGTCTTATTTTATTGTAAACTGGGTTTATTGGAAAAAAATGAGCATGTAAGCAGATGTGGAGGGCAAAATATGTGCCATAAGCAGGATTGGGTGAAAATCCTTACTAAAGAGATCGCCAGTGAGAAGCTTTCACATCACTCATACACGATAATTCGAGATGTGCAGCTAGTGGGCTTGTATGAAGTAAATAATTTATACATGATTGGACAGCTCATCGGCCTGTAACAAGGTTCTGTAACAACGCTCCACTTTCAAGACCTAAACCGAAGCTCGAAAGCAGCTGAAAGGCATAATGGAGTTGTCCTGGCATCTCAGGTCAGAGACTGCTAAAACATTCATAGGATGAGTGGACAGTTTACCATTGGACGTATTTCAGAATTACAATTCATTTTGACGTATAGCTACTGGGAGGTCGGCGAAATTCTTTCTCTTTTTACATGACATGTCTTGTGGGGTCACCTATGGACAAAAAAAAACAAAGGTTCTGAGGGAAGCAGACGAAATGTGAGCGTTAACTCCTTTTTGACACGCTGCGCTGTAAAATGTAGGGCAACAAACACAGCCTGGCGTAGTGTGTTATTTCTGGAGTGGCCTTGGCAGCAACTGTCTAGAAATATCTTGTCAAAAGGATGCTGACAGACAGAAAAAGATGCATTAAGTTGGAGTATACTGGTTTACTCTAAAGAATTACGCGCTAAAGAGACTGAATGCGGAGTATTACCAACGACATTGGATTTTAAAGAAATATGGAAGCATTGTGGCTCCAATCTAATTTTAATTTATAGCAGTTACTATGTAAGATGTGGAATTCGTCCTTAAGTTGGGGCTGGGCTTAATAGTAGGAAAATAAGCCGTTGTTTTAGTTGGAACTTGGCTTTAAGACCCTTTTTCCTAAATGGTTATCATCATGGATTCCCGACATTTTGATCTCATTTGATGCATAATGTGCAAAAATAGGAAACTAGCAAATTACCATATTTGAAAACTATGTTGTCTTGCTCCCCCCCAAAAAAAACCCTCCAAAATGACAGCCATTAGGTGTCTCAAATCTAATTTGCTGCATTGACAGCCCGAGAAACATCGACGGCTCTGATCTGCAGAAAGATTATTATTACCGGTCAGAGCTCTGTGGCTCCCACCCTGTCAGATGACATTGTGAGTCCACAGCTGTGACCGGTGGGAAAAAGTTTCCCTCCGGTCACAGGTGTCGACTGATGGGACTATTACTACCGGCCAGTCCGTGCACTGCGTTCCGAGCTCAGTCCAATTTATATGACCGTCTGACTGCTCCCTAAGGGGATATTCTCATTTTTTGGATGTGTTGCAGTAATTTCTTTGCCTTTCCCATTCATCTGAATACGGCTTATGGAACTCCACATGTTTCAAAAGGGGACAACTCAATTTAGAATAATGGATTTCTTGTAACAAATCTGCCATGTGTGAATAAACCTCAGAATCTCCCTGTGGCATTGTTTTGTATTTTTTATGACACTGAAATATTTTATTATAATCTAAAAAAGAGGCATTAAAACTGAAGTAGAAACTGAACTGTAATTAAAATTAAAAAAAAAAAAACTATTTAGTCCCAAAATGCGTCGTAATAAGTTTAGTCGTCCTTCATGAATATTATGTTATCTGATTTTTTATTTTTTTTGCCTTCCAAGACTGAATATTGTTGTAATAATTATAGGGGATAACTCAGGAGACTCTTGGTGTGGAACAAGACAACTACAGGACACAGTTTTATAAGTGGTAAAGTTTATATTATCACACGGTGATTCAAACAGGTGCAGAGAGAACTCAAGTCCACAACACTTGGTGCAAATATCAAATGCAGCTCAGCAGTCTATAGGAAACTTCAGAGGAAAATGCAATCAAGCAGAAAGTCTATGAAGCACAGTTATTCTTGAGGATACTTGACACGAATAAGTCCTTGGTAGTCCAAAACATAGATAGATATGCTATAAGGCAGTTCAAATCATATCTTAGCTCAACCAGGGAGGCCTGGTTAATAGTCTCAGGTTATTGCAGAGCAGAAACAGCTTACATGTCCAGCAAATGCAGATGGAAGTAAACATGAGCAGCAGATGAAGAAGGATTACTGGAGCTGGAGTATGCAGCAGGAACTCAGAGCAGAGTAGCAGGATCACCACACAGGTTCACAGGAGCAGGTATATAGCCAGGGAGTCACCAGAGGTCAGGAGCTGGATGCAAGGCAGAATACTCTACCACAGACTGAAGGCTGGGGTGGAGTTTTATTGCAGGAAGACACAGTGCACATGAGACCAAAGACGCCATCTTGGGAAAGGGCAGTAATGCACAAAAGGTAATAACAAATGTTCAGAGTCCTGACATTACTCCCTCCTTAGAAGCGGCCTCAGGACGATCCTGTACCTGGTTTCTCAGGGAATCTCTGATGAAAACGAGAAATCTTCTGTTGGGCATTGATGTTTTCCACAGGTTCCCAAGAGTCTTCCTCAGGGGGATATCCCTGCCATCTTATCAGATATTGGAGCCGATTCCTGCGAATCCTGGAATCAACAATTTCCTCCACCACAAATTGTTCTTGCCCATCAATCACCACAGGCTGCGGAGGTGGCACAACACGTCCCTGGAAGGTATTAGGAA
Source organism: Ranitomeya variabilis (assembly GCF_051348905.1). NCBI lineage: Eukaryota > Metazoa > Chordata > Amphibia > Anura > Dendrobatidae > Ranitomeya > Ranitomeya variabilis. The sequence goes on along the minus strand of NC_135238.1, from coordinate 203,230,109 downwards.
ATACAGGCTTTAGTAAAGATACATGAAAGACTGGGTGTACCTTCATAGTCCTAGGCAGCTTCAGCCGGCAGGCCACAGAGCTCACAATACCGTTGATCTTGAAAGGTCCAGTGAATTTCTGTCCACGTTTTTGTGAAGGAACGTTTAACTTCAGATTCTTAGTTGCTAACCACACGGAATCTCCTACCTTGAACATGGGTGCAGGTTTACGGAATCTATCAGCCGATCTCTTATAACGTTCTTGAGTTGTGATCAGGGTTTCCTTCAGAACCTCCAGATTTTGCCTCATCGCAGTCAGCCTTTCCTCCACTGCCGGAACCAGAGAATTAATTGGAGACCTAGGTAAGATACACGGATGATAACCCAGATTGGCAAAGAAAGGTGTAAATTTAGTGGAGGCGCTCTGAGAATTGTTATATGAAAATTCAGCTAACGGCAGCAACTCCAACCAATCATCCTAGAGATGGCTGACATAGCATCTTAGATATTGTTCCAGCGTCTGGTTGGTACGCTCAGTCTGACCATTTGTCTGGGGATGGTAAGCGGAAGAGAGACAGACATTAATATTGAGTGCAGAGAAGAACCCCTTCCAGAATCTTGAAGTGAACTGCACTCCACGGTCAGAGATGATCTCATCCGGAACCCCATGCAACCGAAAGACATTCTGTATAACCAAGTTCACTGTATCTTTAGCTGAGGGGAGGCCGGTGCACGGAACAAAATGAGCAGCTTTAGTCAGGCGATCAACTACCACCATGATTGTATTCATGCCCCCCGATGTAGACAGCTCCACAATAAAGTCCATTGATATAGACCCCCAAGGGCGGGACGGAACAGGTAATGGTTGTAGAAGACCCGTAGGTGCCACACGAGGAGTCTTGTAACGAGCACTGTTATGATCCTAGTGGCAAGGATCGCAGGTCGGACTAGCTAAGTAACTGAACAGACTACTAGCTCTGGGGAAGTGGTAACTAGATTGACCGCAACCTGATCCTATCCGCACACAACTATAGGCAGCCGTGGAACGTTACCTAAAAATCCTAGACGTCTCTTCACGGCCTGAGAAACTGACTATTCCTGGAGGGAAAGAAAGTCCTCTCTTGCCTCAGTGGAATGACCCCAAAGATATAGAATAGCCCCCCACAAATATTAACGGTGAGTTAAGGGGAAAGCACAAACGCAGAGATGAAATCAGATTTAGCAAATGAGGCCCGCTAATACTAGATAGCAGAAAATAGGAAGGGAACTGTGCGGTCAATCAAAAAACCCTATTCAAAATATCCACGCAGAGATTGCTCGAGCCCCCGCACCAGCTAACGGTGCGGGGGAAGCAACTCCGTACCCCAGAGCTTACCAGCAAAAAGAAATCACATATTAGCAAGCTGGACTAGACTCATCATACACAGAAATCATATTGCAGGCAGATGAGCAAAAAATATTCAAACAGAACTTAGCTTATCCTGAAGAGGCAGAAAACGAGATAATCAGGAGTAATCAGAATAGCACTGAATACATTGACAGCCGGCAACAAGTGGAAGTGAAGCAGAGCTAAATAGGAGCCTCCCTGGTGAATAACGAGGCAGCTGATCCAGCCAGACCCGCAGGATAATAAACCAAACCACCAGGGGGAGACAAAAAACCAAAGTCACACAATACCATCTGTGACCACAAGAGGAAGCCTGAAAACGGAGTTCACAACAGAGCACATACCTCGCAAGAGAGAACATAGTCCTTGGTATCCTTCAGGCAAGTTGGCCACCAGAAGAATCAGCTCAGGAACTCTTGTGTCTTCTGTACCCCACTGTGACCAGCCAACTTGGAGTCATGTACCAACTTGAGGATCTGCAGACGGACGACCTCAGGGATGTAGATACGTCGATCTCTGAACCACATGCCACCCTTAACCCCTTCCCGACCCATGACGTGTTGTGGATTCTGTTTGTGGGCTCCCTCTGGTGGTTGCTGCTGGTACTGGGTGACTTTGGTGGGTTGCGGCCTTTGGTTTCCACCTGTCCATCAGAGGCTGGGTGTTTCCTATTTTACCTGGCCTTTCTGTCATTCCCTTGCCGGCTATCAATGTATTCAGATGTGCTCTGTTTGGTTCCTGCCTACCTGCTCCCAGATCTTTCAGGATAAGCTAAGTGCTGATTTTCAGTTGTTTGGTTTTTTTTGTCCAGCTTGCTTATTATGTCTCTATGCTAGCTGGTAGCTCTAGTGGACTGAGGTACTCCCCATGTGCCATGAGTTGGCACATGGGTTCTTGTAATCTCAGGATGGTATTTTTGATTAGGGTTTTTTGCTGACCGCTCAGTCCCCTTTTGTATCTTTCTGCTTTCTAGTTTACAGCGGGCCTCAATTTGCTAAAGCTATATATATCATCTCTATGTGTGTGCCTTCCTCTCATTTCACCGTCAATACATGTGAGGGGGCAACTATATCTTTTGGGGTTCATTCCTCTGGAGGCAAGTGAGGTCTTATTTTCTCTGCAGTACTAGTTAGCTCTTAGGCTGGTGCGTGGCGTCTAGAACCAACGTAGGCACGCTCCCTGGCTATCTCTAGTTGCGTTTGTCAGGCGTAGGGCAGCGGTCAGCCCAGGTTCCATCACCCTAGAGCTCGTCCGTTATTTATTTGTACTTTGTTTGTCCTGTGCTATCCCTAGCCATTGGGGATTCATGACAGTATAGCCGGCCAACAAAGTGTTAATATTTTGGGCTGAAGCAGGAGAAATAGAAGTGTTTAAGGGAAATTTTTTTTTTTTTTTCCCTTCAGAGTTTTGCTGCCTAGCCCTTAATTGCTGTCTAGCTGCTTCTTACCTCCTCTTAACCCTTGAATGGCTCTGATCTTAGCTGTTTAACATGGATGTCCAGAGTTTGGCTTCCAGCCTGAGTAATCTCGCGGCAAAAGTTCAAAACATACAGGATTTTGTTGTTCACACTCCCATGTCTGAACCTAGAATTCCTATTCCAGAGTTCTTCTCTGGAGATAGATCTACCTTCCTGAATTTCAGGAACAATTGTAAATTGTTTCTTTCTTTAAAATCTCGCTCCTCTGGAGACCCTGCTCAACAGGTCAGGATTGTAATATCTTTCCTGCGGGGCGACCCTCAGAATTGGGCATTTGCATTGGCACCATGGGATCCTGCATTGCTCAGTGTGGATGCGTTTTTTCTGGCATTGGGATTGCTCTATGAGGAACCTAACCTGGAGATTCAGGCTGAAAAGGCTTTATTAGCCCTCTCTCAGGGGCATGATGAAGCGGAAATATATTGTCAAAAATTTCGGAAATGGTCGGTGCTTACTCAGTGGAATGAGTGCGCCCTGGCTGCAAACTTCAGAAATGGTCTTTCTGAGGCCATTAAGGATATTATGGTGGGGTTCCCTACGCCTACAGGTCTGAATGAGTCTATGGCTATGGCCATTCAGATTGATCGGCGTTTACGGGAGCGCAAACCCGTGCACCAGTTGGCGATGTCTTCTGAACCGGCACCTGAGACTATGCAATGTGATAGAATTCAGTCCAGAAGTGAACGGCAAAATTATAGGCGGAAAAATGGATTGTGTTTTTATTGTGGTGATTCAGCTCATGTTATATCAGCATGCTCTAAACGCACAAAAAGGGTTGATAAATCTTTTGCCATTGGTACTCTGCAGCCTAAGTTCATTTTGTCTGTGACTCTGATTTTTTCACTGTCTTCCATTTCCGTCGATGCTTATGTGGATTCGGGCGCTGCCCTGAGTCTTATGGATTGGTCATTTGCTAAACGCTGCGGTTTTAGTCTGGAGCCTCTGGAAGTTCCTATTCCTCTGAAGGGAATTGACTCTACACCATTGGCTATGAATAAACCGCAGTACTGGACACAAGTGACCATGCGCATGACTCCCGTTCATCAGGAGGTGATTCGCTTCCTTGTACTGTATAATTTACATGATGTACTAGTGCTTGGTCTGCCATGGTTACAAACTCATAATCCTGTCCTGGACTGGAAAACAATGTCTGTGTTAAGCTGGGGATGTCAGGGGGTTCATGGTGATGCACCTCCGATTTCAATTGCTTCATCTACTCCTTCTGAGATCCCTGCGTTTTTGTCTGACTATAGGGATGTTTTTGAGGAGCCTAAGCTCAATTCGCTCCCTCCTCAAGGGGGGGGTACTGTTGTGGATTCTGTTTGTGGGCTCCCTCTGGTGGTTGCTGCTGGTACTGGGTGACTTTGGTGGGTTGCGGCCTTTGGTTTCCACCTGTCCATCAGAGGCTGGGTGTTTCCTATTTTACCTGGCCTTTCTGTCATTCCCTTGCCGGCTATCAATGTATTCAGATGTGCTCTGTTTGGTTCCTGCCTACCTGCTCCCAGATCTTTCAGGATAAGCTAAGTGCTGATTTTCAGTTGTTTGGTTTTTTTTGTCCAGCTTGCTTATTATGTCTCTATGCTAGCTGGTAGCTCTAGTGGACTGAGGTACTCCCCATGTGCCATGAGTTGGCACATGGGTTCTTGTAATCTCAGGATGGTATTTTTGATTAGGGTTTTTTGCTGACCGCTCAGTCCCCTTTTGTATCTTTCTGCTTTCTAGTTTACAGCGGGCCTCAATTTGCTAAAGCTATATATATCATCTCTATGTGTGTGCCTTCCTCTCATTTCACCGTCAATACATGTGAGGGGGCAACTATATCTTTTGGGGTTCATTCCTCTGGAGGCAAGTGAGGTCTTATTTTCTCTGCAGTACTAGTTAGCTCTTAGGCTGGTGCGTGGCGTCTAGAACCAACGTAGGCACGCTCCCTGGCTATCTCTAGTTGCGTTTGTCAGGCGTAGGGCAGCGGTCAGCCCAGGTTCCATCACCCTAGAGCTCGTCCGTTATTTATTTGTACTTTGTTTGTCCTGTGCTATCCCTAGCCATTGGGGATTCATGACAGTATAGCCGGCCAACAAAGTGTTAATATTTTGGGCTGAAGCAGGAGAAATAGAAGTGTTTAAGGGAATTTTTTTTTTTTTTTTTCCCTTCAGAGTTTTGCTGCCTAGCCCTTAATTGCTGTCTAGCTGCTTCTTACCTCCTCTTAACCCTTGAATGGCTCTGATCTTAGCTGTTTAACATGGATGTCCAGAGTTTGGCTTCCAGCCTGAGTAATCTCGCGGCAAAAGTTCAAAACATACAGGATTTTGTTGTTCACACTCCCATGTCTGAACCTAGAATTCCTATTCCAGAGTTCTTCTCTGGAGATAGATCTACCTTCCTGAATTTCAGGAACAATTGTAAATTGTTTCTTTCTTTAAAATCTCGCTCCTCTGGAGACCCTGCTCAACAGGTCAGGATTGTAATATCTTTCCTGCGGGGCGACCCTCAGAATTGGGCATTTGCATTGGCACCATGGGATCCTGCATTGCTCAGTGTGGATGCGTTTTTTCTGGCATTGGGATTGCTCTATGAGGAACCTAACCTGGAGATTCAGGCTGAAAAGGCTTTATTAGCCCTCTCTCAGGGGCATGATGAAGCGGAAATATATTGTCAAAAATTTCGGAAATGGTCGGTGCTTACTCAGTGGAATGAGTGCGCCCTGGCTGCAAACTTCAGAAATGGTCTTTCTGAGGCCATTAAGGATATTATGGTGGGGTTCCCTACGCCTACAGGTCTGAATGAGTCTATGGCTATGGCCATTCAGATTGATCGGCGTTTACGGGAGCGCAAACCCGTGCACCAGTTGGCGATGTCTTCTGAACCGGCACCTGAGACTATGCAATGTGATAGAATTCAGTCCAGAAGTGAACGGCAAAATTATAGGCGGAAAAATGGATTGTGTTTTTATTGTGGTGATTCAGCTCATGTTATATCAGCATGCTCTAAACGCACAAAAAGGGTTGATAAATCTTTTGCCATTGGTACTCTGCAGCCTAAGTTCATTTTGTCTGTGACTCTGATTTTTTCACTGTCTTCCATTTCCGTCGATGCTTATGTGGATTCGGGTGCTGCCCTGAGTCTTATGGATTGGTCATTTGCTAAACGCTGCGGTTTTAGTCTGGAGCCTCTGGAAGTTCCTATTCCTCTGAAGGGAATTGACTCTACACCATTGGCTATGAATAAACCGCAGTACTGGACACAAGTGACCATGCGCATGACTCCCGTTCATCAGGAGGTGATTCGCTTCCTTGTACTGTATAATTTACATGATGTACTAGTGCTTGGTCTGCCATGGTTACAAACTCATAATCCTGTCCTGGACTGGAAAACAATGTCTGTGTTAAGCTGGGGATGTCAGGGGGTTCATGGTGATGCACCTCCGATTTCAATTGCTTCATCTACTCCTTCTGAGATCCCTGCGTTTTTGTCTGACTATAGGGATGTTTTTGAGGAGCCTAAGCTCAATTCGCTCCCTCCTCAAGGGGGGGGTACTGTTGTGGATTCTGTTTGTGGGCTCCCTCTGGTGGTTGCTGCTGGTACTGGGTGACTTTGGTGGGTTGCGGCCTTTGGTTTCCACCTGTCCATCAGAGGCTGGGTGTTTCCTATTTTACCTGGCCTTTCTGTCATTCCCTTGCCGGCTATCAATGTATTCAGATGTGCTCTGTTTGGTTCCTGCCTACCTGCTCCCAGATCTTTCAGGATAAGCTAAGTGCTGATTTTCAGTTGTTTGGTTTTTTTTGTCCAGCTTGCTTATTATGTCTCTATGCTAGCTGGTAGCTCTAGTGGACTGAGGTACTCCCCATGTGCCATGAGTTGGCACATGGGTTCTTGTAATCTCAGGATGGTATTTTTGATTAGGGTTTTTTGCTGACCGCTCAGTCCCCTTTTGTATCTTTCTGCTTTCTAGTTTACAGCGGGCCTCAATTTGCTAAAGCTATATATATCATCTCTATGTGTGTGCCTTCCTCTCATTTCACCGTCAATACATGTGAGGGGGCAACTATATCTTTTGGGGTTCATTCCTCTGGAGGCAAGTGAGGTCTTATTTTCTCTGCAGTACTAGTTAGCTCTTAGGCTGGTGCGTGGCGTCTAGAACCAACGTAGGCACGCTCCCTGGCTATCTCTAGTTGCGTTTGTCAGGCGTAGGGCAGCGGTCAGCCCAGGTTCCATCACCCTAGAGCTCGTCCGTTATTTATTTGTACTTTGTTTGTCCTGTGCTATCCCTAGCCATTGGGGATTCATGACAATGACGCCTATGTGGCGTCATGGAATGATCGCGTCCCTGCAGATCGGGTGAAGGGGTTAACTCCTATTTTACCCGATCTGCAGGGAGAGGGGGAGTGGTACTTCAGCCCAGGGGGGGTGGCTTCACCCCCCCGTGGCTACGATCGCTCTGATTGGCTGTTGAAAGTGAAACTGCCAATCAGAGCGATTTGTAATATTTCACCTAAAAAACTGGTGAAATATTACAATCCAGCCATGGCCGATGCTGCAATACCATCGGCCATGGCTGGAAAACCTGAAGTGACCCACCCCCACCCCACCGATCGCCCCCCCAGTGCTCCGTTATGGGGTCCGGTCCCCTCCGTCCTGTGCTCCGCTCCCCCGTCCTCCTGCCCGCTCCCCCCCTGCTCCTATGTCACCCCCGGTGCTCCGATGCCCCCCCCCGTGCCCCGATCTCCCCCCCCTTATACTTACCGAGGCTCCCGGTGTCGGTCCGTCTCCTCGCTGGGCGCCGCCATCTTCCAAAATGGCGGGCGCATGCTCAGTGCGCCCGCCGAATCTGCCGGCCGGCAGATTCATTACAAGTACATTTTGATCGCTGTGGTAGGTTCTATCACAGCGATCAAAATAAAAAAATAATAAATAAACCCCCCCCTTTATCACCCCCATAGGTAGGGACAATAATAAAATAAAGAAAATATTTTTTTTTCTTTTTCCACTAGGGTTAGGGTTAGAACTAGGGTTAGAACTAGGGGTAGGGTTAGGGGTAGGGTTAGGGTTACGGGTAGGGTTAGGGTTAGGGGTAGGGTTATGGCATGTGCACACAGAGCGGATCGGCCGCGGATCGGCAGCGGATCGGCCGCGGATCCGCAGCGGATCGGCCGCGGATCCGCAGCGGATCGGCCGCGGATCCGCAGCGGATCGGCAGCGGATCCGAAGCGGATCCGCAGCGGATTGGCAGCGGATCGGCCGCGGATCTGCAGCGGATCGGCAGCGGATCCGCAGCTGATCCGCAGCGGATTGGCCGCTGCGAATTCGAAGCAGTTTTCCATCAGGTTTACAGTACCATGTACACCTAAGGAAAACCAAATCCGCTGTGCCCATGGTGCGGAAAATTCCGTGCAGAAACGCTGCATTGTATTTTCCGCAGCATGTCAATTCTTTGTGCGGATTCCGCAGCGTTTTACACCTGTTCCTCAATAGGAATCCGCAGGTGAAATCCGCACAAAAAAACACTGGAAATCTGCTGTAAATCCGCAGGCAAAACGCAGTGCCTTTTACCTGCAGATTTTTCAAAAATCGTGCGGAAAAATCTCACACGAATCCGCAACGTGGGCACATAGCCTTAGGGTTAGGGTTGGAATTAGAGTTAGGGTTGGAATTAGGGCTAGGGTTTGAAATAGGGTTAAGATTAGGCTTGTGGTTAGGGTTACGGATAGGGTTAGGGGTGTGTTGGGGTTACAGTTGTGGTTAGGGTTGGGATTAGGGTTACGGTTGGGATTAGGGTTAGGATTAGGGTTGGAATTAGGGTTACGGTTGTGTTGCGGTTAGGGTTGTGGTTAGGGGTGTGTTGGGGTTAGGGTTGTGATTAGGGTTATGGCTACAGTTGGGATTAGGATTAGGGGTGTGTTGGGGTTAGTGTTGAAGTTAGAATTGAGGGGTTTCCACTGTTTAGGCACATCAGGGGTCTCCAAACGCAACATGGCGCCACCATTGATTCCAGCCAATCTTGCGTTCAAAAAGTCAAATGGTGCTCCCGCCCTTCCAAGCCCCGACGTGCGCCCAAACAGTGGTTTACCCCCACATTTGGGGTACCAGCGTACTCAGGACAAACTGGGCAACAACTGTTGGGGTCCAATTTCTCCTGTTACCCTTGCAAAAATAAAAAATTACTTGCTAAAACATAATTTTTGAGGAAAGAACAATTATTTTTTATTTTCACGGCTCTGCGTTATAAACTTCTGTGAAGCACTTGGGGGTTGAAAGTGCTCACCACACATCTAGATAAGTTCCTTCGGGGGTCTAGTTTCCAAAATGGGGTCACTTGTGGGGTGTTTCTACTGTTTAGGCACATCAGGGGCTCTGCAAATGCAATGTGACGCCCGCAGACCATTCCATCAAAGTCTGCATTTCAAATGTCACTACTTCCCTTCCGAGCCCTGACGTGTGCCCAAACAGTGGTTTACCCCCACATATGGGGTATCAGCGTACTCACAACAAACTGGGCAACAAATATTGGGGTCCAAATTCTCCTGTTACCCTTGTGAAAATAAAAAATTGCTTGCTAAAACATCTTTTTTGAGGAAAGAAAAATGATTTTTTATTTTCACGGCTCTGCGTTGTAAACTTCTGTGAAGCACTTGGGGGTTGAACGTGCTCACCACACATCTAGATAAGTTCCTTGGGGGGTCTAGTTTCCAAAATGGGGTCACTTGTGGGGGGTTTCTACTGTTTAGGCATATCAGGGGCTCTGCAAACGTAACATGATGCCCGCAGACCATTCCATCAAAGTCTGCATTCCAAAACGTCACTACTTCCCTTCCGAGCCCCGGCATGTGCCCAAACAGTGGTTTACCCCCACATATGGGGTATCAGCGTACTCAGGAGAAACTGGACAACAACTTTTGGGGTCCAATTTCTCCTGTTACTCTTGCAAAAATAAAAAATTCTGGGCTAAAAAAATATTTTTGAGGAAAGGAAACACATTTATTATTTTCACGGCTCTGCGTTATAAACTTCTGTGAAGCACTTGGGGGTTCAAAGTGCTCACCACACATCTAGATAAGTTCCCTTGGGGGTCTAGTTTCCAAAATGGAGTCACTTGTGGGGAGTTCCTACTGTTTAGGCACATCAGGGACTCTGCAAACGCAACCTGATGCCCGCAGAGCATTCCATCAAAGTCTGCATTTCAAAACGTCACTACTTCCCTTCTGAACCCCGACGTGTGCCAAAACAGTGGTTTACCCCCACATATGGGGTATCAGCGTACTCAGGAGAAACTGGACAACAACTTTTGGGGTCCAATTTCTCCTGTTACTCTTGCAAAAATAAAAAAATTCTGGGCTAAAAAAATATTTTTGAGGAAAGGAAACACATTTTTTATTTTCACGGCTCTGCGTTATAAACTTCTGTGAAGCACTTGGGGGTTCAAAGTGCTCACTACACATCTAGATAAGTTCCCTTGGGGGTCTAGTTTCCAAAATGGAGTCAATTGTGGGGAGTTCCTACTGTTTAGGCACATCAGGGGCTCTGCAAACGCAACCTGACGCCCGCAGAGCATTCCATCAAAGTCTGCATTTCAAAACGTCACTATTTCCCTTCCGAACCCCGACGTGTGCCAAAACAGTGGTTTACCCCCACATATGGAGTATCAGCATACTCAGGAGAAACTGGACAACAACTTTTGGGGTCCAATTTCTCCTGTTACCCTTGGGAAAATAAAAAATTGTGGGCTAAAAAAATCATTTTTGAGAAAAGAAAAATTATTTTTTATTTTCATGGCTCTGCGTTATAAACTTCTGTGAAGCACTTGGGGGTTCAAAGTGCTCACCACACATCTAGATTAGTTCCTTGGGAGGTCTAGTTTCCAAAATGGGGTCACTTGTGCGGGAGCTCCAATATTTAGGCACACTGGGGCTCTCCAAACGCGACATGGTGTCCGCTAATGATTGGAGCTAATTTTTCATTCAAAAAGTCAAATGGCGCTCCTTCCCTTCCGAGCCCTGCCGTGCGCCCAAACAGTGGTTTACCCCCACATATGAGGTATCAGCGTACTCAGGACAAATTGGACAACAACGTTCGTGGTCCAGTTTCTCCTTTTACCCTTGGAAAAATAAAAAATTGTTGCTAAAAGATCATTTTTGTGACTAAAAAGTTAAACGTTCATTTTTTACTTCCATGTTGCTTCTGCTGCTGTGAAACACCTGAAGGGTTAATAAACTTCTTGAATGTGGTTTTGAGCACCTTGAGGGGTGCAGTTTTTAGAATGGTGTCACTTTTGGGTATTTTCAGCCATATAGAACCCTCAAACTGACTTCAAATGTGAGGTGGTCCCTAAAAAAAATGGTTTTGTAAATTTTGTTGTAAAAATGAGAAATCACTGGTCAAATTTTAACCCTTACCTAGCAAAAAAAAAATTTGTTTCCAAAATTGTGCTGATGTAAAGTAGACATGTGGGAAATGTTATTTATTAACTATTTTGTGTCACATAACTCTCTGGTTTAACAGAATAAAAATTCAAAATGTGAAAATTGCGAAATTTTCAAAATTTTTGCCAAATTTCCGTTTTTTTCACAAATAAACTCAGAAATTATCGACCTAAATTTACCACTAACATGAAGCCCAATATGTCACGAAAAAACAATCTCAGAATCGCTAGGATCCGTTGAAGCGTTCCTGAGTTATTGCCTCATAAAGGGACACTGGTCAGAATTGCAAAAAAACGGCAAGGTCATGAAGGGGTTAAAGACAAGATTAATATCCACAGGTGGGTTGGCCAGGAATACATTACCTTCATAGGCCTCCCTGCACTCCTTCCACAAGTCCTGATCGTGGATAACTCCGATGAAATTGGCATCAGATAGAATGGTCTTGGACGGGGCACCAGGTACGGAATCCGCAGTATGGATTTGGGATAAAGCATCAGCCTTCCCATTATGAGAACCTGGACGGTACGAGATAAAGTTAAATTGATTTAAAAATAAGTTCCAACGAGCCTGACGAGGAGAAAGACATCTAGCAGATCTAAGGAACTCTAAATTGCGATGGTCAGTTAGCACTATAATCTGTTGTGCAGCTCCTTGCAGATGATGCCTCTATTCCTTGAAAGCCGCAATAATAGCCAGCAATTCCTTGTTTCCCACGTCGTAATTCTTCTCTGCTGAGGTTAGTCTATGGGAAAAGAAAGCACAAGGATGTAGCAGACCCTTCTCTCCAGTTCTTTGGGAGAGAATAGCCCCCAAAGCATTATCAGAAGCGTTCACCTCCACTATGAAAGGAAGTGTTGGATCTGGGTGTATCAACAGCGGTGCTGATGTGAAACAGATCTTAAGCCGATCAAAAGCTTCTTGAGCCTGTGATGACCACTTAAAGGGCTTTTCCTTTGTCAAGGAAGTAATGGGACGGACAAGATCAGAAAAATTTCGAATGAAGCGTCTGTAGAAATTAGCAAAACCAATAAAACGTTGGACCTCCTTAACGTTCTTGGGTACCGGCCAGTCAAGGATAGCCTGAATCTTACCAGATTCCATGTTCAGCCCCTGGGGAGAGATGATATAACCTAAGAACTGTATCTCAGAAAGATGGAACTCGCATTTCTCCGGCTTAATATACAGATGGTTCTCTTTCAGACGTCTTAAAACAGTTTTGACATGTACTTCATGTTCCTGTAGAGAGTCAGAAAAGATTAGTATATCTTCCAAATAGATCACCACAAACTGGTCCAACAAATCTCTGAAAATGTCATAAGCAAGGTGTTGAAACGTTGCAGGGGCGTTACAAAGCCCGAAGGGCATCACAAGAGATTCAAAGTGTCCATACCGGCATCTGAATGCTGTCTTCCACTCATCCCCTGGACGAATACGTACCAAATTATAAGCCCCACGAAGATCCAGTTTAGAGAACACCTTAGCATGGTGGACTCTTTCCAGTAATTCAGGAATCAGAGGCAAAGGGTAACGGTTTTGTACGGTTACCTTATTGAGTTCTCGATAGTCAACACAGGGTCTCAGGGTCCCATCCTTCTTCTTTACAAAAAAGATAGGTGCCCCTGCTGGTGAGGAAGAAGGACGTATGAAGCCCTTGGCCAGATTTTCATCAATATACTCCTTTAAGGCTTGAAACTCAGGTGCCGCCAAAGGGTATACGTTACCTAAAGGAATAGCTGCCCCAGGAAGCAATTCAATGGGACAGTTATAATGCCTGTGTGGAGGAGGCTGATCTGCATTCTTCTTGACACAGATGTCAGAGAACTCTTTATATGCTGGAGGTAAACAAAATACCTGTACATGTGGTTCTGTAGCTGTGGACTCAGGGACAGCTTCTGTTAACGCTGAGTTGCTCCTTGTTGGAAAGATAATCTCCTTGGTCTCCCAGTTGATAATTGGGTTCTGAGAACGCAACCAATGAAATGCCTAAAATCACAGGAAAATGAGGAGAAGAAATTAGCAAGAAAGAAAGTTGCTCCTGATGATTAGGCTCCAACAAAATTTCAAGGGGTACGGTCTCCTGATCCACAGGCCCAGAGATTAAAGGTGACCCATCCACTGTTTCCATGGTAATTGGAGAGGCTCTTTGCTGAATTTCAATACCATATTCCTTGGCAAATGCAATATCCATGAAATTGCCACCTGCACCAGAGTCAATCATGGCTGCACTGGAAATCCACTGTCCTGAACACAGGATCTTAATAGGGAGAGAACAGTGAGAGTTCTTTTCCTTCAGCTCCTTGGGGGGTGAAGTCATAGAAAGTGAATGGAATACAGCGTTTAAAGGCAGGCTACATTCAGAGATGTCAGATTCATCATCACAGTTGTCATACTCCCCTACTGCTGCTAGCACCTTGTTAGGCCATCTAGGACACTTGGGACAATTGATCAAGAAGTGGTCAGACTGGCCGCAGTAGAAACATAGACTTTCACGAAGGCGATGCTCTCGGCGCTCATTGATCTCGCGCCTCTGAACGGAATCAATTTGCATGGGCACCTCCTCCACCTCCCGAGATGTTTTACCTGCAGGCTCTTTGGAAGGAAGGGAAAAGTTAGAAATATGGTTATATGCAGCAAATTTCTCCTGCCTACGCTCAGTAAGGCGAATGTCTATGCGCACACAATGCTGTATAAATGTCTCTAGCTCCTGTGGTGACTCAGAGCGAGCTAGTTCATCTTTTACAATACTAGACAGACCCCTTTTAAAAATAGGCAATTGTGCATAACTGTCCCAATTGGTATCTACCGCTAATCTCCTGAATTCAGTGGCATACTCAATAACAGAACGTTTAGCCTGGCGTAAAGACAACAAAGCAGATTCAGCGGTTGCACGGTGATTAGGGTCATCAAACATTAATGCCATAGCGGCCAAGAAATCATCCAAGTTATTTAACTGTGGGTCACGAGACTCAATCATCGGATTCGCCCAGGCGAGCACTCGTGCGGTCAGCAGCATTATTACACACAATACTTTGGATCTATCAGTAGGAAAACGGTCAGCATGCACATCAAAATATAGCATACATTGATTCACAAAGCCACGACATTTGTCGCGATCACCATTAAATCTGAATGGGGGCAACTTAGGTGGGCTAGCTGGTGGCGGTTGCCCAAAGGGTAAAGTCACTTGTGCAGCTATTTGCGTGCTTATGTCCTGAAAAGCCCGTCCATACTGGGACTCTATGCCAGCAAGTTTGTTTTCCTGGGCTGCCATGTGGTTGCTTAAGTCCTGCAAAGTTTGTCCAAACACTTGTTGAGTGAGTTCAAAGCTTCCAAACTTCTTTTGCAGACCTTCCACATCTTTCTGCAGTGATCTAATCATGGAAAACACCTGTTCTAATCTGCTTTCTGCAGTCATTGTTCCAGCAGTCTTCTTTTTTTTATGGCTAGAGTATCCTGTAATAATTATAGGGGATAACGCAGGAGACTCTTTGCGTGGAACAAGACAACTACAGGACACAGTTTTATAAGTGGTAAAGTCTATATTATCACACGGCGATTCAAACAGGTGCAGAGAGAAACTCAAGTCCACAACACTTGGTGCAAATATCAAATGCAGCTCAGCAGTCTATAGGAAACTTCAGAGGAAAATGCAATCAAGCAGAAAGTCTATGAAGCACAGTTATTCTTGAGGATACTTGACACGAATAAGTCCTTGGTAGTCCAAAACACAGATAGATATGCTATAAGGCAGTTCAAATCATATCTTAGCTCAACCAGGGAGGCTAATAGTCTCAGGTTATTGCAGAGCAGCAAACAGCTTACATGTCCAGCAAATGCAGATGGAAGTAAACACAAGCAGCAGATGAAGGAGGATTACTGGAGCTGGTGTATGCAGCAGGAACTCAGAGCAGAGTAGCAGGATCACCACACAGGTTCACAGGAGCAGGTATATAGCCAGGGAGTAATCAGAGGTCAGGAGCTGGATGCAAGGCAGAATACTCTAGCACAGACTGAAGGCTGGGGTGGAGTTTTATTGCAGGAAGACACAGTGCACATGAGACCAAAGACGCCATCTTGGGAAAGGGCAGTAATGCACAAAAGGTAATAAAAAATGTTCAGAGTCCTGACAATTGTATCCAAGGCAGCTAGATCCCTTTCAGAAATCAAAGTAGAAACCACTTTTTATACTACAGAGACCGAGCGTCTGAGCAGTCTGTTTCCTTCCTTACTGTACACAGAAGTCTGAGCACTCATGTCACGAAGAACGCTAAATTTAGAATTCTTTAGCAGTGTTTGCTGAACTTCCTTTCAAGTATGACTTGACTTTTAAAATATACTATGTATGTGAGAAATAAAAATTTTGGACGTCAAATAGTCGACTGTTCTTCCAGAGTAATGATTTTGCTATCATCTATACAAAAGTTGGGAAGATTAATGAATCTAAGTACTTAAAAATTCTGGTATAATTTTTTTAAAAATGCAGTAATTCTGGAATTATATTTTTTATTATAGGGAACCTGTCACTAGAGGGCTGTCACTTGCTCAAAGAAATCCCTGAGCTCCCCTAATTCTCAAGCTTTTTTTCCATTTTGGTCTGCGTTGCTCCATTGCAGAGATATTCACATTTTTGGCTTTTGGAGCACAGTATGTGAAATCTCTGCTTGCAGACCAACTGGATGTTTCTTCAGAGTCTTCTCAGGGGCGTGTGCTTTCCACCTCCCCCTTCCATATACTGCCAATCACGGCTTCTAAGACTGCTGAGCTCTGATTGGCAGTATATGTGAGGTGGGGACAAGTGTACAATCCTGAGAAGACTTGAAGAAACATCCAGTTGAACTACAAGCAGAAATTTCACATACTGTGCTCCAAAAGCAACAAATTTGAATATCTCTGCAATGGAGCGATGCAAAGCAAAATGTAAAAGAGATAGAATCACAAAGGTATAAACTTTTTTGAATAAGTGATAAGTCCTCTTCAAATAGTCTTTTATCAATTGACTTACTAATTCAGCTGAGAGGGAAATGCTGAGGTTTTTGCTAGATCTTTCTGCATTGGAAATTGTATCACTCCTTCATATTGTGGGCACAATAGATAAATTAATCCTGAACCTTTGAAGATATCTAATTAATTCACAGTCAATCAAAAGTTATTTTTCCTTTTTGAAGGTAGTTTTACTTAAAAAAATTTTTTTTTTTTACCTGCAAAGAATTACTTTTACCATCTGTATTCAGCTCCAAAATGCATTGGCTCCAATGTAGTTATCAATTTATCACTGGTGAATTATACTAGACGGTGCGCAGACACTTGCTAACATAGACCATGAATATATTGTATCTAATTATTTTAAAAAGATTGAGATTAGAAACGGTGAGTTTACCAGCTGATTCAATGCCCTGGGGGGATTTCTAGATTGCTTAAGTTTTGTCTTGACTTTCCCAAGAAAACTAGGAATAATTATCGCCATCTATTTAATGTGGATAGTGAAGAGCCCTTCTCAGTTAATGAGGAGCTCGAGTGTTGATGGGATTATACGTCCCATTATACGTCCCACACTAGAGCTGTTATATTGTTATAAGTTTCATTATACCCAGGATCTTGGCAATTTTAACCACAATTTTTCAGAAATTTTTATATATTGTAGAATATGAAGTATTACAGTCAGTGAAGCTCTAGTTATCATATGTGAATACACCCATTTTTCCATTTTGAACAATCAGTGTCCACCTCCAAAAAACAAACAAACATATTACACATTAGTAAAACTTCTTTATTAAATGGGAAAACATTTTGTCAAAAACACAAAATGTTTTCAGAAGATGAGGAGGTAAGCACATAATTGCTATATAGAAATCTATGGACAGTAGAGAAGTGACTGGGATGTTAAGAGTTAACCCCTCTCCTGCAATGTAACTACTGTGCACTTGGCCAGGTTTCATAGGCCAAGCTCAATGGGAGCAAGCTGTACACTATATAAGATAAAAGCTCTCATTGCAAGAGAATGACGGCAGAGAGAAAAAAACATGCTATTTAGCTAATTATAGGAATGTTCAGGTTAAACACAACTCGTGACTTCAGACTTGTGAATCCTTAGAGTTCACACTGTGCGCACTTCCAGGATTCACTTCTATTGAGTGAGGCCATGTACATCTAGTCGGAATGTGGCCGTGAGTATGCATATTGCATACTTGTGGTCAGGCCTGGTCTTGGCACTGGGTGCACTGTGCACGCTGTGAGGATTCCCAAGTCTGCAGTCACAAAGAGTAACTGTAGACTACAACCTCAAGCCTGGACAATCCCTATAAAGTAATTTAAAAACTTGATAACACTCCTTTGATTTTAAGGCTCTATGCTAGAGATGAGTAATGAGGTTCATGCTGTCCTGGCCCGATTTCCTTTCCTGTTCCCAGTTTCAGCCAGTCTTCACTTCTGCACATTGTTAACATACTCTAGTATGCACACATGGCCCCGCAATATCACTTTGCAGCACAACGCATATCAGTAAGCACCATGGTTGACCAGGATGCCAAACACAGTAGTGAAGACCAAAATGCTCCACAGAGAATCAAACTGCATGCTGGATTTTGATTAACACCTACTTCAATTTCATAATCTGGTAATGATCCTGAAGACCAAAGGGTCAACTGTATGCAATGGTTGTGTATGCCTGGTGGACGACCTAACCCAACCCTGCCTGTGATACAATACAAAGGAAAAAGACGAACCAATACAATTAGTAGGTCATCATTATCTGGTAACCTGTTTATACCATAACAATGTAGAATGGAAGAAAGTAAAGTGCGATGAGGTCATTGAAATAACTCACGTGGAAGAGACCTGTCAATTATCTGGAGTGGGGCGGGGAGAAGGTGGCTGGGGGCCGCACCGGACTAGTCAGATCTTTCCTTATAGTCCCTGGCTGGTTTTTTAAACAGTTTTTTTTTCTGAAATGTCAGAGTGTTTAAAAGAAAGGTATTTCTGGCTACAATTGCACAGACAGGCTCTAATTTATGCTGCCCAGGTTTCAGGCAGCATGAATCTAATGACAGGTTCCCTTTAAGAGGATTAAATTCCCATATGACCCCAAGCCTCCACTTAGCTCCCGCTGTATAATTTTGGATAATTAATCATGTTCCAATGTTTCTTAACTATTTCTATACTACATCTTGCTTAAAGGGAACCTGTTATTTTAAAAAACAATATTAACCTGCAATTATGGGGTTAATAGCGTTCTGACACCATGCGGCTGCCGCACTGAGAGCCCCACTGCCAGTAGGAAATTAAATTTATTCTTCCCGTCAGGCTTGGTTTTGCAGTCATATGGATGGTCCGACACGGCTTCAGTCACCGCTCTGTGCATTGAAGGAGGTGGATGTGACCACGCCCACAACTGACTGACAGCCGTCCCTAATGCTGAGCTGCTGTCAGTCAATGCCGGGGGCGTGGCCAAAGCTGCTGCTCACTATGTATTGAGCGGTAACTGAAGCCAAGCCTTTAGAAGTGAAAGTCCGGCAGCGGGGCTCTCAGTCCAGCGGCCACAAGGTGTCGGCATGCTATTAACCTGCAGATTAACCCCATATTGGCAGCTTAATAGTGTTTTTTACACAACAGGTTCCCTTCAATATGTTTATGATTCCTGAAGCAAGAAAAATTTATTTTCATTTTTTGGTCCAGGAGTTTTCTGTATTCTGCCCACTGGTGATCGTGTTTGTGTAAGACTTTTTATTATTTTGAACGTGCTTTATAATACTGCTGAGCGGTGCAGGGAGCGGCTTCTGGGAGCTGTAAAGTCAATCTCCTGACAGCCAGGTTTCCTCTCCTAGCTGGAGGGAAAGTGTGCTGTGACACGAGAGCAAAGCGACAGGAAAGAAGGAACTGTAGGTGAGTCAAAAGAGCTCAAGGAAATGTCATTCAGCTCGGAAACACACGATTCCCACACAACAACACTCCGCTACTGATGTCTAATTAAGCGTAATTCTACGGGAGTGTAAATACTGTGGAGACGGCTCTCACTGGCGGAATGAGAAAACATGAGAAAGCTCCCCTTGTATGCCCCTGATGAGCCGGAGAGAGTTTTATTGAGACCCGTTGAGATTAAAGAGTAACCGTTGTTTTAATTTTTGTTTCATAAACCAATAATACACGTGAAAATAAGCAACTTCAGAAATCTCATGCACACACATTGGGTTTTTGTTTGATCAGTATTTTCTGCTTTGCTGCGTTTTTTGGACATAGGGCATGTCACTTCTTTCAGCGTTTTTGCTGCGTTTTTGCAGCGTTTTTTCACCCATTGACTTGAATGGGTGATGGAAAAAAACGCTGCAAAAACGCAGCAAAAACGCACGTAGCATTATTTGCTGCGCTTTTTGTGCAGAAAAATCATGGCCAGCAGGAAGTGATCTCACAGCCAAGAGCTTAGGGGTGTGGTTAGTGAGGTGTGAAGAACCATTGTGAGCCATTGTGAGGTGTGAAGAGCCATTGTGAGGTGTCCTGATTGTGATCTATTGTGAGGGAGTTCCTGGTAATGAGGTGTTAGCCATGTCTTGGTATAGGAGGATGAGCATTAATGTTTCCCAACTAATCATGGAGGTAATATTTTTTTTAATTTGTGATATATCTATCTATCCGATTGTTTGCAATGGTACACTTTGCGATGCTCATGTGCTGTTATGTACATGTTCATGTGTTCTGCATGTGTATGTTTGTATCTTCCTTGTCATGAATGTTGGCTTAATTTCATCTTGCATTTGGTAATTACTTTTTCATTTATTTTTCCAAGGTGGAAGCAATGCCTGTAATTTGGGATGTAGCTTGCCCAAACTACAGTGATCGTCAAAAAAAGGCCGATGCATGGCGTGTAATTAGGCTGTAAATTGTTCCCCCGCTGGGATGAAGGAAGCGATGCTAAGCTCCACTGGGGTCACTCAACTTTATTATCATGCACAAATAGACAAAAAAACGCACCAACGCACAAAAAAACGCATCTATTATAAGCAGCTGAATATTGGCATAAAAAACGCAGCAAAAATACGCAGCAAAAATACGCAGCAAAAAAGTCCTGTGTGAACTTACCCAAAAAATGCACCAAATACGCATCAAAAAAACGCACCTAAATTAGCATAAAATAACGCAGCAAAAATACGCAGCAAAAAAGTCCTGTGTGAACTTACCCTTACAGTTCCCTACAGAACTTTATGAGCACCAACTGTCATCTCCTATCTCAGTAAGTAGAAAATCTTTCTTTACTGAACACAGATTTTTATAGATTTTATTTATGAATTGAGAGTGAAAGATCAATCAAGGAGAGGAGAAAAGAAGATTTCTCTAATAAGACATATTACACAGTTTCTCATTTTGATATGTACTATCAATTTATGAATTAAAATTATGGCTACTCTTTATCATAGTAAAGGACCATTGTTATGAATTGCTTATAGTTATATTATTGCTTTGTACAACCTTCAAGTTATATGACTCTCAGTTACATGGAAAGTCTGCACAACTATTCTATTCCTATGTAGATGTAACAAGGGCACCGAGGGGGTAGTTGTGGCCGAGCTATGTAGAGGCACTGCTCACCAGCAGAGTCCACTGAGCACACTATCAGTGAGCACCCCCGATCCCTTGCACATAGACAGACGGGACCAACACAGTTCTTTCCCCACAAATTACCTTCTCCTCTGGTCACAGCGGTCCAGAGGAATAAGAGTCCGGAAGGCTGCCGTTTTCCAATGGGGAAAAGTAACTTTATTTAAACAATGATGAAGGATGATGAAGAAGAAGAAGGGCACCAGTATAACACTGGATTTCCTGATCTGTCCCTGCACTCTCTACAGACGCACCCACAGCAACTGCAGCCGAAGATCTGCAGTAGTCCACATGCTGGAATCTGGGTGCCTGAGACCCCTTCAGCAGGGGGCCCTTCCAGAGCCCTGGGGCCCATGTTGCAGTCGCTAGTCCTGTAGTTTTCGGGACCCCTCCTGAGTCACTGGAGTCCTTGAGGTCCTTAGAGTCCGGGAGGCAACAGACCTCTCCCGTCTGGGGGGAGTCTGGCAGTGCCCCGTCTGTCATACACATCTGCCCTGGCCAACATATCCGGGCAGTTCTGAGGAGGCAACAGCTTCCTCTCCCCTTGTGGCTGCAAGTCCAGCCTCTCTGCTGCTGGGCCAGCCCACAATATTAACTGTTGCTGTCCCTAACTAGGTACAGTTATTAAAGGGGAACATCACAATATCATACAGTACAGGTGTATCATATGTCGGTACACAGCATAATATCGCCAAAGCACATTACCATAATAAACATAACATATGAATATAAAGTGCACGGGGGGAATACGGAAGGAGAGGAGGGCACTATTGAGGGGACCTGCCACCCCCTTACATAGACATACATGCGGATATATGCACTAATGTTGAATGATGGTTCATGACACGTACATAGCAAGGATCCAGGGAGAAAGTGAGAAATCTTAGGGCCTTGTAGCATAATGAGACGGATCCAACACCCCCTACGGAGAAGAAACTGAAACAGCAGAATAGAAGCAAAAATTAGAGCTATGGATAATAGCATCAAATACAGAAAACTTGCGTTTTTTGCTGGATAGCAGGAATTCATTCCTTATAGAAGTAAACAACACTCCTGTGCTTAAGTGACCCTCATCAGTCCATGAGCTATATCTGTAGTCATGTTCCACACTCATTGTGCCGTTTTTCTGGCTCTGTACTCGCGGCTTTGCCATGTGCATGAACGCTTTTCTCATTTGTGTGTGCACATTTGTCAATTTACATTATTCACTTCTTTTTCGGCCTCATGCACACTGCAAAACAGAGTCATTGCAGCTTAACGCAACAAAGTACTAAACCTCTGCCGTCCACTGTGTGAAATTGGAGACTTACTCACAGAACTTGGTCTGGTGCGCTCTGTTTCCCATAGGATGATACCTTTATAAAAAGCTATATTAGATCCAGGTAACGTGCTCACCTGAGCGACTTGTGTAGCACAACTCCTGAGAAATCTCAATAACGGTTCCTGGGACCCCGTGATTGAGAGATGAACTCCACTAAGAAGCGTGAAGGAAAAGGCAAATCGAGGTTTTGGCCTACGCTAATCAAAATGAAAATCCTTGATCCCATAATATAAATAAGTGTTTGGTTTAAGTTAGCACAGCCCAAAGCCATGAATTTTCTTTTCCTTCATAGACATTGATGGTACCATATGATGACTCCAGACAACAGTATGAAACGTCGTCTTATTCACCATACACCTTGCCGACTGGATCACACGCTCACTTGATGACTGGAGGATTTATAACATCTGAACACTATGTATTTGAACTAAATTACGCCATGGACCTTTTAAGGCCCCTTTTTCATTCATCCATATACTTGTATTGGCCCTTGTCATCCGCGCTGCCGGAAAAAAAGCGGACATGTCTCTTTGGTGTTTGTGTGGACAGCACCATAGGTTATAATGGGCACGTGAGTTGTTCCTGAAAAACAACAGATATCACACGTACTGGCCACACAGCGTATGAATGAGGCCTTAAGAAGAGTAGTGTTCTGTTCTATACTTTTCAAAAGCCCATACATCAAGAGCACTTCCTATCATGTATGCTGGGAAACACACTGGTTATTTGATCTTCAGAAATGGATAAAATTGCAAATTGCACATGAGAACTTGATGGACCCAGGCCTTTTTTCAACCTATGTAACTTTGCTATTTACCTCTTATTAAAAATACTCCCCATTCTCAAGACCGGAATTAATTTCACCTCTGTGTGATTTTTCAGAGGTGGCCAGTTTCCGTTGGAAAAGTTCAAGCTATTGCAAGCTTTTTGCAATAGAGCTGGAAAGTTCTGACCTGATCACTGGATCCATCTTAATTGCCCCTGTGGTTCTCCGTTGCAGGTTCGAAGATCGCATGTTTTGGGCCACTAGCTCAGCAAAACCACTGGTCCGAATTGTTAATCAGGTGCACACTGCCCCTCCAGCCGTCAGGAACACACGAGGCTGAGAAGCCATCTTTTTTGGAGAGGGTTTGGTTAAGAAGAAATCATACAAGAATACAATAGAAGTAAAAACAGTTCACAACAATACAGTCCGGTGTTTTCTCCAGCTCCTACATGTGGGTGTGGATGCCTTGTAGTATATTTTGCTTATGTTGGCTCCGTTATGACAGATTTTTGTATTAATCTTTCTCCAGAGACATTATTAGCAAGTCTACTCACAATTTCCGGA
Organism: Ranitomeya variabilis; assembly: GCF_051348905.1. NCBI lineage: Eukaryota > Metazoa > Chordata > Amphibia > Anura > Dendrobatidae > Ranitomeya > Ranitomeya variabilis. The sequence goes on along the minus strand of NC_135238.1, from coordinate 203,206,616 downwards.
CTCCAAATTTAGCCTTCTCCATCTTCCTGACACTACTAACAAAAATAAATAATTCCGCCCAGTGATTCATTGAGAACATGTTTGTCCTTACAACCGACTGTAAGTCTCTACATTTTTGTGGACAATGCACGTTCACGTTGGAAATGCTACAATGGGATTATATGGGAAAAATGAAAAATTTTGCAATTATGTCAAATGACTTTGGACAGACTTTGTCGTGTTGCAGAAACGCAAAAACAGCTGAGATGATTTTCAATGAGAGAAAGCTTCAACGTGATGCAGTTTTTAAAGCCAAAATAAAGAGTAGATCGAAAAAGAAAGAAAACATAAGGTTGAAGAGGAATCTGTCACCATTGATTTCACCCCAAACTATTTATATGTGCATTTAGCTCTTCAAAGACAAATCCAACAATACCTTTACATGACCAGTCTGTTCCACCGTTACTGAGAAATCAGCATTTGAACTGATATGCAAATGAGGCTAAAGAGCTACTTGTATATCCGAAGCCTCTGTCACTCCAGCTCTAATCCCCACCCAGAGCCGCCTCCTCTTGCTTTACTAATTGCTCCTTTGCCTGAAGTAGAAGTTTCCAGTCCACTGAGTGGGGAATAGAGCTGGAGTGACAGAGTCCCTTTAACTCCAGCAGTTTTAATGCTCCTTCTTTCCTGTAGCTTTCCTTGGGTTAAAATAAAATGTGCCTTAAGCGACTCCATCTTGTATAAGACTGTTCTCTTCAAATTTATAAATGCTGAGAACATTTAATATTTTATGATCTTTACACTGTTTCCAATTAATTAATTTTCTATTTTTTTTAAATCTCTTCTTGGTCTTTTAACGAGACAAGATTTTTTAAAAATGATTTATACACTATTAGAATTAAAAACCTGTCCTCTTTATTTCTGTGTCATCTGTAGTTATAGAAATTCATGCATTTATTACTGTTTATATTAACGAGCATCCAGGCCTCCAGATGATTTCACATCTTATTATATTCTAACCTTTTCCATAGACACTGAACTTTTTCGAGAATTAATTATTCATGTGTATTTTTATATACCGTATTGGCATAAAGGAGAGCTGGAGCACTAGACGAAAAGATGATGACTCACGCACAGTGCAGTAAGACTGATAAGAAGAAATCCTATAAAGATGTGATATTGAAATCAATAATTCCGAGCTTTCTACACTTCTCCTGACTCTGGGTGAGGTTATTCTGCTTTCCGGACGGTCATAAATAACATTTTCCAGGGAGGACACCAACTACTCTAACATTAGGGACCTGTATATATAGTGCTGCCTAAGGAGCAAGGAAAGAAACCTACTACATGGTGAATAGCTAGACTGGGAGGAGGATACCGAGGGAGGGTAGTTTGACGAGCAAACCCAGAGAAAATAAAGCTTCTTATTGTTGAATCACTTCATTTTATAACCTTTATGTAGTCATACATTATTTAAGCCCTACTTGCCTACAGCATACTGCGCAGCATTACATTGCAATGCCATTGCAATGCAGTAATGGTAGTGGCACCGAAGCTGAAGTAACATCGTGACTTTCAGATTCCTTCTGTATTATACGCCCCATTCTAACGCCCCGTCACACGTCCGCGTAAAAGATGAACGCGTGAGACGGTCTATTTTTACTATCCGTGGTTTTCTGTTGGCTGTCCTTGCGTACCATCCATGTGTCATTCTTTTGACACATACAGGAATAAAATACAGAATAGAAATTACAGATTTATAGGTGTTAAAGATGTGCAAAATATAATTGGTGTACATGGGGTAAAAGGATAGACATATAAATTGATAGATAAATAGATATCCATGGAATATATACTATTTGTATCTTGCATGTGTAGTTTACTGTACATGTATTACCCTAATAAATAAATGAAAAAAACATGATGTGGAGTCCTCCCCATTTTTGGTAACCAGCAAAGGTAAAGCAGACAGCTGTGGGCTTATATTATCAGGCTGAGAAGGTCCCTGGTTATTTTTCCCTTCCCAGCCTAAAAAGACCAGCGTGCAGCCGCCCCAGAAGTGGAGCATCACAGCAGATGCTCCAATTCTGGTGCTTCGCGTTCGCTCTTCACGATTGGCCTCATGCAGTGGTAATCGGGTAATGGGGCTTGGGGTTGATGTCAGTTGTGAATTGCCCAAAAACACAGCTGACATCAAGCCCTGGTGGAATGGAGAGGCGTGTATCAGACACCCCCATTACTAACCCAGTAATAAAAAAACAAAACACAAAATTACTTAATTTAAATATCGAATTATCATTGCAAAGCCTATAGTTCTTCGTTCTGATCCACAGTCTTTGCAAAGAGACCCTGCTTGGTCATGCTGTGCAAGACATGGCGATTTTAAAGAGGGGTGACATCATTAACAATACCGCTCATCAGAGTCGCTGGAACACGCGGAGGGCAGCGTGTTGAACTGTACACACAATGTAATAGTGGCTGCAGAGGGGAATAAAACTTTTTTTTATTATTTTGCCTTTCCCTTGTAGCGATAGTAACATGCAATCAAATTATTTGGTTTCTAATGAGTTAACTTTTGTTAAGCGGGTGTGATCAGATATCAAATCATACAGGGGGAAGAAGTACAAGCCCACAGTGATAACACCCACTTGGACTTAACTAGACTTAACTCATTAGGTGCCAAGTACTTTGCTAATATTTTTGCAGCAGAGAGGAGAAATTAAAATAAATTTTAAAAAATTGTTTTATTTATCTCTGCAGCCACAATGACATTGTGCGTCCAGCTCGGTGTGAACAATTTGGTGAAAGGTCCACATTAACGAGCAAAGTAGGCCATGTCCCTGAGGTGTTAAATGCGGATATTTACAATCTTGTTTTCTTTTCTCGGTTTCTCAGTATCTGTCCCTTAAAATCACTTTGTGTTTTGGATGGAATTTCATAGATAACTACATAGATAACCCACTCGGGAGTGGTTGGAAGGGGTGGATGGCTCAGACTTCCTCAGCCATTTTTAAGCTTTTCCTGTCTAAAAACTCGTTTTCAGGAAGCAGCGAATGCGACATCAGTTCCTTTGCGAGGGTCAACAAATAGCAGAAAAGTAATCTGAAACTGTGATTCAGAGACACATGGCCCGTGCATCTGCAGTAATTGTGTCCGTCATAATTAGATTATTGTAGGTTTTATTTGTGCATTTAAAAATACTATGAATTGTAAATTGTGGACATTTCCTTAAATTGGAATATTTTTATTTGATTTCAGAAGCCTATGGTATAAAACTGTGATCAGTGAGTGTAATGTGACAGCATGTATACAAAAATCCAGGACAGTCCTTAAAAATAAGGCACTTTTTTTTTGCCCTGTCCATAAAAAGAATGTAAGGCGTCCATGATGTTTTTGAAGCTGAAGAAACTTATACAAATTATAACGACTGTATTTCTCATCATTTTACAATTTACAGTGAATATCAGAATTATGGGCTGTAGTCATGTATCACTTATAATCATAAGGATTTATTATGCTTTTCCAGTGAATCCTGGAAAAAATGTTGTCTACCTGTTATTTTTTTACCAAACTGTCCAGAAAAAAAAAGAAAAAGCCAGGTTGACAATAGTGATGAGGGAACATGCTCGGGTAAGGTGTTATCCGAACATGCTTGGGGACTATTAAGTAAAATAGGTTATTTACATTTTTTTTTAAATACACAGTGTAAAAAAACTCATCGTGGGGAGTCAGGGCTGTGGAGTCGGAGTTGTGGAGTCGGTGTCATGGAAATTGAGGAGTTGGAGTCGGAGGTTTGACTTACCGACTCCACAGCCCTGTAAGGACTGTGGAGTTGGAGCCCATTTTGGTAGAGTTGGAGTCGGTCATGGAAATTGAGGAGTCGGAGTCAGAAGTTTGGCTTACTGACTCCACAGCCCTGGTGGGGACGTAGCCTTACATAACAATCATACAACTCTCATGGGAAGATGGCTTTGTTGTTGGGAAACATCAGGATCTTGCTACTTTTATTGAGTGTCAGACTGGGGTGCCAAGGGTCCACCAGTAACCAACTCCAGGGCCCCACTTTTCAGCTACATGTAAATGTGACATTATCCTCAATCACAAATCTATATAACAATGACCTGGGTAGATTGTGAAATGAATAAGATGCCACCTTTGTCTGTACATAGTGATTCAAGAATTATTGTGGCAAATCCTTCTCAAATAAGAGGGTGGTGGTCAACTTTTGCACAGAGGCCCACCAGAGGATCCCCCTGTTCTCCTGCCGGCCCGTCCAAGCCTGCCGCTTTTAGTAAATATAAAAATCTTTATACCTTTCCTGGGTCACACCTTCATTAATGAACATAAGGTTCATGCCACCGTCAGCGCTAAGCGTTGTGATCTTACCACTTGTGCAAATCTGTCTGGCTCCAGAAAGCACCATAGATATTTTACTGTATATGGCAAATTCACTGAATTGTTTGATGCCTATTTATAATGCATCAATAATGGCTTTGTTTCTCATCTGGTTACACAGAAAGGAAAAAGTAATTTTCTTCATCAAGAGAATACAATAGGGTTTCAGTTCATGCAAACCTATTGTTTGTGAGCTGGATATAGCCTCGAGCTTTGCTGAGAGCTGTGAATGGTAACACTGAAGTGTGGCTGCAAATGTTTTCTCTGCTATTTTAGCCACATTGAGCTTCCTCTGTGTATAATTAACTGACTTCCATGGAAAATGAGAGTTGTCACTGAGATACAGTATGTTATAAATATTTTTGCTGCCCGGGCAGACAGTTGGCGGTGCCAGGGAAGTCATCACATAGTACAGTAAGCGGCAAGAGAGCCGACATGAACATGTAGCGCCAAGTATTCATTTTCCTCCGGGTAAAACTATTTATATAAAATGCATTTTATTTTGTCTGAACAAACTTGTCTCTTTGATGACAAAATTCAGTAATGCTAGTATAAACTAGGAAACTATTAAAGGGGTTTTCTGGAACTTAAAGGGAGTTTCCAGGATTAGAGGAAAAGGTCACGGTGCCACTCGTGTCCATGGTCTATGTTGCCCTTGTACTGCACTTTAGCCCAATTCACGTCACTAGTAATGAAGTGCAATACTACAGGGTGGGTCATGTACAGTATATGGATACACCTAAATAAAATGGGAATAGTTGGTGATATCAACTTCCTGTTTGTGGCACATTAGTATATGGGAGGGGAAAACTTTTCAAGATAGGTGGTGGCCATTTTGAAGTCAGCCATTTTGGATCCAACTTTATTTTTTCCAATGCAAGAGGGTTATGTGACACATCAAACTTATTGAGAATTTCACAAGAAAAACAGTGGTGTGCTTGGTTTTAATGTAGTTTTCTTCTTTCATGAGTTATTTACAAGTTTCTCTTTGTTTACAGCCATTGACATGTCGCAGAGGTTAACACGTGAGCGGATAGAAATTGTGTTTGATGTGTCACATGACCCTCTTCCCATTGGAAAAAATAAAGTTGGATCCAAAATGGCTGACTTCAAAATGGCCGCCATGGTCACCACCCATCTTGAAAAGTTTTCCCCCTCCCATATACTAATGTGCCACAAACAGGAAGTTGATATCACCAACCATTCCCATTTTATTTAGGTGTATCCATATACATGGCCCACCCTGTAGACACAGCCTATGGACAAGAGGGCACTGTTTTTGGAGGAAAAGCAGACTCTTCTAAAACCAGACAACATAATTAAACATTGATGACTTATACTTCAGATAGACCATCACTGTTTGATCAGTCAATAGGACCGTGTTGTACAACCAAGGATAGACACTTGTAATGGACTACCCTATGAAATGTTTATTCTCTGTTCCAAAGTTAGCCCATCAATATGCCTAATATCACATATAAAGCTGACCCATATACATTATGGCACCAATTCATCAAAGCTTTTACTCTGGAATTCTGGCATAAAAAGCTTTGAAAAGTCACAACATTTTTGCACAACGCAACGCAAGGCCACTTTCTCATAGCTCCAATAAAGTCGGTGAAGCGACACCTGCTTATCAAATTCATGATGAGTGATGGCGTTCCTTGTCCCTGACTGGAGTAAGATTTGTGGTGAGGCGCACACATAAGCACACACCTCTTTGCTTCTCTCCTGAGGCATGCATCTTCTCATAGATAGACATTTGGAGCAGAGGACTCCTTTATGTTCTTGCACTTTATTTTATGGCACTTGTACAGGACTGCCTTGATGGATTATGTTGTTTTGACAAATGTCTTTAATTTTTACCATAAAATATTACAATCCTTGATATACACAGTACCGGTTTAGACAGTAGAAGCATCAATTAGCTATGACAATGTCATAAATGTTCTGAGACAAAAGAGCAAATTCCCTGCCTTGTAATGAAAACTGTGTTATCCTAAAAGTTAAAATAGAAGGGTAAAGGCTTTTTAACAAGGACCTAATTTGCTCAAAAAAATTAGTTAAATATCCTGTACAAATCCCCAAACTACCCTGAATCTGCTGCACTTTTCTGTTTTGTGTTGCATCGCTCCATTGCAGGGATATTTAGATTTATTGCCTTTGGAGTGCAATATGGGAAATTTCTACTTGAGACCAACTGGGCATTTCTTGAGAGTCTTATCTGGGGGCGTACACTTTCACTCCTTAGTTAAGTTCACAGCTAGGCAGCGTGAGAGACTGCTAGACTACTAGATCAGCTGATGAGCTGTGATTGCACCATCTGGGAGGGAAGGGTGAAAGCGCACGCCCATATAGAACGCTATGATGAAGCGCCCATTGGACCACAAGCAGAGATTTCACATACTGTGCTCCCAAAGCAACAAATGTGAAATATATTTGCAATGAAGCGACGCAATGCAAAACAGAACAGAGCAACAGAATCAGCAGAGCTCAGGGGTTTTAACAATATATTTAACGCTATTTTTTTTCAGCAAGTGACAGATCCTTTTTTAACGCAAAGTTCTCAAGCATGTAGCATATCATGAGAATCAACCATAAATAATGTAATGAAAGGTATAATACAGCAATAATTATCGCAAAAGAAACAACTAAAAACACACATGGAGTGGGGGATAGAAGGGTGGCTTTGTAACTTTTAGGTTACTCTGAACACGATATTACGGTATTTCTGAGAGTCTGGTATATTTGTAGACGGATCTCCTCCAAGTTTACGTTCAAGATACCAGATATATTTTCAAGATGTGTGTTGGATCTGGTCCTTAAGTTTACTTTGAATCTAGGTGGGCAACAAATTTATTAAACTTTCCTACGTTTGAAAAAACTGTCCTTTTGGGTATTTGTTAATTTCCAATCCATCTTAAATATGAAAAGCTTTTTAAGGAATAATCTGTGTGGGGTTGGGTGTGGAGCTATCCATGTGTAAGGAGGATAGATTCATAGGTTACAGCCAGGTATATCTCATTTTGGAACTTTGCTAACTCTCCCTGTCGGGTTGGACCTGAATTGATATTTCACTGACTGTGCCGTAAGTTAGCCATACACATTAGATTTATGTTGGCCGAACTCGTAAATATCGACGTGTTCGGCTGATGTTCTATTGTGTATGGGGGCGCTGGCGAAATGATGGTCGGGAGTGATGTCGATCAGGCATGTTTGATTTTGGACTGCCGATGGCATTGTTCTTGCAGAGAAAATCCTCTCGCCAGCACGTCAATCGTCGGCTTTCTCAGATAATGCAGGAACGATCGGCCAAACAAGCACTCCTGTTTATGGGGGAATCAGTTGAGATGGCTGTCGGCCGACCGCTCCTGTTTATGGGGGAGGTGGCTATCGGTCGAACAATCTTTTGGCTGTCAGCCATCTAATATGTATGGCCGGCTTTATGGGCGCCTGTGCATATTTTACATCTATACAGTATAGAGATTGGATCAGATTACCGTACAATAAGTTGTTTTGTCTTGACTGATAAAAACAAGGCAAAAAAATCCAATTTCCAGTGTGATATGATTAATATGGCAGCCTGTAAATCTTCCGTATTCCAGTTTGGAAACAATTTCATTGTCTGTGGTTCTGCAGTTTTATTTTGTTTAATTAAGGGATGCAAGTCATAACCTCTTTATCATTCTGAAAAATGACAGAAGCAATTAGCAATAAAGCAACTTAACTCATGTCTCCATCTGCAATTCATGTGTTTGTAAACCACTGAAGATCTGTGCTTTTAGTCCTTTTATTTAGGCTAAGTGAACTATGGTCTGTGCTAGAATATGTCCAAAGCAATAAGCCAAACTCAGATTAACGTCCCCGAAAAAATTACTTATGCAGAATTTGTTTTAGTATTTAAGTCATTGAGGTGTCTGACCCAATTACAGTCAGAGAGCCGGGCATATTTGCAGATGCTTCTTATGGAACTGAGAATGGAAATTGTAATTCTCGAATTTACACTTTACCAAATGGTATTCATTATGTAATAGATTCCATCTTAGTAAATAAGAAAGAACAGTAGCGTACATGTAGACTTTATGAATCATAGAAACAAACCTCTGGTTCTTGTTTCTTTCAGGACATTTGACAAAACCATTGCATGAATGTTGTATAAATTTACTGTCATGACTCAGTTGTCAGGTGTCCCGGGACCAGGGGCTCCTTCGCTGTTCCTAAAGCTAGGGTCGGCCTAGCTCACCTTGTTCCCCGGATTACTTCTGATGGTGAAGATGTCGGGGCCACGTACCTTGCCTTAGCTCCTCAATCCGCCTTCAGTCTGTACCCTTCTCCTACCCAGGGAAGAGAGGAGTAGTAGTGTACCGTAGTAGTGTACCGTAAAGGGATAACGAAAAATACTAAACATACAAATATACACAAACAAATAACAGAGGGATGCATCGGGGAGTGGAGGATGGGGTTAAACCAAAGTAGGAGAAGAAAGGGAATTATCACACACTCAAAACCTCGCCACAGTCACAGATAAATCCACCAAACGCCTTTCTCCAATAATAACAAACAACAACAACAACCTCCAGTCATGCAGCAAAAGCTCGCTCTGACAATGAGTGCTAGCCAGGGCCCAGATTATATAGGAGATGTGAGTGGCTAACAGTGCACAGCTGAGAACCTTATAGATCCAGGAGCTCTCAACAGAGCAGATTAACCCCTGCACTGCCAAAAGAAATTTAGACCGTTTAATACTAAGGTAAAGTGCTACTAATCAGTGCAAGGAGTAGGAGAAATCAGACTCAGCAGTCTTCTCCTCTCTGTCGCGGTAAACCCGTAACATTTACATCTTATCATTGCTGATAAATTGTAGCATATTTATTAAATTGTTACAACCATAATGTAGATGTTTTCACCAATATGCACTGTCATATATAATTTGCATATTTGATTATATTAGTAATATAATTCATTAGAACAAGTCTGTGGTTGTCAATTGGTTACAATTAAATAGGCGATCATTTTTAGGATAGATGATCCATTTCAAGCTACAATAAATAATATTTAAAATTATTATTTTTTCAAGTACGGTAATTTTTGTCTTTGGTACACTTGCATTACATTGCTACAAATACTTCGAATTATTTGATCTGTGAATGTAATTACGATGTGTGATCTGATTCCATGGTAACTGTAATGTATCCCTATAGAGAAGAAAGTTGCACGCAGTCTTGTAAAAGTTGCAAAAAAAATACGACCTTTTCACAAGGTTACATGTGACGTAAACAGTCACTGTGCTTTCAGACAACTTTATCTCATCCGATAATGTACTAAATAGGCAATCTCAAGGGGCATAACTACAATAACAGCAGGAGATTCAATTGTGCTCGGCTGCTGGAGCCCAAGGGATCCAAAAAGTTCCTATGTGAAAAGACCAATACTGTTAAAGGCCTGCAATAATTGGGGGCCCCATTGGAGCTTTTGCTTTGGGGCCAATGAGCTTCAAGTTGAGCCACTGGCAATCTCTTAATAGCTTTCAAAGTTATATTGTCAATCCAAAGTGTCGGTCAGCAGGAGTCTCTCATTTGTACAAATTGATGTCTGTGGCCTGTAGCTAAAAAAATAAAGTTCCAGCTCCTGTAGTGCTGGCAGTAATGGAGGAATAGTAACCATCTATTGAAATCAAGTTAAATGGGTTGTACAACATTTGGATACAAGTCTATAGTCAATCTATGTGACTGTAAACTTGTGAATCCTCACATCACTGCGCCCTGCAAAGATTTTCCGTTGCCGGAAATGGGATGTCATGTGACCTCAATTATGTGATTTGCATACATGCTGTCATATGCCGACTAGATGTGTCCATAAAAGTGTATTGAGTGAGGATGCACACACCTAGTCGGCATGTGACTGCATTTGTGCAAATCACATACTTGTTCCCGTCAGCGGAAAATCCTCACAGTGCACAATGCGCCCCCGCTGGGAGGATTCACAAGTCTGCAATTAGACATACTGACTGCAGACTTGTACTACAAGGTCGGACAACCCCTTTAATTGCAAATTAAAAGCATAAGAATCGGGGTAGTTCCTGTACATAATATATAGGAATCTGCCCCAAAAGCGGTTGTAACTTGTGAGGGACAAGGGAAGCAAGACCATGCTATTTTTATAGGTTGTATGTGAAAGGAAAGGTTCACTTTAATGGAAGTTGTAAAATTCTGATTGTAGTGAGTTCTGATCCAATCAGAATTGAGCTTCCAGTACGGCATAGAGCAGCTGGCAATGTATTATAATACATGCCAGCTGCAGGAGCAAAAGGATCCTTTTTTATAATGAAAACTAATTACAGAATTTTTATTCCCCGCATAACATATGTAATAACAATTAAAAACAAAAAGATGAAACTGTGTCCATAGCGTTTCACTATAGTTTATTTTGTGCATATCCTATAACCATACTTACAGTTTGGGAGATGAATGATCACACTTCTCAGGCTGCTTAAAGTTTGTCCACGTGGCCATTTTCTAGAGACGCCTTTTTTTCCATTATTTCGGAACGTATCAGTGAGAATAATCAGAGAACATGTACAGTTACGTTTTGTCTTGCGCTGATCTTTCTTCTTCCCTGTTGCTTGTCTGTACATTATTATGGTCTGCAAATGGGGAAATAAAAGCAACAGCCATCAAAATAAAATGGTTTCAGGCTTCATTTCCTTTCGACTTTTATGATCACAGCCGATGGTTTACACTTGTACTAAACGCAAATTATACCATGCAAATCCAGTGCCTTCAACTCACACACCACTACAAAGCAGAAGGTGCTCCAGATGCCCGGCAAATACTTCTTCTCATTCTTATAATTAAGCAAACGTGTTTTAAATGACTCAAATCAATTCTTTTTGAAATGTTTGTAAACTTGAACTTAATTTAACGAAAGCCTCAAAGGCAGGAGGAGAAAGAAAGATTGGAATCTTACAGTTTATTCTAAAACTATATTATATTTTCTTTCATCTCCTCTCCCCTTGTTTTCATGTGAGGTAGAGGTATTTAACATCAGATTATTCACTTTTCCACATTGAAATACACATTCAACCTGTCCCAAACCTAGTAGGCAACTTATAGTTAAAGTTTGGAAGTTGTCCTTTACCCCTACTGATTGCGAGAACTATGGAGTTCCATCTCAATATGATTTCTGGGGTTCCGAGTACTCTAATCCTGACCCTTTTGACATTGGAGTGATAGTTTGCATGCTTGACCACTACCCTTTTCACTGTCAGTGGGTGCCAGGTAGGCATCCGCACTACCCCCCTTTCATAGACTCATAGCAGTGAGTACAGCGCTGGTCATGCTTTTGCACTAATTCTGTATTTACACAGTGGACCAGGTCTTAGATCCACCACTATCATACATGCATCATCTATCATGATACCAGTAATTTTGTTTTATGGGGCAAACCAGTTTTGTGTAAGGTTTAGACATATAAAATCTTTATTCTAACAATCTTACTATGAAATACCGTAACTATTGTTCAAATTATTTTCCATATTTTTACATTGTTGGTGTGTTTTTTTTTTTATTGATACTTAATTACTCTTATTTTTTACCAATCATAAGACAGACTTTTTTTATCACAATACATTTATCATGTTTGTGTCCTCCTGAGTTTCCATGACCTTGTTCAGTCTTTCGCTTATTCCTAGCCAGGCAGCTGTATTACATATCCAATGTCATCAGAAAAGAATTGGGCTCATATATGAGATCTGCACAGTGGACAATCTGTTAGTCTGGAAACACACATACAGTTTTTGACGCAGTTTTTATGTTTGTGTTTTTATTTTAAGCCAAAAACAACTAGTAAATATCATTCTTTTTCCTATGTACTTTTCTTTCTTTTAGATACACTCCGCAAAAACTGCATGTGTAATTTCAGCCTTAGGGCTCATTCACACGTTAGTATTTTCCACGTACGAGATAAACAGACCGATTATTCTGAGCAGACTTTGATCAGTTTGATCATCAGTTTATCGCGTAGTGAAGAAAATAAAGTTTCTGCTTTCTGTGTGGATGGAAGATCCTGGAAGGCGATTCCGTTTAGATGAAGGAGATTCTAAGAGGAATCAACAGTGTGTTATCATGGATAAGAAATATACATTTTTAACTTTATATATATATATATATATATATATATATATATATATATATACTGTTGAAAATGTTTTTTGTTGGAGTGTTATTGAGAAAATACCAAGGCTACCAATCATAAAACATGGCAAGCACAACGTGTTTCGGCTAATATAGTCTTCAACAGGTGTCTTTCTCCTTTCTGACAGTCCATGAAAATCAGACCTTGGTTGTCCTCTGAGTATGGTCTGATTTTTTCTCACGGATCCATTGCCAATTTTGATCTAACAACAGGGTTAAAATTGGGCATGCCTCGATCCATGATTTTCTGCAAAAAATCTCAGGCTTGTGAATGTCACCATAGGCTATCACAGGTATGAGTGCTATCCGTGAAAACTACGGATAAAACTGATACAAAAAGATTGGACGTGTGAATGAGGCTTTAGACCAGGGGAAGGGAATTTTTTTTTTCTGCCAAGGGACATTTGGATATTTATACCATCCTTCGGGGGCCTTACAAACTCTGCCCACAAAGTACATCCTGACTCTGTCACTGGTGTCAGGACGTAATCTTTCATTGCATGCCCTTCAGTGTTCAGTAGTGAACATTGTGTGTGTGTGCTAACAGAGCATGAAGAAATTAACAAGCTGGTTGTAATCAAAATACACCTCCCTGCCCAAGAATGCGGTCCCTGGGAATCTGCCCGGGGGCCTGATAAAAGGACATTGAGGGCCGTAAATGGCCCTTGGGCCTGAGGTTCCCCACCCCCGCTTTAGACATTCATTAGTCATTGCTAGGTTTTGCCGCTTCACCTCAACATCTTTCAGAATCGGTGAACCCAATTCATCATTTGCGTTTTTTTTTAAAGTTACTTTTTTTTGCCTTGTGTTTTTAGTTGACGTTATTCTCCACCAAATTCTTCATAGTGGCACACTTCGTCCATAAATTTTACCCAAATACCCAAAGTAAAAAAAAGATCTTTTTTTTTTTTTAACCTTTTTATTGCTTATTTTGCAATATGTAGCAAAAATTGTGCAAAAGACAATAAAACTTTAGGCTTACCTAAAATCATCTGCCAAAAATGTTGCGACTGTTTAAAAAGTAGCAAATGATAAATAAGGCAAACATATCTGGAAACGCAAAACTCTGTCCACAAAAGCGAGCATAAAACAAACCCAAAAAAAATAAACAGGTGAGCATGTATAAAATGGACTTAAAAAAAAGGAGTACCATAAAAGGAAAGAAGAATTTGGTGCAAAGAAGAAAAAAGGCGCAAAACACTAAGAGCTAATAAATAATCAGGGGCAAATGCAAAAATGAATAGGGCACCATATTTTTGGTCTATTATAGTGAAGTGCCGATCATGCGACAGGAAAAAAAAAGATCTTTTCCTTTAAGTACATTTTGACATCTTGTTGAATTCTAAATCATTTTCTTTATCGGTTTTCCAACTAAAGTGATTTTTATCATTCGGGGTCTCATCTGTAAAAGGTACGGGGTAGAGGTACGGCTGAGTCGTCTAATATGCTGTTCTGCTAGGTTTGTGATTTTGCTTGTCGCACTAATAAGTATTTTAGAAACTTGTTGTCTCAGCAGAAAAAGAGAAAATAAGTTGAAAGTTGCAGCTGGGGTCTGTCCTATAACAGATAGAGAAGATAACGGAGATCATCACAGTAAATAGAAGGTTAATTGTACGAAATTACAGAAAGCTGCGATAGGCAATCAGCGTTACACATCTGCCATAGTCATGTCTATAAGCAGCAACCTATAAGCAAACGGGGTCCCAACGCTAAAAATATAAAATAGATTGCCCCCAGTTCATTTCCATTTCCCAGTAGGGGCATGCATAGAAATCCGGGGACAAACAATGAAGTTTTCAGCTAAGGGAACCATTTACGTTCCTGCAATCGCGTCGTAGGTGGCCCAGTAGGAATGACAGAGGGTCCCTTCCCTGCCCAACTAATTAGATGCCATGGATGCTGTTCATCAGGTCATCTAAGGAGTTAAACTGCTGTAGTCAGAGCTGGCGCCAATAGCAGAACTTACAGAATCGTGTCTGCTGTGAAAAACAGCTGGCACCAGCTAAGTATGGAGCAGGCTCAGCGGTTGAGCCTGCTCCATATGAAGAAATTGTCCTGACTTCTGCCATCCATATGTGGCACATTTTTGGAGAAGTTTGCAGATACTCGGCAGGTTGCGAGGCTTTTCAGCATTAGCCCCCCAGTTCACAGACCCCATAGAAGTCTTGCGGACACAGCTGCATCACTGCCTTCAAGCCTCATATGCTGATACAGGTGCAATTATAGAGTGAAGCCCCCCATACAAACTAGATGGCTGCTGGCCATGCTATGCTTCAACTGATTGTTCGGCCAATAGCTATCTCGGTGGTCTCTTGGCCGGTTGAGTGCTCCTGTGTTCTCTATGTGAAAGCCGCCAACAGACATCTCTGCTGCCAGCATATCTCCAGGAGAACAATGCGATCAGCAGTCCAAAATCAGACATGCCTGATTGACATCACCCCCAACGATCCGTTGGCCGGCGCCCCCATACACATTAGAACATCAGCCTGTAGATAAGAGCATGTGTGGCCAACACAAGTCTAATATGTATGGGGGGCTTTATAGACCCTTCTGCAGGTTTACACAACTTCAGGTTGTGCTGGTCATTGTAGTCTGTATGAAATATGCTCAACTACACCTCATATTTCTTCTGTCTTACCTGAAAGTAATTGATCCATTAATAATTCATACTCGCTGACACTCATCATTGAGGGCAATCACTTTCTGTTAGCGGGGTTCCCCAGTAGTATGCTGATCGCATGCTATGGAATCCTCAGAAATCAGCTATGTTCTGCAGGGAAACATGGCAGCAAGTGTTCACATTTTTCTGCAGCACTCCAACAGGATAAATGAAGCATTACACATTGTCTGTATAATGAAGGAACCTTCTGGGTCCTCCAGAGCTAGTGATGCCAATATTAGCTATTGCCTTCTCTCGCCAATAACCACTCTATCATCTTAGAGAAACATAATAAGGTATTGGACCATGGGTTTGTCCAAACCAGTTCATCACATATAGTCCACATAAAAGTGCGCAAACTCATAATTACCATGATGGTTCTCTGCCAGGTGGACACACTACTGAAATGTCCCATTGCCTTCTATAGCCTCAATATTATTATTCTAGAACATAAGCTGATGTATAAAATTGGACTTTGGATTATTATGCTATCTTGGCATTTTCAATATTAAGCTTATTAAGAATAAAATCTCTTAATACTTTAAAAGGGAAGAATTTAAAGGAAAAATCAAAGTGTAAGATTGCCTTTGTAGCATTACGGCAGATTATGTAAGGAATTTCCATATCATAATATTATGGGAAACAGTCTCCCCTGCAAATGCTAGTGACCTGATAACACAATGGCATATCTGGGAAGAATTTCCAACCCCTGTATCAGTAGGGCACCTATTCATTCGGTCCATGTGATTTCCCTGCATACCACCGCTGGATAGCATTGCTTCTAGAAAATATAGTCCAGACTTACTTGGTTCTTTTCAGACAGTGGGTAGTACAAAGAAGCAAAATACAATCACACTGACCATTTATATCCCAAACTGTGAGATATTTTAAAAAGGTTTTCCAGAAATCAAACATTGAGGATATGGACACCTTTTTGGAACTTTTGTTTTTTTAACTTAAATACATGTACTCTAAATTGGGCTAAACAATAATTTTTTGCAGTTGAGTTTCATGAAAATTTTTCCAGTTGGGCTTTTACAGGGTCTTTATTTCCCTACACATTGTAGTAAAACTAGTTAACTAAGAATCCTTCAGTGATCTCCTTCTGTCGCTGAGTTTGTAATTCTCTCTTTTTTTTTAAAAACTCCTCTGCACTGATTTATGGTCACATGAAAGTTCAGCTCAACTTTGATGTGGTCTATAGTCATAAATCAACAAGGAGGAGTTTACAAATGCTGATAAGAAGCATCTTATTGATTGTCATAGTCTTCTAGCTTCCTGATTACTGGGGGTGGGCTTCCAGGATTGATTGACAGGTCAGACCAGCAGTATTGTCGCACCGCTGTCCTAAATTGTGCTCTCCCAATGGTGCTATATGAGGGAGCTTTGCCTCTGCGGTTTTGGAAGCGCAGTAAGATATCGTTCACATGACCGTATTTTCGGTCCGAATGCTGTGTGTGAAAAAAACCGAACACACTCGGACCAATGTTATCCAATGAGGCAAGTCAGATGAGTGATCTTTTTCACTGATCGAATCTGTAAAAAATCGCATCATGCACTAGTTTCTTCCTTAAATTGGATGAGACTCGCCCATTGAAATGTATGTGTGCGCAAAAAAAAATCAGACACCATACGGAGTCACAGTATAGCATCCCATTTTTTTACGGATACATTGCAGATCTGTAACCTAGGAAACTGTAAATGATTAATATCTGCTGTAAAAAAAAATGGACTGCATACGGATGACAAGTGAGAAAAACTATTACAAGTTTTCTCGATAAAACATGAATCTGGCCGGGATCTGGAGCTAATAGTGCACACCAGTGATCCCAGACAGACTACGAAAGAGCTTGTAACCACTTCTTGTGTTTGCCAACTACTGTTAGAAAGTAGCGGTAACTGAGCAGTTAGCAATAAAATAAAAAAAATAATGATTTGGGTATAATAATAAGTACATTGCACAATTTCTTGTTTTTACAAGCGCCTTGCAAATTTACCCATCTTAGAAGATGGTAATGAGCCTTTAACCAAATGTTTCCAATGTGCTTTGATGATCCCATTACAACAAGATTAATAAACGCGTGTAAAATATGCTGCAAGGTTTTATCATGCAGATGCGTCTGACTCATTGCCTTGTCGTCGACCATGAAACTGTTTGAAATGTTGTTTAACGATTTCAGCTTTGAAGCCTCTGTTGTACTTTGAAGGTAACATAGTGGAGGTGTCAGTGACAACGACTCCTTTCTGGCTCAGTCACTTCATTAATGCTTTTGTGCTTTCGGATAAAGGTCCTGTACGGCCAAATCGGAGAATAGCTTTATGTTGTGTCAAAGGAAAACAAAAATACAATTTACCTGCTGTTACATAGACATGGCCGAAACACAGGCTCAAAGAGGCCAAGCTACAGTGCATATCGAAGAAAAGCTGCAGGATTCCACATTCAGTATATACTACAAGATATTCTCATTTTGTCGTAAGGCGGAAACCTTCTTCATTGAGTAAAGGTAGCGAAAATAGTCAGTATCACTTATCTTGGGCTCCGATCACACATCCATCTGAGAGTTCTGTTCTAGGAATGGACAAGCTGAATTTGTGTCCAAAAACGGAGCTGGATGCTAACAAAAGCAGAGGGGTCCATTTGATAATTGTGGGGTCTATCTGGTTTCCATTAGATGCCAACATTTTAGAATGATAGAAAATGTTCAGCATCCTGCACTTTTTAACACTTGGAAGCTAGGCGGAACCCGTATTAATCAGTGGCGCACCTCCACTTCCCTTTGCTTAAGTTAGCAAACCGATCTGTTCTGGGCATGAATTCCGTTTGTGTGTTCCAAAAATGCAACTCCCAAACAGATATGAGAACTTCGCATGGGAATGTTTCTATTTTTTTTTAAGTTTTCTTAGCATTTTACAAAATGTATTGGATAGATTTTACACTGGATAAGTCCTGGTGCCCTCTTCCAATGGGATGATATGTAGGAAAGTCAGCTCACCCACTAAGAGACTTGATGCATGTAGACTTGCAGTGCCACAAGGTAAGATAGCGCAGTAATTATGAAATCTAGCATGAGGATCTTTTTAGAAAAACATGTTTTTGTTAGAAATAGTTAAAAAAAAAAAATCACAGCTTTCATCACCATAAATGACAGGCAAACATTTTTCAGACAAAAGTCTTAGGCTTCTTTCACACTTCAGTTGTTTGGCGTCAGTCACTTCCGACATAGTGACGGATCGACGGATCCGTCACAATTGTTGAGAAAACGGTTCCAACGGATTCGTTACTTGGGGGTTGTCTGGGAAAAGTATCTACTTTTTGGAGCATGCTCAATTGAAAAAGCGGATTGGGGTGACGGATCCGCCGAAATGACGGTCGCGACGGATCCGTCGCCCATAGGCGGCCATTCTATGGAATGACGGACGCGACGGATCCGCTGCGAACCGTCATTTCGGCGTTGACAAAAAAACGTTTCAATGTCCGTCTATGTGTAGACAACGTCCGCCAAATTTCGACGGATCCGTCGCATGACGGATGGAATGGACAACCATCCGCCACAATCCGTCGCCAATGGAAGTTTATGGGAAAATAACGGATCCGCCCCCAAAAAATGACGGATCCGTTATTTGAGGAAACTGGCGGTTTTAGACTGACGCCAAACAACTGAAGTGTGAAAGAGGCCTTAGTCATTGCATATGAAGACTGTCTGAAACGAGTTTGCCTGTAATTTTTGGTGATGGAAGTTGTGATTTATTTTTTTACCATTTCTAACAAAGACATGTTTTTAAAAGAAGACCATGACGCTGGACTTCCTTATTATTACTACTCTTCCAAAGGGAGTACAGCGTAACAATTTTGTGGTCCAGGGGATGGGGCCAAATATACCTGTCCTAGGAGATATTAAAAAAAAAAAGTCAAATTTAGGGTATAACCATTTCTTTAGTAAACTGGCTTCTTCCTTTGCCCCACATACAGTAAGGTTGCATTCAGACAAATGTTGCAAAGGGGCAAGAGTACATCAATGTGCTCTCATCCACATTGCAGAGTGGTCTACAAGCCATGCGTCAATGAAGCTAGCATGGTCTCATCTGCAAAATGGCAATCTCGAGTATACCTTCAACTATATCTATACAAGTTTTATCTAGAAGTGGAGACAATTGCTGGGAAATTATATATTGCTGGGATCACAGGAACTGCATATGCTGCGTATTGACATGGAGAATGCCTTTAGTAGGGAGTCTCGGGAATTGCCCTTTGGCGTAAATGTGGCCCAAGTGAACTCTACAAGTGTCCTGGTAGTTGTCCAAAGTGCCAATTTTTCCCAAAATAAGCTTGTTTGACCATTCCTTTATGTTGACATGCAGTAGAAGAATTGGTGGGCAGTGGGCACACAGCATAGACGGAATGATACCGACATAGGTGATTTATAGCATGCCATTTCTAGGAACAGGTATGTCTACACCGACCGAATGTGTTGGGTCATGAGAGATGAGCTTATCAATGGACTGCTTATGCCTAATGTGTTGTGAGTCGAACTTGTGACACTTCTATAAAGATCACCTCTTCCTTAAGTGACAAATTGGCTACCAGTTTTGTCTAATTGACTATCCATTTTATTTAGCTTGGTTACCATTTTTGCAAATGCAAATTCAATAAAGCGAGAGCGCAGTGGCTTAAACTTCTTACTCTCATAGCAAAGTTTGTCTTGGATTGCTGTGTCAGTTTGCACTGCGTGCCTCTGGGCTCTGGTAATATTGATTTCCCCAAGGGCAGCACCATAAGGGAAGGACATAAGTGAACTTGATTTTATTTTAATAATGCGAGCACACAGCTGAATGTCGTACTTCTGGGATACCGCAGATTTCATTTCTCACCCCTAATAGAAAAATTAGACACTAGTGGTGATATGGAAGTAAAATGTCTAAATGGAAAAGCTTTTTCCCAAGTCTTTAAATGGTTCTTTTCAACATTAAAAGGTATCCGTTAAATGGAGGTGGTCAGTGAATTTAACATTGATGGCTTTTCCTTTAGGATAGGTCATCAATGTCTGATCGGTCGGGGTCCGACAACCGCCACTACCACCAATCAGTTGTTGCCGGTGTCAACGTCGGCCATAATAACAGAACTGGATAGTTTTGGCCACCACCGACACCAGGAACAGCTGGTATCGCAACCCCACCGATCAGACATTGCTGACCTATCCCAAGGATAGGCCATCAGTGTTAAAGTCCCGGACAATGCCTTTAGCCAGGGGACCCCCACGTATGGGGCACTAAATGTCCTGTCTGGATACAGCGGTGGTCATGCATATGCTCCATTCATTATCATCGGGACTGCTGTAAAACCTGAGTGCTGTTCTTTGCTTTATTCGTTAGCTCTCTAGACAATGAATGGAGTGGTGCCTGCGCATGTGTCAGCACGTTTTAGATCCATGTTGTCAGAATCAGTGGGGGTCCTGTGAATAGGTAACTTTTATTTTTGTATCACCTCTGATGTCCAGAATCGAGCTAGGGCTACATGGCGACTTGTTTGTGACAGCGCACCATTAAAGGGGATGTTGCCTTTCAAAAAAAATTTCCTCCACGGCTGCAAATTGGTATAAAAAATTGCTCTTTAATCACCGACCCAGGATCCTGCACTGATCTCCGTCAATGCTTCCGGTGTCCGGAATTGGCTGCGGTGCTGACATCACGTCAAGAGCGCGGCAGCCAATCAGAGTGCTCCGGAGCTCTGAAGGAGTCATTATGTATTCATGGGCATAGCCACCGAGCTCACTGATTGGCTATCCAAATCAGACATCTGGAACAGAGGCAGAGACTCAGCACTGGACCCTGGGGAGATGAGTAATGTGCAGTTTTTTTTTTCCTTTTTTATAGCTATAATTGTGGACAAAGCTTTTCTGAAAGGGGACAACACTTTTAATATTGCAAATATTGCGCTGCCAGTAGCCACTAATGACAATGAATGTGGTTGTGTTAAAATCCAACAAATGATTTTTTTGCCGACTTTTGGATAATGGCAATTTGTGGATCACAACGTGCTGTAGTGCGATATTGCACTCGGTGTAGCTCTAGCCTTAAAGGGGGTTTTATATTTATTAATCATGGTGTAGCAAGAGGAGGGGAATACACATTTCACCCAGGTGTCATAGGTGGCGCTAGTAATCCACGTTGTTATGGCCATCCGATGTATTCTCCCATGTACCTAGGTCCCTGTCACTAGTGTTTGTTATGACATTAGAGATAAAAAGTAATCAATATACAATAAATTACCGTATATAGAAATTATCTGGGAAGAGTTTGGTGGCATCTAGCGCTTGCGCTTTGAAGCTTGATGCACTTGCCTCAGCCTTGTTTTTTGCGCTGCGCATGCACAGGATGTTCCTTGTAGTCCTACTCATCCATATTTTTTTTAACTATTTTTTGGAGTCATTTATAATTTGCTGGATACAATATTGTTGAGAACTCAATACACCAGCAGGAAAAAAAGTGCAAGTGGTTTAGTGTGAAACTCCAGCTGCTGGCCCCTTTAGTAATAACTTTTATTGTCCATTTTAACCATCTGTGTCTTTAGCAAGTTTCTACGTAGACAGCTAAAGGAAAATGCAAAAAAAAAAATCTTCAGTCCCAGTTATTCTGTATTGTAGCGAGTCCTGTACTATTCACATTTTCATAATCCTCACACTTGTCACTAGTGGGTCATGCAGCTTCAGATATTAGACTCTACTTCTTGACCTCGGGTCTCTTCTCCCACCATTGATTCTAACAATGGGAATGGTTATAGAATATGCACAATAGCTCCAAACCGCAGGAGGTTTTCTTATCCCCATTCTTCTTGGGGTTCCTTTTCACAGTGAAACGTAAGAGATGGAGCATCCGCTCCTCACTGTGAGGAGAAGGAAAATGTTATTTCATTATTATCTCTGCTACGTAACAAAAAATCATTCTGATGGCGTTTAGCGGAAGAATAAGACAAGATCCCTGAATAAAACATCTACTTGAAACAAGAATTGTTATGGTCATGACTAACACTCTCTGTCGAATTGGGCTTCTATGTGCTATTTTTGGTAGTAATGTTCCTTCACTCAGTAGGATTTCTGTAAAGTGGCCTTTTGCCAGTTAAAAGTCGGCAGATGCGTCTTAGAAACAGATAATGTAATAGCTTCTAGCAAAAGTCCTGGCTGACAAATGGACAAGAGCATTTGGCAGACTTGAATGTCATGTTACAATTTATCCCATATCCGCTGGGACCCACAGTTATCCCGAGATCTCCGTGCTGGAACCCTAAGAACGGGATTCTGGAGCTCCTTCTTGAGTGGAACAGAAGTGTGCATGCTCAACCTTCGATCTATTCATTGTCTATGGGCCTACCAGAAATATCCAGGTGTGATAGAATGAATGAATCCAACATTGAGCAGACCCACAGTGATCATTAAATTATCTCTTATCCATACAGGTATTAGGGATCATTTCTTTTTAACATAATAATTTTCTTTATTATGATGATTTTCCTTACAAGTGCTGACAAGCAAGCCATTGACATGCAAATGTTAAAACTGATTGCAACCAAATCTCTTAACCGAGTCTGACGGGCAGTATTGTTCCATTAATTCAAATAACACTGAGTTGTCCATTAGGTTTTACTTGTGAAACTAAATCCCATTGTACTGTACATTATCATTACTCAAAAATAAATGGGACTGTCCTTCTCCTGCCTGTCAGCATTACTTGCTGAAATAGATTAATTAAAGCCAAGCAGACAAAATAAAAAGAAGCAGTTGACCCCCAGTGATTTATGGCTTTGTATTCCTATGCACCTATTGAAATACTTATGGGACACATTTTAATTGAAATCTTTCAGGGTGAGTTTACTTCTGAAACTAGTTTAATGGCTGTATTCGTCTTAAAACAACAATAAAAAAGATACCCATTTTGTAGTAATCGGATGTGTCAGTGCTGAGAAATTAAGCTTAAATGTCACATGAAAATTTGCCTGGAAGTGCTATGGGGCGTGTCCATGTGCTCAGAGTGTACGGACAGGCCCCCAATTGCATGTAAGTTCAAAGCTTAATTTTTCAGCACTGTCACATCCGATTACTACAAGACAGGTATCATTTTTATTGTCGTATTAAGACCTATACAACCGTACCACTAGTTTCAGTAGTAAAAATGTTCCCTTTATAAGTTTTTTCTTTGTTTGATCTCCTGGTAAAGAATTCCTTGTAAAATACATAACATTTACGATATAGCAGTTTTAAATTTGATTAGTGTAGACTCATAATGTTACTACCAAAACTTACTGACCACCAATAAAGAATATCTGCAGAAGTAATTCTACAGGATCCTGATATAGTAAAATGCACTATTTTGAGCTTAAAGGGTGCAATAGAGCAGGGATTTAAGATAAGAGTAACCCTTAATCCAATCATCAACTAAAAGGGTCTCATCAAGAGATGTTTTCAAGTCCAGATCCACCTAAACCAGAGAACTGGAATTGTCTTCTAATCCCTTAAGGATCAAACTCATTTTGGTCTAAGGATCACAAAATAAATTAGTTTTCACCCCTTATCATTTCAAGGGTTGTAACTATTGTTCTTTTTTTTCTGTACTTTGTCATAGGGATGTAGATTATGGTTGTTCATGCAATGGAATAGAATATGATTAACTCCTTCCCAATATCCACCGTACACGTGCGGCACAAATCGGGAGCGGGTGTATGGAGTGGGCTAACGGCCTACTGCTGTTATTATCATTTTTTTTTTGGGGGGGGGGGGTTCAAAATTCGCCATACGTGTCCAGAGTTATGGGCCTTTTTGTTTAGTGCTAATTTCTAAAGTGTTTACTAAGGAAGCATAGCTTACAGGATCATCTGGGTGTGTCTTTGGGCTCCTCTATAAGCATCGGCTCCTCATTAAAATTATCACTAAATAAAAAGTCCCATAGAGTCATGGTCGAAGGTGTTGACACCCTTGAAATTTTTCCAGAAAATAAAATATTTCTCCCAGGAAATTGTTACAATTTCACAAGTTTTATTATACACATTTATTTACTTTCACACAAAACATAAAAATTTATTGGCACCTGCAACTTAATATAAATAACTGCAATCTATCACTTCCTATAACCATCAACAAGCTTCTTGTAACTGTCATCTGGTATTCTGGACCACTCTTCTTTTTCTTTAGATCTCTCCACAGGTGTTCAATGGGATTTAGAGCCGGACTTGTTGTTTACTTCGGAACTCTCCAGTGCTTTGTTTCCATCCATTTCTGGTTGCTTCTTGAAGTATGTTTGGGGTCATTGTCCTGCTGAAAAACCCATGACCTAAGATGCAAACCAAGCTCTCTATCACTGGGCATCAAGGCACCCAGAGGAAACAACACAACCCCAAAACATTTTTGAGCCTCCACCATATTTGACTTAGGTACTGTGTTCTTTTCTTTGTAGGCCTCATTTCGTTTTTGGTAAACAGTAGAACGATGTGCTTTACCAAAAATCTCTATTTTGGTGTCCTCTATCCACAAAACGCTTTCCCAGAAGAATTTTGGTGTACTCATGTATATTTTGGCCAACTCCAGTCTAGCTTTTTTATTTTTCAAAATTCAATTTTTATTGAAAGGTTAAATAATTTTCAATCACAAAAATACAACAAAAAGAAAAGAATATCTAGGACAATATCAGAATTAATATATCATAGAATATAAGCATAACGTCCATTAAAACATCAAGTTATAGGAAGAAAAAAGAGAGAAGGGAACATTTTAGGCCATCAGTAATATAATTATGAAGTTACTGAAATCCAATGGAAACCATACATAGCGTAGCCAGGTGCGAACCAACGCGGAGCACAATCCAAACAGAGAAGGAAAGCAGCAGAGAAAAGGGTGCGTCACATCAGTCTGATGAAAGACAGCAGGCATTGGATTCTTGGAATTCAATCCATTCTCTCCAAGTCTCACAGTATCTATCACAGTCAGTGGGGGATTGGGCAATCAAATGTTCAGTCCTATTTAGAACGGCTATTTCACAGAACCACTCCTCCAGAGTAGGTGGAGAAGTACTTTTCCAGTGACGAGGAATGATATTCGTAGCACCTTGTATAAGGTAGCTTATTAAAGACCTTTTGTATCTGGTGAAACTAGTTGGGATCATAAAGAGTAAAAGAGATTTAGGAGAGTCGGGCACAGAGAGATTTCTCATTTTTTTAATAGTCTGAATTACCTGAGTCCAGAAACCTCTTATTATGGGACAGCTCCACCAAATGTGTATCATTGTCCCCTCTTCCACTCCACATCTCTAGCATCTATCTGATACTACTTATGAAGTAACACGGGAACCTGGTACCATCTGGAGATGATCTTAAAGGAGGTCTCTTGAGCTTTGGTTGCAATTGACGCTCAGTCTAGCTTTTTTTTTTCCTCTGTCAGCAGTGAGGTCCTCCTGGGTCTCATGCCATAGCATTTCATTTAATTCAAATGTTGATGGATACTTTGAGCTGACACTCAAGCACTGATGTCCTTTGAAACTTGATTGGGGCTGCTTATCCACCATCCAGACTATCCTGCATTGCAACCTTTCATCAATTTTTTTCTGCTGTCCACGTTTTAGGGAGATTAGCTAAAGTGCCATGGGTTGTAAACTTATTGATTATATTGTGCACTATGGAAATAGGAACATCAAGATCTCTCGAGATGGTCTTGTAACTTAAGATTGTTGATATTGTTAATCAGTTTTGGTTGTCAAGTCCTTGAACAGTTCTCTTCTCATCTTTCTTCTCTCCATGCTTAGTGTGGCAGACACACAATGCCAAGACTGAGTCGACTGCTCCTCTTTCTATCTGGTTTCAGGTATGATTTTCATATTGCCCACTCCTCTTTCTTGCCACATGTGAATTTGAGCAAGCATCACATGCTTGAACCAGAGTTGGCTACCCCAAATTTTGAAAAGGTGCCAACAATTTTGTCCTACCCATTTTTTTTTGTGAAATTATGTCCAATTTGCCCTTTTTTTCTGTTTTTTTTTGTGTTGTTCCAATACACACAAAGGAAATAAATGTGCATAACAAAACGTGTACTTGCAATAATTTTCTAGGAGAAATACTTAATTTTCTGGAACAATTTAAACACTTTTTGCCAAGGCTGTATCTCTGGAACCGTATGTTGGATTTACAAAAAAAATATGGAATACTGAGAGGAGCAACAGGAAAAATGTAAGAGCAAAAACTTGTCACGTTTGAGCTGGTGACAAAAACTCTTGAAAGGGTATTGAGACAAGACGCTGGAGATACGTGTAGGCATTCGACGTTATAAGTGAGACGCTGCGTACCAAGTACAGTGTCAGTAATCTGGTTTGCATAAGGCTATTTTATGACATTGCGAACTTCTTGCTCCTGAAAATACTTTGCCAGGATCAAGCCTAAATGACAGGGATTAGCTAAATCTGTTTCAAGGGTTCAGTAACATAATAGTAGTTTTGTCTTAAGGCCCCGTCTCACACAGCGACGCTGCAGCGATACAGACAACGATGCTGATCGCTGCAGCGTCGCTGTGTGGTCGCTGTGTGGTCGCTGGGGAGCTGTCACACAGACAGCTCTCTCCAGCGACCAACGATCAGGGGAACGACTTCGGCATCGTTGAAACTGTCTTCAGTCTTAGAATATGCAAAGCGGTTTCGAAAGTGCAGACTAGACTTTTTCCACAATACTTTATGTTAAACCGTTTTGTGTATAAATAAGTGGTCATAGACAATACCTCTATCATGGCGGTGAAGAAGGGGAATACGAAGGGCTTGCACCGTGTTTAGCTAATTGCTGTTTGGATTTGATGCCTGCAAATCAAGAAATCAAAAGCCAGAAAAAGCGGATCAATATTATTGCACTACTTGGCTCTTGAACTATCTCGCGTGGTTTTGTTACCTGTGAGAGCCCTATGTGAAGCTCCTACCTGCGTGTCCGCAAACTAGTCAGTCACTGTCTGCTTGTACTTCACTTATATTACGTCACATGGTTAATAAATGTCCCAAAATAATTGCTTTTGTATATTCTAATATATTTTTGCTTTTTGTGTAATATTTGAATCCATCTTGTTAAAAAATAAAGTGTTTTTCTGAGACTTTAAAGGTACACTCACACTGGTGTATAGCACGGCCGAGTGCTGTCTGATGTGTTATTGGATAGCACTTGGCCCAACGATATTCTCTGGAGAAGAGCAGATCTGTGATTATTTGCTCATGCCGATTCGTGATCAGAAATGCTGCATGTGGCTCCAATAGGAATCACACGGACCCATATAAGTCTATGAGTGCATGTGAAACATCGGACTGCACTCTGATGTCATCAGAGTTCAGTCCGATTTATACGCACAGATGGAGAAATTAAGTTCTGTCTTCTTCCCACCTGTGATAAGATTCTCCAATAATCGGCCCGATTATCTAACATGAGAGAAGCTACGTCAGTGTGACCGTACCCCAATCGTTATAAGATAGGCGGGGGGTCCATAAGTGGCACAGTTACGTACATGGTTTCATGGCAGTGAATTGTATTGCATGTTCTCTCCCATTCACTTCCATAGGAAAGAGCTTTCCGTACAAATCAAGGGGATTCGACTTCTCCAGTTCTGATATTGATGACTGGTGCCACGTCTGCTGCACCGCAGCCCCCTTTAATCAGCTGACTGATCTCGTGCCAGGAAATGGAATCTCGCCAATCTCATATTGATGACTTTTTCTAAAGATCGGCAATCAATATTGAAGTTCAGGAAAAAAACCCTTTAACGACATTGATTCATAGAATATATTAGGATTTTGCTAAAAGTGATTATTTTGAGGATTGACTTTTTAGCCTTGTGACATAATATAGTAATGTCAGGGTTTGGGAAAAGCTGTGCAGGCCGTATACAAGGTTTGCCACGTGTACAGTTTGTTATCTTGAGTCACATTCATTCATGTAGTACTGTGTGTAGAGATTATGGTTTCATTTAATTTTTTTTATTTTCGTTTGTTTTGTTTTTATTTAACACTTTGTCGTAAAATTACCTTAAAAATCTTCAAAGTTTATTCTGTTGTTAGGGCACAGGAACAAAAAAGGATATTCATCAGGGTGATGGCATTTCCTCAACCCTTGACCCCAGCCTTTGTATACTTTGCAATGTTTTGATATTTTCAAGGAGAACAAAATCCCCTGTATCAGACACATGGATAAGAAGGCATCCGAGAAGACGACAGCTGGAACAGATATATCTCTAGCTACAAATATATATTCTTCATTTTGTGTCTACTGCTCCAACACGTCTCCATGGTAGACTACAAACAACCCTGTGTAGTCTGAGTCTACTCTTTCCTGTCTGTCTCCTACAGTTAAAGTGATTGTCCACTGCTCGGACAATATATTAACCTCTGGTGTCGGAAAAATTCCAGCCGTGTCAGAGCTGGCTCTCCCGGGGCTTCCGTGACATTGTTATGTCATGTGATCCCTGCTGTCAATAACCGCTGGCTTCACTCTCCTTCCTTTGGACAAATCAGCCTCCTGAGGAAGTGAGAGCTGCTGATGCTCCCTATCTTTATCCGGATGTCAATTATGTCCATAGGAGAGGAGAGTGAACCCAGCACTGATTGGCTGCAGGGATCACCTGACACCACAAAGTCACGCGAAACCTCAGGAGAGCCAGCACTGGCATCGCTGGAATAGCACTTGCACCAGTGGTGAGTGTAAGTGTTATTATTTTACTGGGGGGAAACATTGAGAATTGAAAAAGGGTTGTCCGAGTAGTGGACAACCATTTAAATAGGTTAGCCAATAGTATTGGGCATATGGATGAGTATGACTAAAGGATCGATCAGACTACATGGGTCTTGTTAGCAGTCTGTATCCATGGAGACACATAGATCTTTTAAGCACCTGTGGATACAAAATAATACTGTTAATCAAAATATATTTTTCTTAATCAATATTGGGCCATATTTATTAAGCTATAAGCGCCAGAAATCTGGTGTAATTTGCACCATTAAACTGTCTTTCATGTTTTACATTGTATTTATTTGTTTTAGGGTACGCTTACATCTGCGTATAAAATTGCCGAGTGTAATGTGAGAACAAAATCGCATTGCACTCGCAACAATGTTATTCAATTAAGCAGTGTTCATTTGCAAGTTCCTCCTCACCTGGAATTGGGGTGAGGAAAAAAAGCGCAGTATGCTGCAAGTGGCCGCGTAAAACGGCCGAGACTCCGCAATGCAAATCAATGGGTGCGAGAAAAAGAATCGCACGGCACATGAACATGCTCGCGCTGCTGGATTTTTACGCACCCATAAAAATTGGACGACACACGCATGGTCCGTGTGCCATGCGATTTATTTTTTTCTCTCACCAGTTGATTTGCAATGGTGAGTCTCGGCCGTTTTACGCTGCCACACGCAGCTTTCTGCACTTTTTCCCTCACCCCATGGATATTGGCCTCTTCCCAGAATAATAACCCCAGCCTCCAGCTGTCTGCTTTCCCTCAGCTGGTTGAGAAAAATGAGAGGGACCCAATGTCTTTTTTTCTTTTAATTCTTTATTTGCTAAATACATGTGCAGTAAGCTACACACACTGCACTAAGTATATATCTCGAATAATAACCCCAGCCTTCAGCTGTCTGCTTTCCCTCAGCTTGTTAAGAAAAATGAGGGGGACCCAATGTCTTTTTGCCTTCCACACAACTATTTTTCATGGCTTAAAAAGGTGACGCATGGTCACTTATGCATATCGCTGAATTACTGCTACGCCATTATTACCGTAATCTAAGTTTGCACTTTCTATGAATTGATGACTATGCCATACTGTTTGCAACTTTCCTTAAAATATTTGCAGTTTGTCTTCGGTGTTTGAGTCCCCGAAACTGCATGTCTCACGCCTGTTTGACAGCTGCAACACATGTAGGGATTGCTTGTTTGTTCGGCAATCCCTTCATGTGTTGCGGCTGTCGAATAGCTGTGAAACGCGCACCTGCGGGGACTCGAACATATTTTTCAGGTATGTCGAAGTCACTTGGTTAGCACCCGAGCATGCTCAGATAACACCTTATCCAAGCATGTTTGCTCATCACTATTTACTAAGTCTCTCCCAAAGTCTGGACCACCAAGATCAGCCCAAAGTAGAGGCTGTACATGTTTCTAGACCACCATTAACCACTTAACGGCCCATGACCACCTGGGACATTGCCATTATCTTCATTATTCAGACATTGTATGGCGGTATTATTCTAAATCAGTTTTATTTTGGCGTGGGGTTTGCAATGCTGTGTGAAAAATACAGTACTTTCATGTTATTATGGTGTTGGCATTATTCATATTCAGTATGAAATAGTTATGTCATTGTATGGCAGTATTGGCACCAAATGCTGGTAATGTTTAAGGCTATGTGCACACGATGCGGATTTGCTGCGGATCCACAGCAGATTTTTCAGCGCAGAAACGCTGCAGATCCGCACTGTGATGTACAGTACAATGTAAATCAATGGGATAAAAAAAAGCTGTGCAGATGGTGCGGAAAAATCAGTGCGGAATTGCTGCGGATTTCAAAGAAGTGCATGTCACTTCTTTTGTGCGGATCTGCAGCGTTTCTGCACCCCTCCATGATAAAAATCCGCTGTGGCAAAAACCGCAGAAAATCTGCATCAATTCCGCATAAAAACCGCACAAAGTCTGCATAAAACCGCGGCAAATCCACGGCTGCGGATTCTGCCAGGAGCTGCGGATTTTGTGCCGAAAATTCTGCACCACTTTTCCTACGTGTGCACATAGCCTAAACGTTATGTGGCAGTATTATTTGTCTCTACTTACTTTATATTGAGCCTGCTTAATGCATTGCATTATTATTATTATTATTATTTTATTAGCATGGAATAAAAGTTGAATAATTAATGACGTACAACCTAATTTTAATTAGATTTAGGTTAGGTTAGGTTTTTAGGTTTCTTTTAATTTGTACTGTCGTTTTAGCACCATGTGGCAGCAGTATAGTTGATCGCGACCGTTCATAAACCAGAATAGTGGTAAAGGGTATGACCTGCAGGAGAATGCTCTTGTCTATGTGGTCAGATTTTTCTCGCAGCCAGATGGCAGGAGATTATTTTATAGATCAGATTAACCATCTTTTTGCGCGCACATCTGAACACTCGCTGGCGGAGATACACACACGAATGTGAGATGTGAGTTCTTAAAAAATACATTTCGACTTTTCACTTGTGTTTGATCTCCTCCCGTCACTGCGCATTATACGGTATAAAACAGGAAAAGGAAAAAAAAACAAAAACGAAAAACAATGCGATGATAGTAGCAGTTTGTGGTTTTCTATACAGGTTGCACAGGAACAGACGGTTTAACCCATATTTGTATTTGATAAGATCTACAGAAGAGTATAGATCTGACATAGAAGGATAAAGCAGTCCTGGGGGACCGTGCTGCTGTGTGCTGCTGCTCACAGTCAGATAGGAAGGGGAGGATCAGCACAATACAGAGGAGCATCCTGACCAGGAGAGTCTGCTCACAGATTGCTCTATAGAGGAAGCCCTGGGAAGAATGTGCTGCCTGCTTTTCGGAGGCATTGAGGAAGCGCACAGCTGGATACAGAGGCAGAGGTTGCATTGTTAATTGGCTCTTGAAAGACAAGAGAGTAAAATCTGTAATATTCTCATGCAAAGCAAAGGGAAAATCGGCTTCAGTCTGACCATGTGCCTGGGTCACAGCTGGGGGAACAGCGGAGTGCGGAGCTGGACCCCTGGGGCTTCTTATTGAGCGCTACCTATGAAGACACACCACTGTAAGTCATCCTTTATTTCTAGCCTCATTAGATATATATATATATATATATATAATATATACACACATATTTGCATATATACAGTGTATATATACTGTATATATATATATATATATATTCATCTCGTCTCAGTAACAACCTTTCAAGTTGAGATAACTTGGAGGATTTCCTGCAGTCCTATGTAAGACCGGATCATGTATCAAAGACCTAAGACCAGTTGAATTCTTCTCTGTACGTATATACACATGTTCATATTTGTGCGGTATTATTCGTCTAATGTCACCATTGATGGCAATGATCGAGCGTTAGGGCTGGATATTATGTAGTCTTTAGTGGGTTTTTATCACTTTTATGTTACTTTCCCGGTGATCTGTCCCTGGTGTTCTTGGTGGTGGTTAATGCAGCGGAGAGGGATGGAGAAGGGATTTTGAGTGTGTAGAAAAGAGGTTGATGCTGAATATTATGTAGTGTTTAGTGGGTTTTATCACTTTTATGTTACTTTCTTGGTGATCTGTGCAGAACGACAGTTTACACGTTCCCGGTGGTGGTTAATGTAGCGGAGAAGGATAGAAAAGGGATTTTTGTAGAGCTTTTGAGTGTATAGAAAAGAGGTTGATACTGGATATTATGTAGTCTTTAGTGGGTTTTATGACTTTTATGTTACTTTCTTGGTGATCTGTGCAGAACGACAGAAGTTTACACATTCACGGTGGTGGTTAATGTAGTGGAGAAGGATAGAAAAGGGATTTTTGTAAAGCTTTTGAGTGTATAGAAAACAGGTTGATAGACAAGATCGGAAGCTTTAAATAATATATAAGTTCTGCTGAAGATGACTGGCGTCTTTGCCGAGGCTGCAGGATTCTTGTTTGTGTTGCAGTAAGTGGGTGAAGTGGGCACAGGGTAGATCAGGGGTGGGTGCTGTTCCCAATTATGTTCCTCCTTTTAGGGTGACAGTGGCAGGTTCCATCATTGTAGGTGCTGCTCTATTGCTCAATAGCTGCTGTTGGCCTACAGGTCCATCGGTTAATCCTCTATTGCTTTTCAGTAATACACGGGGTTAATCATGAAAGGAAATTATAACACTTATGAGTGAAATATGCGATGTGTCCGCTCCTCTTGGACTAATGTCAGCTATGATCAGAATTCCAACCAGAGCCAAAAAAATCTATTTCACCTGATGAGTCCAGTGTCCATTACTAAAAAAAAAAAAAAAAAGATCCTTTATTTTTTTTCCAATTTTGTTAATTTAATGTCTGCGTTTTATTATTTTTTTTTTATAAACTTGTATCAATCCTCCCAGACTTGTATCCTGTTGAAGTCTTTTGCCTATGTGTTTTCTAATAAGCCAAGTTCACACGTGCAGTTTTGGGTGCAGTAGTTCCTTCTGGTGTGACTTACTCCTGGCTTTGGCTTAAAAAAATAAATACTAGAGTAGAAACCAGAAAAAAAAAATCATTCTATGTTTTGGCTTCTTTCGTTATTTGTCTATTTGTACAATTTTTCTTTACTAGTAATGAAAAAAATCAACAAAGAAAACAGCAAAAAAAAATGACATACTGTATGGAGGGACTATTGCTCTATAGTACAGAGCTTTGGGCTCTCCAGTATGATATTAATATTAATTACCGTATATTATTAATAACTAAAGAAAGCAACATTAGGTACCTATTACACCTTAAAGAGGTTTTCTGAGCTAAGTCATTGCAGTCACTATATGGCAAGAGACTGAGAACAAATCCTGACAGTGCGCAATATGCCCACTGTCAAGATTCCCATGTATTTCCAGCTCGATCCGGCAGTCATGTGACCGCAATCCTGCGATTTACATACATGTCATCTGGTGATGACTAGCTTCTCTTAATAGAGCATTAGAGAGAGAAGCAAATGAGAAGCTAGTGGGCACATGATCACCCAGCCTGGAACTAGAGGAAAATCCTGATAGTGTGCACATTGCAAACTGCTGGGATTGAGCTATCTGCAGTCGCCTAGAGTGACACCATCCGTGAACCTGAAAGAGTGATGGACGTAGAACACAATGCACACCATCTGTGTGGAGCCTGTACTGGAGATACAGTAGGAAGAGAGCGGTCAGTCATGTCACAACAGAGAGAGCAGCTTAGTGGTCTCGTCGAACCTAGGTCATTTTTAAACTTTAAAGGGGTTGTACACCCTTGTGACCATTTTTTTTTTCTTAATTAAATCGATGGAATTGGGGCTAAAAATCACCTTTGCAATTGGGTTTCCTTAAAACTTTTGCACCATTGTCTATTGTTGCCTGCAGAACGAATTAAAGGTAATGTGGCTGTCACAGGTGTGTCATAGGTTGCAGACAGTCGCACTGCATCTAGCAGCAGAAAGTCTGTGCGTTTGGCCTTGCAGACACCTTCTTAACCCTTCTGACTCTTTGACCCAATGGCAACCTTTTTCCGACTCTAATTGATACACCTGAACCGGGGTGTTTTTAGACTCCCAGACTGCTGCTGGGAGTTGCTGGTGAAATTTCCATTTTCCCCTGTTGAGGCTTGGAGCTATAGCAGTTGGCTATCTTCCTCTTTGGTGTTGCTGGAGGACGTCTGTGTTACATCTGAGTCTACTATAGATAAGTGTCCCCCTTGTTTGTCTATCCCAGCTGTCTTTAGTGGTAGTGGGGATCGATTAGTGCTTACCCCGTCATTCCCTAAGTATGGCTTATCGCGAGGGTCAGGCAGGGATTAGGTTCCTGCTCTGCGATAGGTGCAGAACCTATATAGGGACGTTTAGGGCAGACAGGGTGACATTAAATCTGCCTAGGGGTCTCCACTCCTCCCTTCCCTAGTGTTGGGCTCCCTTCCCCTCATCCCTTCGTGTTGCACTTAGTCTTTCCTACTCTATGCATGACAGTGACTGACCCCGGTAACACATTCTGCAGCCAGCAATAGACAGACTAATGCAGAAGCTATAGAAGGCAAACGGTGCAAATGTTTTTAATGAAACCCAATATCAAAAATGATTTTTAGCCCCAGTCGCATGCATTTAAGTTAGAAAAAAACAAATGCCCTCAAAGTTGGGCAACCCCTTTAAGTTATTATTAAAGTGCCTCACTAAAACAAGCTACTAGTGTTTTCCTGTGGTTAGGGGTTTGAGAGTGTAAATTAATGCTGCGGGGTCCCATTTTAATTTTTGCTATGGGCCCCTCTCACCTTTTTGTAAACTTTCTCCTAATACGTAGATTCCGTTTCTTATATGGAAATAAGTATAACCAGCACATCATAATTGGAAAGGGGACAGGAAATGAGTTTTGAGGGTACAAATCTAGTCCCCACCGGCTGCTACAGCAATATATTATTTTTCTCTTGTATTTTATATACAATATCTACTGTAACATGATCTCTATCATATCTTTTCATCCGGCGAGTGCAGTGACAGTGCCTGCTAATATGAATAAACCTAAAACAGGCTATGGCAGATGGATATGTCGGGGCAGGGTAGATAAGCTCCGGAATAAGACAGTATTACATAAAATAATTATAGCTTAAAGGGAAAGTCCTGTTATATTATTATAGCAATCTATCTGCAGATTTTTGCCCTATTTTATAATAGTGGATCCCAGCAATTTATAAAGGACCCGCTAAAAGTGACTAGTTAGTGCTTTTATTTTATTCCCACTACTCTTCTTAGTATTATGTTGTTTTTTTTTAAATCTACCATACGGTTCCAGATATATGGGCCCTTTATTTAGTGCTAATTTCTGAAATCTTTTCCGAGGGGGCAGTGCTCACAGTGTAATTATGCAGAACAGCCTACTGACACGCCCCCAGGGAACCCTTTTAGCCACACCCTCTTGGAACAGGCCATACAAGGTAGCACTAAATAAAAAAGCCCATGTCTCTGGAACTGTATGGCGGATAAAAAAAAATGTATTACTAAGGGAGAGCAGCGGGAATAAAATATGAGCAGAAAATTGCTCCTTTTTACCAGGTGGAGGGTTCTTTTTAAAGAAAACCTGACGGCTGATACTGTCTGTGGCCATTAGTGGAATCGGGCATTATGTATCCGTTGTCAGGTTCCCTTTAAAGTTAGATTTCGGGTATTTTTATTTTGCTTTGACTTTTATTTGCACTTGATACTGTATTGCTCTTCTTTTGTGGCAGGAAATTAGAAGCGTGCAGGGAACAATGTAATTTACACAGACTAAAATAAAAACTTTTATTAGCAGATGGTTTATCTTTGTATATTCAGTGTTATTTTTCTTTTCTTACCTTTCACTTTATTTCTATAGATCTATTGATATAATATTTTTACATATACCGTATATCTATGCCACTTTGTTGTTATTTTAATAAATGTGTTGTGGCCCTTACTAACATATAAGTCCTACAGACTCCTCCTTCCCCACAGACTGCACAGCTCTCCTGTTCTCAGATTGTCTGCTGATGGAGGAACATGTGACCTGCCCCGCCCATCTGCCTCCTCCAATAGAAAAACACTGTGCACAAGGAAATCTGTTTTTCTATTGGAGGAGGCAGATGGGCGGGTCAGGTCACATGTTCCTCCATCAGCAGACATTTTCAGAACTGGAGAACTGTGCAGACTGTAAGGAAGGCTGCAATTACAAGTGCAGGAGGAGAACTTGTACTTTATATATTTGTAAGCTCCAGAAAAAGACATGTCCACAACACATTTGTTAAACTAAAGATAAAGTGAACAACCCCTTTAAGGCTGGCTTTACACAGCTGTGTTTTAGGCAGCACGGTGGCTCAGTGGTTAGGACTGTTTCTTTGCAGCTCGGGGGTATGTATGCTTGTATGTTCTCCCCGTTTTTGCGTGGATTTCCCGAGTTCTCCGGTTTGCTCTCACTCTAAAGACATACTGATAGGGAATCTAGATTGTGAGCCCCAATGGGGACAGTGGTAATAATGTCTAATGTTGGTGCTTGATAAATAAGTAACATTTTTTGTGCTTTTTTGAGGACTATGCCCTGAATCTTTGATTCTCATGACCCAGCCTTAGATTACCGTAGGCCCTTATGAAAAAGATCCAGGGCCAAAATACGGGCAAGCTTCAATTATAAATCAGCTGAGAGGGGCTCAAAGAAGACAGGGAAGGGTTACAAGCTCACCGTCAGACCTTTATGTCCGGCTCACTGACAGATTCTCAGATAACTCATTCTGCAGCCAAGCAATAGACAATGCAGCACAGAGACTATAGAATTGCAAAAATTATTTTGACCCGCAAATACATGTAAGTAAAAACAAAATGTCTCCAAAAGTGGACAATCCCTTCAATTCTATTTGAAAAAGTTAGGAAGAACAGAATTGTATAATGTGACCCTTATTAACCAGACGTAACATATTCCTCAGCTTATTCCATGGTGCACCATAATTAGCAATGTACCTGTTTGGTTCCTGCAAATCGTCTGCAACATATAAATAATAAAAGGCTTTGGAATAAATGCCCATAGGCAGTTGTACATCTGTCTCAGCTACCAGAATCATACATTGTGTCCTCAGGAAGGTGAGCATCGGGTTAACCCCTTCAGGATACTCATCTACCGTTTGTTGCGTATTGTCGGAATAACACACTTTCTTTTATACATATTGACCATGTGAACATATTGTTACTTTGCTATACTTAAGATTAAAGAAACTCTCCCATCAAAAAATGTTTCCGCTTAATATATTGCAG
This sequence comes from Ranitomeya variabilis, assembly GCF_051348905.1. NCBI lineage: Eukaryota > Metazoa > Chordata > Amphibia > Anura > Dendrobatidae > Ranitomeya > Ranitomeya variabilis. Next base: position 203,168,937 of record NC_135238.1, on the reverse strand, counting down.
TCATCATATTATATAGTAACCATAAGAATGAAAAAAGAGCCTACAATTCCCAAGTAGCTACTAATATCAAATAAATAGCAAATGCCATGAAAATATTTTTTAGAAAAATTTATGCAAAGCTTTATTAGCACATCAAATACAAAAAACAGGCAAATAAGTATACACAATAAAACCCAATAATACTGGACAGGTAGATTAAATGATGATGCATATAAGCATATTGCTCTTAGAGAGTTTTTCCTATGAATATGGTCTTTGAATGTTATCAGTTCTGGCATGTATTTATCATATTATATAGCACTGTGTACTGACAATTGCTCATTTTGCCTTTCTACCCAAATAATTCTTCTCTTTTTCATTAGGTATATGTCATCACATGATTAAAAACTGACTAGCTGAATCCTTCTAAGCTGTATGTAGAAACAGGAGGTCAATTTTTCCTGTACGAGTCACAAATCACCGCAAAAGTGGTGGGAAGAGGGAACAGCTGGGTCAGGAGGTGAAGAGGGGAATGATTTCTACAGGGAAAAGAGACTTCCTGTTTCTACATAGAGCAGAGAAAAGAGAAGAATTATCTGGGTAGAACGACAAAATGAGCAATTGTAAGTACACAGTGCTGTATAATATGATGACTGCAATATATTAAGAGGATAAAAACTTTGAATGGAGAAGGAGTTCTTCCTTAATACTTGATACGGGAGCTGACCCTGTCCAAGCCTCCTGTTTAATTCATTGCTAGTAACATAGAAGAACTGGATGTAAACCCACCCGGACCCCCGATCCTAGCCCAGTAAGCAGCTCCATTGTGATCACTTCCCCTCATTCATCAGATTGTTTGTTTACGCAATATTATGTCAGTGTAAGCCAAGGACAGACTCCGTGCTCCATATGCATTTACCAATGCAATATTTTGGTGCATGTTTTTTTTTTAAAGGAGATGATTACATTTCCATCCTCCCTAGAGCCATTGAGAAGTGTCTGGCAGACTCATCGTCTTAGTGGATTACGGATTTTGCACCAGTAATAAATTGTGAGCTGATATTTTTGCTGGCAATAATAGCTGATTTGCTCCTAAATGGGGGGGCGCCTGCCGCCTATCCTGCAGTAGAGCAGCTTGAAAATCACTCATTAAAGGGGTTGTCAAGATATTCATGACCCGTCTGCAGGATCTCAGATAATTGGAGGGTGACACCCTACACTCCCTGTTTGCAGGGACCATGGCGGCCATAAGCAAACCGTGTACAGAGCTTGAACACCTCAGCTCTTTACACCGTGTAGTGGCCATTCTCTGCTACTACACCTCAACTTTAATAGGAGCTGCAGTACCCAAGTATGGCCACTACACGGTGTAAAGAGCTGTGGTGAAAACAGCTGATTTGTTGGTGTGCCAGATGTTTCGACCCACTGATCTGATATATTAATGACCTAGCCTAATTCTAAGTCATAAATATCTTAGTTCTGGACAACCCCTTTAAGGTTTTGATTTAAAAAATAAACAAAAACTCACTTTTACGAGGTTCGTTCTAAGGTGTAAACCATGAACAAACAGAAGTAGTGAGAGCGCATCAACCCAATGATTGGCTGCAGGGCTCACGTGGCATAAAAGTGTCATGGGAGACCCAAAGCCAATGTCGCTGCAGCAGCGCCAGCATAGGAGGTGAGTGTATGTGTTTTTATTTTACAAGGGGGACTACTCCCTTTATAAAAGTGGTTGTCCAGGGAGGGGAGAACCCCTTTAATAATAATACTTTCACCGACCCATAGACTTGTATGGGTGATTTTTATCCATGACTCGGATCAAAAACTCACGTCTCCCCCCCCTTTTTTTTTTTTTTTGCTGACCACTCGATTACCAAAAAAACACAGACATGGGAACAGTCCAGATGTGAAAAAGAATGGATAGAACAAGTACGTGATGTTGAGACTCTTTATGATAAAAAATACTTTGCAGAAAAAACTAGCTTGGTCACTTCTGGCAGACATCATGTCCCCTGATAAACCAATGGGCAAAGTTTTATTTACAGAAACCTATTGAGCGCATTCTATCTGGTCATTATATCTGGGCTCGTGATGTGGATATTACTGCACTGTGCTCACAGCTCAATATGCACAATGGTAATGAAGATAAGCTCGGCCCTAGCAGCCGATCTGGCTCCCGGCTGCAGTCCTTCATGTGTTCTCCTATTTCGGTATCTCCAGCAGGATCCATTGTGCAGATTCATGTTTTATACATTATCACTTCTGTGTATGTTCCAGTGATTGGAGAATGTGTACAGTACAGCACTGCGGGGGCTTTACCAAGTTTGTCCATTGAAGAGATCTGTTTTCTTTATTTTCAATAAAATGTGATAGTTTTTTGTTCTTTTATTCCTGGTGATGGGTCAAAAAATATTTAAATAGTTTTTCCCAATAGACCCAATCAGCATGTCACTTGAGACCCCAGGGTCTGGTGCTCCCCATTGTTGTTACATCTGATCGCTGATCAAGAGCACAATACCCCAGAATAAACCGAGGATTGAGGAGAAGGAAATTGCCGACTGTTAAACTATTCTTAGACAAGGTGGGAATTATATTTTTGCTGCATAAGTTTAGAATTTTTCGTCAGTATTACGTGTCACATACAGCGGTGCATATGAGTATGAAAAGGTTGATGCAATTATTTATTTTCTGTGCCATGCCTCCCTGTGCTCCTGCATCATTGAGCGTTCGGACCAGCCCCGTTGCTGCGTCGCTGGCTCAGACTGTGCCCTCTCCAATGCTGCTATATGAGGCAATATTTGGAGGAGTGCAAGAGCAGTGGCTGGCCGGGATCAGGAGCTGACTTCACGCTCCAGAGATCCTATCCAGCTGTAGAGCAGCTGTCACATTTCCACCAGGACCTGCGATGTCTGCTTCTGTCGCCAGGTTCCACCATATTAATTCTGCAAGCGGCATCGGTGATAGAAGAGACGTTGGAACCAGAAGATCTGTACGGCGCAGGTTCTGTCCAGACACTTAGATTTGGGTGGCTGGGACCTGCATTGCCATCCAATCTGGCCGTATGGGTGTCTGTGCTTTCCAGCTGGCGTTATCAGCTCCCTGCTCCAGCCATTTGGAGAGAAGCACACCCTACTTAAGCTTCCAGCTTACTGCTGGAAGCAGCCAGATATAGCTTGGTGCTTCCCTCGTTTAGGTCTGCGGTTTCTCCTCCTGTGTTGTATTTTTGCTTTCCTGCTTTGACCTCGGCTTGTTTATTGATGCCTGTCCTGCCTGACAATTTTGTACCTTTTGATGCCCTCTTGGTTTTCACCCGGCTACCCGAGTATCCTTTTTGCAAGCTTGGGCCACCAAACAGCAGCTGATTACGGGACCCCCAACCGAGAGACTCCTGTACAAGTCCAGATCCCTGTATAGGGTTTAAAGGGTGAAGGCCAGTGCAAGCTCTTGGAAATGGAGTAGCGTGCACTAAACCTGTTTGTAGTAACCATTTTAGTGCTGCCAGGCGAGTACCGACAGAGCCACCTTACAGCAGCGCTTACATGCTCAACAGAAAAGAGCTTGTAAGCACTGTGCACGTTAGCATCTTACTGATATCCTGGATGCATTTGATAAAAAATACAATTGTGTTTATTAGAAAACTGAGCTCAAATTTAATAAGCAATATTGAATGTTGCTTTTTTTACAACCATAAGATGGGACGATGGAAATCCCCCGTTAATGTCATGTTCACATTTTGGTTTTTTTTCAGCTTTTTTATGCGTTATCAGTCTTTCATGCGTTTTTGGGTCGCGGTGTTACACTATCGCTATAGCGTTCTACCATGTGACGCTAAGTTTTTCCACATCTGTATCTTTTCAAGCAAATCTTATCCTGGTTTAGCGCATTTATCTTTTTAGAATGGCATATTAGGGAATTTTGAGTTAATAGACTTGGACTGCTCCTTTCAGGCCCCCATGTATTAGTGAGAAGAGAGTCTACAAAATGTCTCTTGCTTTTTTTGAACGCAGCACATCGGTGCATTACATGGACCGGCCATTGATTGGAAGAGAACTATTTAATACTGCCAGCTTCACTTCCAAGATTAAAGGTGAGCAATGGAGGTCTTTGTGGTGATCTGTTCTTCATTGTGTGACCCTTATAACAACAAAACTGATCCAAAGCAGGCAGTACCTTTAAGAGTAGATTTACATATTAAAATAATATCAGCCGAACCCACTGATATCAAAGGGTTCGGCTGATATTCGGGGGGCGCCGGGCGACTGTCGATTTGAAGATCTGTCAATCAGACACTTTCAATTTTGGACTGTCGATCGTATTGTTCTCGCTGAGATAAGCCACTGTCAGACATGCCAGTGGATGGTTTTCTCATAAAGGGGAGAGCATCGGATGAGTTGACTGTCTGTCGAACAATTTTCCAAAGTATCTTTTGACAGTCAAAAGTGTCAGTGCACACGTGCTGCTTTATGTGACGTGTATAATTCTATTCCTCATACATAGACTTTAGTAGAACAAAAATATTTTGGACAGCCATAAACTATTTCAACAGTGGGGAAAAAAAATATTGAACCTGTTGATAATCAATATTATTGTATTGTAACATGTGGCATGTCAGCAGTGAGTACACACAGTCCATGTGTGATGAAAGAATGGAAAAATCACCGTCTGGACGGCTTTGTGTGACCTTCTCCTTCCTTTTGGTTTTACTATTCCATGACATGGATAATGACGTGTACATTATAAAAACAGCACAAGTCACAGAATCACGGAAGGGATATGGTTAGCAACAGTAGAAGAAAAATAATAACAGTGATGACATCTTCACATTCAGCCACAAATAACTAGAGATTAGTGATGAGCGAGTATACTCGTTGCTCAGGTGATCTCCGAGTATTTGTTAGCGTTCGGAGATTTAGATTTTGTCAATGCAGCTGCATGATTTACAGCTGCTAGACAGCTTGAATACATGTGGGGATTCCCTAGCAACCAGGCAAGCCCCACATGTACTCAGGCTGGTTAGCAGCTGTAAATCATTCAGCTGGATCGACAAAAACTAAATCTCCAAGCACTAACAAATACTCGGAGATCACCTGAGCAACGAGTATACTCACTCATCACTGCTAGAGATACAATAAAGCACAGTATATAATTCCAAGTCAATCCATTATAAGTCTGTTGATATATTTGAACCTAAAAGTACATGATCTAAATTTACATTCAGTAAATTAAGATAGAATGGGACTGTATTTAACTGTATTTTCTAATCTAAGCTTATCACTAATTGCCGTTTCTCCACTGATTCTGGAAAAGTTTTTCTTTGTCTTCTGAGCCGATCCGTTCCAAAGTTATGCCCCCCGAAAATAAAAATGTAAAATGGTTCCTTCATTCAACTGGGCGTATACCATAGAACGTCATTGTGGGCGTTTGTGTTTTCTCTTCTGTGGCTGACCAATCAAAACACAGCCACACCCACAGAGCTGTTCTATGGCACACACCCAGTTGCTTTAAGGTAAAATGTGAATAATTATTTTTGGGGGCATAACTTTGGAACGGAGGGAAACAGAAAAAAAAAGAAAAACTGTCCCAGGATCGGTGGAGTAGCAGCAATTGGAGGAGGTACTCAGTTTAAATTTTAAAAATACACTGAAAAATTGCCTTTAAAGCAGATGTCACAACACAAATGCAAGGATAAGTGTGATAGTTCCATCTATTTACTAATAAGGACACATGCCTGATGTTAAAAAATACTATTGTCAAACAAAACTTACTTGTGTGTTATGAGATTTAAAAAAATAAATAATAATTTCCCCACCCCCACTTCTATCCATTGATTGTCTGGATTTGCAGCTGGATTTGGTACCATATAGAGCCTGTAGACCAAGGTGTCGCTGTTTTAAAGGGAAAAAAATCTCCAGACTACTGCTACTCCGTTTCGAACACCGTTTTCCTTCGGTCGTGTCGTCACCAGAGGTGATAACAACTGATCTGTGGTGGTGCCTGATGTTGAACCCCAACAGATCTGATTTTGATGAAAAGTGGTGGACAAACCCTCTAATAGTCAGAGTACTAGGCCTACCTTGGTCATAGTTCGAAGAGCCTGGATGAATGTGTAATTGGTAGTAGGATCGTACCCCGAGCAGTGTTTATGGTTGATCTTTCCAGACAAAAATGAATAACTATTCTTAGTATTTTTTCCATATATCCTAAGTCTCTTATTACATGTATACTATGCCATTACCCAGGAGCAGGAGTGATGCTGTTTCAGTACAAAAAGATTTCCAAGTCCTCAACAACAACTTCTTTAAGATATTGTGGCTTTAATAACTACAATGGGATCTTTAAGCTTCCATCGTTGTCAGGTATGCAGTATATGGAAACTATCTGTCTTGTGGTGTAGGTAAAAATTCTTTCCAAACCAACCTTCTTTCATACCAAGCCAAAATCATTATTAGACAGAACACTATTAAAATAATTGATTTGTCGTAATAACAAAGTAATTTTATACACATCTCATTGGAAGAGAACAACACACGACTACATTCAGGGTTTTTCTGTCTATAACCATGGACAGAATGGTCAGAATGTGTGCTGTATAGAGCTTGAAGATTGAAACGAGATCAAGGGACTGATTTATCATTTGTAAAAATGCTTTTAGCCCATTTCTTCAAAACATGGGCGCACATGAATCATTAATTTGGGCAAACTAAAATGAAAAAAAAAACAACGATTTTTTGCCTTTAACCTGTTAGGCAACTTTTTTGTGCAAATAGTTGCACTTTCCACTAAAATGTAGCAAAATATGTGCAAAAATTTCAAGCTTATATAAAATTATTTCAGGGAGGGACTGGAGTACATTTGCATATAAAAATTGAGAATTTTTTATGACGAGTATAAAAGAACACATGAGTACCTCAGTACATCTAACATTGTGGGCTAAAGTTAATTTAGTGATAAAATGTATAATTGATGGAGAATGGTTGAACTTGATGGACCGTGGTCTTTTTTCAACCTATGTAACATAAAATAGACCTAAAAAAAAGTTGCAAGTTAAAAGAATAAGGCACAAATTAAAAACAGGCAAAAAGTAACTGAAACTAGGGTAAAAATGTAATAGTGAATCGAGTCCCTAGAGTTCTTTTGAAATTACTCACGTCTGGTGGGGTTATAAAGTAATGCAACTGGTCTCCAGTTTGAAGCCACAATTCTGTTGCTTTGTTCCTCGGGTTCCATGAATCAACCAGGAGAAATGATTGAGAGCCCTTAAGAACCCACAAGAAGTAGATGGCAGGTGATTGGCAGCAAATTCATAACCAAATGGCTTTCAATTTTGCTTGACTTTGGCAGGAGTTTGGTTTGTTATCTTGTCAATTATTGAGTCTCCTAGATGATACTTTAGCGTTTGTGTCATCAGAAATTTGCCTATTGTTTAAATCAGGCTTTAATTACAGTTATTAATAATGTTTTTTTTTTCAATTTTCATATCACTGTCTATATTTTACAAATCTGGAAAAATCAAAATTTTTCACAGTAGCCTCAAGGCCAAATATTAAGCTTATATTTCCTGCTCTTTTCAGCAACCACATAGAAATAGACAGCTCTAGCTTTATTTACTTGTAGTGACGTACTTTCTACTAATCCTCTCATCGAGGTTGGAGGAGATGAGCGCTAACCATGACCTATTGAGAATGGTGGCTTCTGTTTTATTTACACTATATAGAGGTGTTAAAGGGTTTGGACAAGTCCTTCTCGATTTAAATGTTTGGCCCCGATTTTAAAAAAAAAAAAATAAAAAAAAAATAAAAAGCTTATACTCTCCTCCCGTTCCAGAGCTGGTGTCACTGTCCCCGCCTTCGTATGAACTGAACATGAAGAAGTCAGAGATCAGCTGCAGCTTCCGCTTCATGTTCAATTCATAGGAAGGCGGGGACAGTGACACCAGCGCTGATTGGGCATTGGGCACCATGTGTCATGCAACGGCACGAGAGCCCCGGGAACATGAGTGCCGACACCGCTGGCATGAGAGCCCCGGGATCGTGAGTGCCGACACCACAGGCATGAGAGCCCCAGGAATGTGAGTGCCGACATCGCTGGCATGAGAGCCCCGGGACTGCACGTGCCGACACTGCTGGCATGAGAGCCCCAAGAGGTGGTATATGCTTATTTATATTGGGCCAAACATATAGATTGAGAAAGGGTTGTTCTAGTAGTTGACAACCCCTTTAATTTTAAAGGTGTAGTCTGGGGCTTTAGCATTGATATTTGTTATGATGACCTGGTGGTTAGGAGCACTAGGAATGACCTGATGAGCAAACTAGTAATACAGGACAAGCTCTGGGAAGTGGGAGCTCTGCTGACCGCAACCCCTAATCCTATCACAACAACTAGAAATAGCCGTGGAGCGTACCTGACTCTGCCTAGATGCCTCTTCACAGCCTAAGAGCTAACTACCCCTAAAGATAGAAAATAAGGCCTAACTTGCCTCAGAGAAATTCCCCCAAAGAGAAAGGCAGCCCCCCACACATATTGACTGTGAGTTAAGATGGAAGTCACAAACACAGGAATGAAATAGGTTTCAGCAAAGGAGGCCAGACTTAACTAAACAGACTTGAGGATAGAAAAGGTATCTTTGCGGTCAGCATAAAAAAACTACCAAAAAACCACGCAGAGTGTGCAAAAGAGACCCCACACCGACTCACGGCGTGGAGGTGCCACTCTGCATCCCAGAGCTTCCAGCTAGCAAGGCAGAATCATGATAGCAAGCTGGACAAGAAAACAGTGGTAAACAAATAAGCTAGCAGGGACTTAGCTTTTGCTGGAGTAGACAGGTCATCTGAAAGATCCAAGAGAGAACTGAACCAGTACTAGGACATTGACAGCTGGCATCAAGTAACGATCTGAGTGGAGTTAAATAGAGCAGCCAGCCTAGGACTAAACGAGGTCAGCTGAGGGAAGAACCTCAGAACCAGCAGCTCCACTCACAGCCACCAGAGGGAGTCCATGGACAGAACTCGCCGAAGTACCATTCATAACCACCGGAGGGAGTTCGAGAACAGAATTCACAACAGATATTCTCCTCTTATGATAGGTCATTAATGTCTGATCGGTTGGGTACGACACCTGGCATCCCCGACAATCGGATGCATTCAGTGTCGACAGCAAGCGGAACTACGCAGTTACGAAACTTCACAGTCAAATCAATGGGGGGTTGATGTGCGGTACCTGGGTAAGACCACTGTACAGTCGACAGAGCTGTGCTGTGCAGATCGACAACTAATTTTATGTGGTATTGCCCACTGTTTTCTCATACCTGTTTGTATATTTGTATAATAAAGATTTGATATTTGTTATTTTATATTCCTTATGGACTTTCCAGTCATCTTTTGGTGTCTTTTCACCCCCTTTTAGATCCACAACTGATCAGTTCTGGCCACCACCAACACTGGAAACAGCTGATCGTTGGGGTGCCAGGTGTGAGACCTCCACCAATCAGACATTGATGACCTATCCAAAGGATAAGCCATTAATCTTAAAGTCTCGGATAACCTCTTTAATTGTATTCCTGACCGGAATGATAATAAGGCAGCTTAAAGGTTTTCGGTAAAGTACAGGAAGTTAGAGTCTAGTATTAGACCTAGTGACCTGTGTAACAATTACAAGTCTCTGGATTTTTTTTAATGTAAACACAGATATGGAAAATGTAAAAAAAAATGTCAAAAATTATAATAAAATATAACATTTAACTTAAAAACTTAATTTAAAAGATATGAAAAGGAAGTTATTAAAAATAATAATAGAAAATCAAATTTAACTTAAAAACCTGATCACATATTCTCTTTAAGTTATTTTCCATCCCCTGCCTGTTCTCTCTAAAAGCCTTATACTCCGCTATATGGACCATATGTATACAAACAATGTAGATCAAAAATATTTCTTTATGTGGAGTTAAATTTAGAAAAGTAAAAATAAAAAAATAAACACTGGAGATCTTTAAAGATTGAGATGGTTTCCTGTTGTTGGCGTCACAGCCACGTATCTATTTTTTCCTTTCATTGTCAGGTCTCTTTGACGATTGATTTCTCAATAAAAGTCCTGAATATTTATTTGCAGCTGAGCTAATGATCAACTTTTGCCCATGGTTAACGCAGCAAATGCAAACAGTGACTACCAGCATTTATAATCTTTTGCAGAGTGTGATGTTAATTGATGGTCGTTAAATGCCTCCTTGTTGCACTTTGCACTGATTCGCGCAGCTTTTTGTTATTGGGATAGATTTAGAATTGTAGTTTATAAAAAAAAAGTACTGCATTTTATGCATCATTTTACAATTAAGCTGAGTGGATGAACAAAACTGTATTATGTAGAGCACTCACTCGATGACTTCTTCCTGTATGTAGAACGGCACAGATAATGGAAGGTTCTTTGTGCCTATGACATTTGCTTTTGAGCCATAACCTGGTCTTCTTTCATGACTTTCATTACAGCACAGTATTCCAATATTTTAGATTATAATGGAAGAACTTCAGGAAGGCCCCCTAAGTGGGTCAAAATATACCATATTTATTACAAAGTAGCATAAACCCCGCCCCTATAAATACAACCGCTCACAACTTTTTTGTATGATAACCTGCCTACCTCATGATAAAGTGGCTAAAGATATGAATAAAATGTAGTTTGCCATTTTTTTATATCTCCACTTCATTGCAGAGATATTATGCTAATTTATCCTTTAACAAAAGGGCAAAGTAACAGATTTATTTTTTGGAGGTGTTAACTTTTTCCACCGTATGATGTTGCCCAATCATAAAATGGTAGCATCATACAGGGGGAAAAAAGCAAACGCCCCCAGAGAAAGCCAGGACGGGCTTTTTCACTGTGATCTGGTAAGACTGATGAATGACATGTCAGTGCTGGGAAAGGAGTGCTGCAGCAGGGAGCAGTGATGAAGATGATCATGCGAGAAGTGTTTGTTACATACATCACTCTGGATATTTCCTGTGTATTGCGCATTATTCCTCTATAACCTGGTGTAGATCAAGAGTTTTGTGTGTCATGACTCTCTACCTCTCAAGGCAGGCTCAAGTAATGACCGTAAGCACTGGGAGTGAGGAGACTAGACACACAGTGTTGCTCAATCACAATGAAAATTACAGTTCTGACCTTCTTTTCGGGGGTTTGCATTTCCCCCCCTGTATGATGCCACCGTCTTATGATTGGGAACTCCATTTAGGGGGGAAAAAGTAAATGCCCCCTAAAAAAAAATTTCTGTTACAGCCCCTTTTGGTTGAAGGGGAAAATAACATATTGGGTGCCCCTAAAGTAGAAGACATTATCTCCACAACAGAGAGGAGAAATAACAAAAAGGAAACTATGTTTTAATCAGCTCTTTAGCCCTTTTACCATGAGGTAGCCAATTAAACATATAAAAATTGGATAAATGTCCAGTACTCAAGACAGTTAACAAGTTTGCTGTACCTCACAGCTGCATTCAGAGTTCTGCTGAAAGAGACGATCAGTTAAGTTGAAAGATGTTGCCAACCACGTAGCTGAGTAGGACAGTTGTTTCTTCCCACATCAGAGTGACGGACATTGAAGACAACAAGTGAGAAGTGCGAGATGTTTGCTCGGAAATATTATATCTGCAGAATTGTGAATACAGCTGTGGAGTGTAATTTAGATTGTAAGTCAGGAGTAGGATGCGATAAGGCAATGTATGTGTTTGACTATTTGTGTAGATACTTTCTATATGAAAACTGTGAAAATTTGTTCAGATGGCGTGGCCTATAGGCTGATGTTCTGCGGGCCGCCACCCTTCCACGTTGTTTAGGTAAATTAGTTTCCAAGGTAAATTTTTGCTTCCCAGAGAGATGTTAAAGTAGCACTCTGCCATTGCGGCCCGTTTCCCCACCCACTGACCACAGATCCGACAAGTCGGCTTTCACAGTGAGTCAGAAGTTGCTTTTTCAGTATAAGTGTATGAGAGCCTCTATGTAAGGCTCCCATTGAAAAAGTGACTTCCTGTTGACACAGAAGATTTTGTGAGTGCCGGCTAGTCAGATCTGTGGACACATGGTGCAGGTGAGGACAGAAACGGTGCTGGGAAATGAAGAAGACAGCGTCTAGTGTGTTTTTTAATACATGCACTGTGCACATAATAATTATGGCTATGGGGATAAATAATTAAATAAATTACTAAAAATTGCCGGAGAGCTATTTTAAATAACTCGGCATCTTTACTACACTAGTGTTTGACTTAATCCACTTATGGTTTTATCTACACGTTGATGTCTACTATTATTATATTTAATATTTCTATAATAACATTTCCCTACAAGTTAATGTTGTAAGCCGCAGTTGTGAGTGAAAACAGATCTGCAGATAGAAAATAACAGGAGCCCAATGGAAGTATAATCTGCTAATATTCCAGTGATGTATCCTTAAAGGGATTTTTCAGGAATTGATAATTATCATCAATCGATGATCACTAGAATGGGGGTCCCTTCTTCATCACATGACCGCCATGACAAAGAGCTTGAATGGAGCATCTGTCCTCACTCTCCATTGAAAGTCGGTGGGACTGATAGAGATAGCTAAGGGCTGTACTGGTCTCTCGGAGTCCGTCCAATAAATTGTAAATGGAGCGGCATCACATCTGCTTTACTCTCGGACAATCTAAAGTCCTCACTGTAATCATGAAGTGAAATGGAACTTGGATTAAGTGAACCTCATACACAACATAGACCCTAGTAGTAAGTGATAGGTTACAAAGTCACATTTAAATGGTATTTTCTTCTGGTGGACTTTGGGAGTCATTATTGTTTTAGAGCTTTGATCTAATGGAGGATATTCAGGAACTTTGCTACCCTGCAGACCTATAAATGCCTTTCATTGATGTCCCAACTCCATGAAATGAAGCTTTTTCTCCCCCAAATTACCTCCAGTCTTCCACTCTCCTCCAAAGCACATTCATATGAGTCTAGGAAGTGTAGATCTTTGATTACAATGTTAGGAAAGAAATTCACCTAGGTCCCGTCCATGCGAGTTTTGGTGGGACAGGTGCAGCCAAAGATCTTCTCCATAGTGACCAGGGGTGTAACTACAACAGGTGCAGGGGTTGCAATCGCACCGGGGCCCTGGAGCCTAGGGGTCCCTAAAAGTCCCTTTGGCCTGTAGAAAAAGACTATTGCTATTAAAAATTTAAAATATTTGGGGGCCCCATTGGAGCTTTTGCATCGGAGCCCATGAGTTTCAAGTTACGCCACTGATAGTGACCATTATACCAAACAGACCCATAGGTGTTAGCTTACATGACCATTGAGAGACTGATTTGGGGTCAAATCTAAGTTTTATGCTTTTTTTGGTGGAGTTAACTAGATATTTACAAAGAGATAAAATAGGGCTTGCCAAAGTAAACACCTTGTCATATGGACATCACAGAGGTGTCCTTTGCTTGAAACCCCCTTCCAATTATCCAGAAAGAGGAGAAAAAAGTGGCTCCTACTCCGGTGGGCTACACTCAGCCATGTATTATGTGGTCATCCATTCATTCACATATCACCCAGTGGGCATCTGCCTGATTATCACTGGAGCTTTGATCGGTTGGACCCACTGTGACCTGCTAAGGGGGTTTAATGTAGAAAATGGGTTCTCCAGATGTATGTAAAATCTTACAAAATGAAAAGTGATTTGCACTCATCATGTAGAACTCATATAATTTTTACAAGGTTAAGTTTAAGGATAATAGTTTGTTTACCTCCTATGGCCACATGTAATGTACAATAGTTCTTAAAAACATTTATGAACTTATATGAAATGTACTTTTTTTTGTAAATCCCTTTTTGTAATGGTCTTTGTAACAAAAATAATATATGCAGACTTAATTAGCTAAACATTTACTATGGCACAAGCTCTCAGATCAATAGTAATATGTATTACGATAGTGTAGTATAGATTTCAGCAGTGTACGGTCTTTGTTAAATCACAATTTAAAATCATAGATTGGATATGTAACGACTAAACATCGATCCCGTGGTTGAGTTTTCTTTTACCTCGGAAGATCCATCAAATATCACTTACTGAAATTCTCCTTCTCATATGTCCTACTGGGAAATATGGACATCACCAAGGAGGTTCCCTTGTTATGGACCTCGCTTTATGAGCCCAGATGGAAAGACTGTAACATTTGAGTGGCCGGAATAAACCTCATGTATATGGAGCATCATCCACTGATCGACACCAAGCTTCTTTCAAAGAACAACCACTTTAATTTTTTTAAAAAGTGACATAAGTTACTAAAGAAATGTACTCTAGTCCCCGACTGTAATACATTTCTTCCGCTTGCATGTGCCTCAGGCTTTATTTTTCGCATCTTACTCCCAACAGGCTCTTCATCAAAACGTGTGCAAAACTAAAGTCTTTATGAATTGATGCCATATTTTTTGCATATTGTGTTAAAGGTGTTGTCCATAGAATAGGTCATCAATATAGATCCTCTTCTGATTAGTAGTCTGAAGAGCCGCCAGTGATCCATGTAGGTAGGAGAAGATTCGCTGGGATTCCATACTGGTAGCTGCCGGACCAGGGTCCTGGAAATCAATTCGCTCAACTCTGATACACGCATGAATATCTATATCTTCAATACCATTTTTTTCTATTAAATGCAATAACAGATAACGTGCATGCATGAGAATAACTCTTTTTTTTTTAAATGGGAATCTGTCACCAGTTTTTGGGTCTCTGAACAAATGCCTCCACCTTTATCCGCTCCTGTACTGCATTCCACAAATGTGTCTATAATCTACTGACTTCTCATGTATACGCTCAAAAATACCTATTTAATTGCTCCTACGCTGTATGTAAATGAGGATGGTCCAGTCCGATGGGCGTCCTTCTCTGCCACGTCTGTGCCTCCTCTCTGCTCCTAATCGCCATCCCCCAGCTTTAATTAATGTGAATGAGAAGTCTTGCGTCATCCACATAGCGATCAAAATCTCACTCTTGTGCAGTAGCGTCACCGGCTCGCACAAGCGCACTTTGTTTTTCCCTGTTGCATGTAGAGCATGAAACATCACAACGCAGGTGCCGAGCCATGTCATTTCCGGTGGCAAGTAAAAAAAAAAAAAAAAGGGAAAGCAGAGCAGTGCAAAGAGTGCTTTCCCAGGCCTGCGAGGATACTGCTGGATGGTCATTATTTCCTTTCGTTATGTGGATGATACAGGAAGCATCATCCACATCAAAGCCAGAGGATGGCGATTAGGAGCAGAGAGGAGGCACAGACACCTAAGAGATTGTGGAAACTACACACTAGACCTCAAGCAGCTTGGATTGTGGCCTCTCCACTCTTCCTCCAGACTCTGGGGCCTTGATTTCCAAATGAAATGAATAATTTATTTTTATATGAAAACACCTTGAACCACTGAGCAACAGTCCAGTTCTTTTTCTCCTTGGCCCAGGTAAGACGCTTCTGGCGTTGTTTATTGGTCATAAGTGGCTTGACACAAGGAATGTGACACTTGTAGCCCATGTCCTGGATACGTCTGTGTGTGGTGGCTCTTGAAGCAATGACTCCAGCAGCAGTCCACTCCTTGTGAATCTCCCCCAAATTTTTGAACGGCCTCTTCTTAACAATCCTTTCAAGGCTGCGGTTATCCCTGTTGCTTGTGCATCTTTTTCTACTGCACTTTTCCCTTCCACTCAACTTTCTATTAATATGCTTGGATACAGCACTCTGTGAGCAGCCAGCTTCTTTAGCAATGACCTTTTGTGGCTTACCCTCTGTCATGGGGTCCTTCTCCGGTACCACACAATCAACAGAGCCAGTGAAGAGTGAACAATCCCAAGACCTTTGTTTAGGCAAAAGTAAGAAAGGTCCATATACGATCTACCACACAAAGGATAAAATATTCCAGAACACGAATGCAGTTCAGTAACAGGATAAAAGTCCAACAATCCAGCAGAGAGGATAACAGTCCATATACTCTTCTTTCTCTCTGATATCCTCTTCACATCATGGTTCCACACCAGACTGATCTGTGTCTCACCTCCCTGATATTTACAAGTCTCCCTCCTCATTCACAGGCCAGGAGGGGGAAGGTCTCAGGGGCTCATTGTTTCAACAAGTTAGGTCAACATGTCATTAGCATATTAGCAAACAGCATTATTCACTGACCCTGTGGAGAGATATCAATACAGAACAGTGGGGAGAATATCAGATGGCAAATAACTCATCCTACAAGAAAACACCATGAAAATAAGTAAAATAGAAGTATACACAAAAATGATACCCATATAGCATATCACACCATCACACCCTTCTTGTGTGGTGTGTCATTGACTGCTTTCTGGACATATGTCAAGTCAGCAGTCTTCCCCATGGTTGTGGAGCCTACAGAAACAGACTAATGGACCTTTTTAAACACGTAGGAAGCATTTATGGTGTTTTTTGTTCATTCTAATTTACTGAGATAATGGCTTTTGAGTTTTATTGGCTGTAAGCCATAATCATCAACATTAACCAAAATAAACACTTTAACCCCTTCATGACCTTGGGATTTTTCGTTTTTCCGTGTTCGTTTTTCACTCCCCTCCTTCCCAGAGCCATAACTTTTTTATTTTTCCGTCAATTTGGCCATGTGAGGGCTTATTTTTTGCAGGACGAGTTGCACTTTTGAACGACATCATTGGTTTTACCATGTCGTGTACTAGAAAACGGGAAAAAAATTCCAAGTGCGGTGAAATTGCAAAAAAAAGTGCAATCCCACACTTGTTTTTTGCTTGGCTTTTTTGCTAGGTTCACTAAATGCTAAAACTGACCTGCCATTATGATTCTCCAGGTCACTACGCGTTCATAGACACCTAACATGACTAGGTTATTTTTTACCTAAGTGGTGAAAAAAATGCCAAACTTTGCTAAAAAGAAAAAAAAAAATTGCGCCATTTTCCGATACTTGTAGCGTCTCCATTTTTCATGATCTGTGGTCGGTTAAGGGTTTATTTTTTGCGTGCCGAGCTGGCGTTTTTAATGATTCCAATTCGGTGCAGATACGTTCTTTTGACCGCCCGTTATTGCATTTTAATGCAACGTCTCGGTGACCAAAAAAACGTAATTCTGGCGTTTCGATTTTTTTTCTCGTTACGCCATTTAGCGATCAGGTTAATGATTTTTTTTATTGATAGATCGGGCGATTCTGAACGTGGCGATACCAAATATGTGTAGGTTTGATTTTTTTTTTATTGATTTATTTTGATTGGGGCGAAAGGGGGGTGATTTAAACTTTTATATTTTTTTTATTTTTTTCACATATTTTTTTAACTTTTTTTTTAACTTTTGCCATGCTTCAATAGCCTCCATGGGAGGCTAGAAGCAGGCACAGCGCGATCGCCTCTGCTACATAGCAGCGATCTGCTGTTCGCTGCTATGTAGCAGAAAATCAGGTGTGCTGTGAGCGCCGACCACAGGGTGGGGCTCACAGCTGCCGGGGATCAGTAACCATAGAGGTCTCAAGGACCTCTATGGTTACAATGGAGAAGCATCGCCGACCTCCGATCATGTGACGGGGGTCGGCGATGCGCTCATATCCGGCCGCCTGGCCGGATGCGGTAGTTAAATGCCGCTGTCTGCGTTTGACAGCGGCATTTAACTAGTTAATAGCGGCGGGTGAATCGCGATTTCACCCGCCGCTATTGCGGGCACATGTCAGCTGTTCAAAACAGCTGACATGTCCCGGCTTTGATGCGGGCTCACCGCGGAGCCCTGCATCAAAGCAGGGGAGCTGAACTCGGACGTACTATCCCGTCCGAGGTCAGTAAGGGGTTAAATAGATCACTCTGTAATGACTATATATAATATGAGTTTCACTTTTTTGTATTGAAGAACTGAAAGAAATTAACTTTTTGATGATATTCTAATTTTTTCAGAAGCACCTGTATGTGAGCCCACAGGCTGTGACAAAATGTACCTGTCATTGATGGGACCGTAAACCTAATAGGAGGATATTCTGACAACTACGAATCTCTGCAGTCACTGTACTGTAGATGCCACAAATATGCTGTTGCCTTTGGCTTTCTCTGTGGTTTTGACCTTCCGTTCTCCTGTCTGTGTCCTCAGCAGGATGCCTTTGGATCACGGTGATCAGGCTTGAGCTAGATGATACTGCTCTGTAGAGGAAAGGAGATGAAAAGCCAGTTGGCATTTTTGCAACTTCATCTCGTTTATGTACCCAGGTCAATGTTAAAGTCAAAGACAAATGCCTCAATACGATGATCTGATGGCAGCACACTGCCAAATATTACCAGCTCTGACACTTTTTATGCACATTTATTTTCACGATCAGATTTGCATATCAGATGTTGTTTCATTACATAAAAGGGTTTCAATGAAACAATATATTCTACATAAATATTCCAGAAATACAAGATAGTGGTGCATGTCCAACTTACAAAAACAATCCCTTTTAGTTCCTTGCTGATTTTTTATAAATATGTTTAATAGGAACAGGAGTTCCATTTTTTTTCTAAATAGTTTGAGTTCAATGGGTTATCAAGTGTAAAGAAAATAATAAAAACAGCAACACATGCTCTAAAACAAAAAAAGGAAACCTTATTCGCTTTGTGTCCCATTGATCTAGTGCAGGCTCTGCAGCTGTTCTCCCAGTCATTTCATACAAGTGACTATTATGTGATCACAATGTATCATGGCTAAGCGCTGAGTGGTGACGCCAGTGATTGTCAGGTGCTGGTTATTGGACATCTAGAGTCTCTGTTTTGAGTAGGTTGGAGATAAGATGAAGTACTCTTTCTCTCTTTCTTTTTCTTTCTTTCCTTCCTTTATTTCTCTCTTTTCTTTTCTTTCCATTCCTTTCCCTTTCTTTTTTTCCCTTTCTTTCTCTTTCTTTCTTTTTTACCTTTCCTTTCCTTTATTTTCTTTTATTTCCTTTGTTTCCTTTCTTCTTTTATTTTTACTATTTTCTTGCAATTAGATAAACTTGTGCAACCTATAAAATTCAGACTGTCTGCAGTGATCACTAGTGGGAGCACAGAAGTATATTTCATGACTTATACAATTTGTAAGTACCTCCTAGTGTAAGTTGCAGCTAAATAAATTTCAGCCTGGATCATCACCCATCCCAAAGAATCAGTTTGTCCAATTTCTGCTTCAGCTGTCCTCGTCAGATCTAGAGCAACCATAGTAACCCAGTACACCATAGAAGCTTACCAAGACATGCATGTATAATGTGCGTGTCATCTGTGTGTTGTGCACGCATTCTTAGGCCTGTTTCACACGTCAGTGGCTCCGGTACGTGTGGTGACAGTTTCCTCACGTACCGGAGACACTGACTCACGTAGACACATTAAAATAAATGTGTCTCTGCACATGTCAGCGTGTTTTCACGGACCGTGTGTCCGTTTGAAAAACACGGAGACATGTCAGTGTTCGTGGGAGCGCACGGATCACACGGACCCATTAAAGTCAATGGGTCCGTGTAAAACACGTACCGCACACGGATGCTGTCCGTGTGCAGTCCGTGTGCCGTGCAGGAGACAGCGCTACAGTAAGCACTGTCCCCCCAGCTTGTGGTGCTGAAGCCGCCATTCATTTCTTCTCTCCAGCATTCGCTGGAGAGAAGGAATGAAAAATCAGTTTTTTTCTTTTTTTTGCGGTTGAAATAAAGTTCCCGGTAACCAACCCCACAGGGGTGGAGCCGCATATTCATCACTGTAATGAGCGGTACCACGTGACCGCTTATACAGGAAGAGCTGCGGCGCTGAGAGGAAGCATAGAGGGAGCTGGGTGAGTATTTTATTTCCAGCGGGCGGGCGCACAAGGGGTGGGAGGGGGGAGGTTGCCAGGAACTTGATTTTAACCAGAAAAAAAATAAAAAAACAATGATTTTTCATTCCTTCTCTCCAGCGAACGCTGCTGGGAAGAAGGAATGAATTCCGGCTTCAGCACCAGATGCAGGGGACAGTGCTTATCTCTAGCGCTGTCTCCTGCACGGTCTGTGTGGTCCTCAGTGGGCACACGGGCGGCACACGGCTGCCGCACGTGTGCCACACTGATGTGCCACGTGAGCACACGGACACACGGACACGGATAACTCCGGTACCGATTTTTCCGGTACCGGAATTATCTGGACATGTGAGACTGGCCTTATATGATTAAGAACCTTCGTGCTCAAAACGCTTAGGCCTAGCATGTTTATTTTTATGTTTTCCACTTTGATATTTTAATAGTTACTAATAAATAATGTTTTTATAATCCGTTCTATTGTGGTTGCTGGATGTCTTCATGTCTTTTACCTGATTATGGGTATACAGTGATGAGCAAAAGGGTAACAATGTTTTGAACTTTTGACTTTCAGCCTCCATATCTCACCATCCACTGCAGGTACTGATGTGAGATTACCATCAATTTATAGACAATCATCTTGGCTATCTTTTACATCAATTAGACTTGCAACTATTTAGCATATAGTTGTGTGAGAAAGTGTTTGCCCCCTTCTTGATTTCCTATTCTTTTGCATGTTTTTCACACTTAAATGTTTCAGGTAACCAAACAAATTTAAATATTAGACACAGATAACACAAGTAATCATCACAAAAAGTAGTTTTTAAATGAAGGTCTTTATTATTAAGGGAAAAAGAAATCCAAACCTACAGGGCCCTGTGTGAAAACAATGAAAACAATGATCCTCCTCTCCCCCTCCCCCAAATAAAAAACATAAATTAACTTGGCTTATCACATCTTTGGGAAGATGAGTTCAAATTTCCTAGCCATACCAAGGCCTGATTACTGCCACACCTGTTCTCAATCAAGTAATCAATTAAATAGGACCTGCCTGACAACATGAAGTAGACCAAGAAACCTCAAAAGCTATACATCATGCCACAATCCAAAGAAATTGTACAACAGATGAGAAACAAAGTAATTGAGATCTATAATTCTGGAAAAGGTTATAAAACCATTTCTAAAGCTTTGAGACTCCGGCGAACCACATTAAGAGCCATTATCCATAAATGGCAGCAACATGGAACCGTGGTGAACCTTCCCAGGAGTGGCCGGCTGACCAAAATTACCCCAAGAGCACAGCCTCACTTGCCTCAGTTAAGGTCAGTGTTCATGACTCCACCATAAGAAAGAGACGGGGCAATAATAGCCTGCATAGCAGAGTTCTAAGACTAAAACCACTGCTGAGCAATAAGAACATAAAGGCTCGTTTCAGTTTTGCCAGAAAACTTCTTGATGATCCCCAAGACTTTTGGGAGAATACTCTGTGAACTTACGAAACAAAAGTTGAACTTTTTGGAAGGTGTACGTCCCATTACATCTGACATAGAAGTAACAGCATTTCAGAAAAGGAACATCATACCAACAGTAAAATATGGTGGTGGTAGTTTGACAGTCTGGGGCTGTTTTACTGCTTCAGGACCTGGAAGACTTGCTGTGGTAAATGGAACCATTAATTCTCCTATCTACCAAAAAATCCTGAAGGAGAAGGTCCGGCCATCTGTTTATGACCTCAAACTGAAGCACACTTGGGTTATGCAGCAAAACCATGATCCAAAACACCAGCAAGTCCACCTTTGAATGGCTTAAGAAAAACAAAATTAAGACTTTGGAGTGGCCTAGTCACAGTCCTGACCTTAATCCGATTGAGATGTTGTGGTAGACCTTAAAATGGCTGTCCATGTTCGGAAACCCTCCAGTGTGGCTGAATTACAACAGTTCTGCAAATATGAGTTGGCCAAAATGCCTCCAGAGCATTGTAGAAGACTCATCACCAGTTATTTCAAACACTTGATTGTAGTTGTTGCTGCTAAGGGTGGCCCAACCAGTTATTAGCTTTAGGGGCAATCAGTTTTTCACACAGGGCCCTGCAGGTTTGGATTTCCTTTTCCCGTAATAATAAAGACCTTCATTTAAAAATAGTGTTTACTTGTGTCATCTTTATCTGACATTTAAAGGGAACCTGTCAGCAGGATTGTGCACAGTAACCAACACAGTGTCAGGTCGGTGCTGTTATACTGATTAAAATGCTACCTTAGTTGATGAAAACCATCTTATGGTTGTTGTTTAATCTTTATTTTCAGTTTTGTGTTAATGATATGCTCGTGCACTAGGGCGGGTGTCATGATCTCAATGGCAAGAGATCATAGCATCAGCATATATAGGAACTAGCTCTTGGAAGATGGAAACTGAGCTGACCATGAACTAAACCTAACGCACAACTAGCAGTGGCCGGGTAGCATGCCTACGTTGATTCTAGATGCCCAGCACCAGCCGGAGGACTAAATAAAACTAGCAGAGGAAAATATTAGTCCTAGCTCACCTCTAGAGAAATACCCCGAAAGGAGACAGAGGCCCCCCACATGTATTGGCGGTGAATCAAGATGAAATAACAAACGTAGTATGAAAATAGGTATAGCAAATTTGAGGTCCACTTACTACATAGCAGAAGACAGGAAGGACACTTTCATGGTCAGCTAAAAACCCTATCAAAACACCATCCAGAAATTACTTTAAAACTCTGGCATTAACTCATAACACCAGAGTGGCAATTCCTGTTCACAAGAGCTTTCCAGACACAGTAACGAAACTACAGCTGTGAACTGGAACAGAAATGCAAAAACAAACATGGACAAGAGTCCAACTTATCTAGTAGTTGTCTAGGAGCAGGAACAAGCACAGAGAGGCTTCTGATAACATTGTTGACCGGCAAGCAACTAACAGAGCAGCAAGGTTATATAGCGACTCCCACATCTTGATGGGAACAGGTGAACAGAGAAGATGAAGACACCAGTTCAATTCCACCAGTAGCCACCGGGGGAGCCCAGAATCCAAATTCACAACAGTACCCCCCCCTCAAGGAGGGGGCACCGAACCCTCACCAGAACCACCAGGGCGATCAGGATGGGCCCTATGAAAGGCACGAACCAGATCAGAGGCATGAACATCAGATGCATTCACCCAAGAATTATCCTCCTGGCCGTATCCCTTCCACTTGACCAGATACTGGAGTCTCCGTCTGGAAACACGAGAGTCTAAGATTTTCTCCACAACGTACTCCAACTCACCCTCAACCAACACCGGAGCAGGAGGCTCAACGGAAGGCACAACCGGTACCTCATACCTGCGCAATAATGACCGATGAAAAACGTTATGAATAGAAAAGGATGCAGGGAGGTCCAAACGGAAGGAAACAGGGTTAAGAATCTCCAATATCTTATACGGGCCGATGAACCGAGGCTTAAACTTAGGAGAAGAGACCCTCATAGGGACAAATCGAGAAGACAACCACACCAAGTCCCCAACACGAAGACGAGGACCAACACGACGACGGCGGTTAGCAAAAAGCTGAGTCTTCTCCTGGGACAACCTCAAATTGTCCACCACCTGCCCCCAGATCTGATGCAATCTCTCCACCACAGCATCCACTCCAGGACAATCCGAAGATTCCACCTGACCAGAGGAAAATCGAGGATGAAACCCCGAATTACAGAAAAACGGGGACACCAAAGTGGCAGAGCTGGCCCGATTATTGAGAGCGAACTCCGCCAATGGCAAAAAAGCAACCCAATCATCCTGGTCAGCAGACACAAAACACCTCAGATATGTCTCCAGGGTCTGATTAATCCGCTCAGTCTGGCCATTCGTCTGAGGATGGAAAGCGGACGAAAAAGATAAATCTATGCCCATCCTAGCACAGAATGCCCGCCAAAATCTAGACACGAATTGGGTCCCTCTGTCAGAAACGATATTCTCAGGAATACCATGCAAACGAACAACATTTTGAAAAAACAGAGGAACCAACTCGGAAGAAGAAGGCAACTTGGGCAGAGGAACCAAATGGACCATCTTAGAAAAACGGTCACACACCACCCAGATGACAGACATCTTCTGAGAAACAGGCAGATCTGAAATAAAATCCATCGAGATGTGCGTCCAAGGCCTCTTAGGAATAGGCAAGGGCAACAACAATCCACTAGCCCGAGAACAACAAGGCTTGGCCCGAGCACAAACGTCACAAGACTGCACAAAGCCTCGCACATCTCGTGACAGGGAAGGCCACCAGAAGGACCTTGCCACCAAATCCCTGGTACCAAAAATGCCAGGATGACCTGCCAACGCAGAAGAATGAACCTCAGAGATGACTCTACTGGTCCAATCATCAGGAACAAACAGTTTATCAGGTGGGCAACGATCAGGTCTATCCGCCTGAAACTCCTGCAAGGCCCGCCGCAGGTCTGGAGAAACGGCTGACAATACCACTCCATCCTTAAGGATACCTGTGGGCTCAGAGTTACCAGGCGAGTCAGGCTCAAAACTCCTAGAAAGGGCATCCGCCTTAACATTCTTAGAACCCGGTAGGTATGACACCACAAAATTAAACCGAGAGAAAAATAATGACCAGCGCGCCTGTCTAGGATTCAGGCGCCTGGCGGTCTCAAGATAAACCAAATTTTTGTGGTCAGTCAATACCACCACCTGATGTCTGGCCCCCTCACATCCCCAGCTCAACACAGACATAGCTTTCCAGTCGAGGACTGGGTTGTGAGATTGCAGCCAAGGCAATCCTAGCACCAAATCATCATGTAGATTATACAGCACCAGAAAGCGAATAATCTCCTGGTGATCCGGATTAATACGCATAGTTACTTGTGTCCAGTATTGTGGTTTATTATTAGCCAATGGGGTGGAGTCAATCCCCTTCAGAGGAATAGGAGTCTCCAAAGGCTCTAAATCATACCCACAGCGTTTGGCAAAGGACCAATCCATAAGACTCAAAGCGGCGCCAGAGTCGACATAGGCGTCCGTGGTAATAGATGACAAAGAGCAAATCAGGGTCACAGATAGAATAAACTTAGACGGTAAGGTGCAAATGGAAACAGATTTACCAAGCTTTTTAGTGCGCTTAGAGCATGCTGATATAACATGAGTAGAATCACCACAATAGAAACACAACCCATTTTTCCGTCTAAAATTCTGCCGCTCGCTTCGGGACAGAATTCTATCACACTGCATACTCTCTGGCGATTTCTCAGTGGACACCGCCAGATGGTGCACTGGTTTGCGCTCCCGCAAACGCCTATCGATCTGAATAGCCATTGTCATGGACTCATTCAGACCCGCAGGCACAGGGAACCCCACCATAACATCCTTAATGGCATCAGAGAGACCCTCTCTGAAAGTCGCCGCCAGGGCGCACTCATTCCACTGAGTAAGCACAGACCATTTACGGAATCTTTGGCAGTAAATTTCCGCTTCATCTTGCCCCTGAGATAGGGACATCAAAGTTTTTTCTGCCTGAAGCTCCAAATGAGGTTCGTCATAAAGCAACCCCAAGGCCAGAAAAAACGCATCCACATTGAGCAACGCAGGATCCCCTGGTGTCAATGAAAAAGCCCAGTCTTGAGGGTCGCCCCGGAGCAAGGAAATCACAATCCTGACCTGCTGTGCAGGATCTCCGGCAGAGCGAGATTTCAGGGACAAAAATAATTTGCAATTATTTCGAAAATTCTGAAACCCAGATCTATTCCCCGAGAAAAATTCCGGCAAAGGAATTCTCGGCTCAGATACAGGTGCATGACAAACAAAATCTTGCAAATTTTGTACCTTCGTGGCGAGATTATTCAAACCTGCAGTTACACTCTGAAGATCCATTGCAAACAGGTGAACACAGAGCCATTCAAAGGAGAGAAAAAAAAAAAAAAAAAAAATTTCAGCAGACTACTTATTTCTCTCCTTTCTCAGCCAAGGATTTTAACCCTTTAGTGGGCCGGTCAAACTGTCATGATCTCAATGGCAAGAGATCATAGCATCAGCATATATAGGAACTAGCTCTTGGAAGATGGAAACTGAGCTGACCATGAACTAAACCTAACGCACAACTAGCAGTGGCCGGGTAGCATGCCTACGTTGATTCTAGATGCCCAGCACCAGCCGGAGGACTAAATAAAACTAGCAGAGGAAAATATTAGTCCTAGCTCACCTCTAGAGAAATACCCCGAAAGGAGACAGAGGCCCCCCACATGTATTGGCGGTGAATCAAGATGAAATAACAAACGTAGTATGAAAATAGGTATAGCAAATTTGAGGTCCACTTACTACATAGCAGAAGACAGGAAGGACACTTTCATGGTCAGCTAAAAACCCTATCAAAACACCATCCAGAAATTACTTTAAAACTCTGGCATTAACTCATAACACCAGAGTGGCAATTCCTGTTCACAAGAGCTTTCCAGACACAGTAACGAAACTACAGCTGTGAACTGGAACAGAAATGCAAAAACAAACATGGACAAGAGTCCAACTTATCTAGTAGTTGTCTAGGAGCAGGAACAAGCACAGAGAGGCTTCTGATAACATTGTTGACCGGCAAGCAACTAACAGAGCAGCAAGGTTATATAGCGACTCCCACATCTTGATGGGAACAGGTGAACAGAGAAGATGAAGACACCAGTTCAATTCCACCAGTAGCCACCGGGGGAGCCCAGAATCCAAATTCACAACAGGCGGGTCTGGAGGGGGATCTGCATGTGGTGCTCTGATTAGGTATTCATAATGCAGACTGCTGACAGGTCACTGATCCCTCACTGACCTGCCCCCTAGTTCACAGGAGCCAGCCGTGGCACCTGCTGTGTAGCATAATCACATGTTTAGTGTGCCAAGAATACACGTTCTTCAGGTTATTCAACTTGGAGGAAAAAAATTCATTTTAAAATGGCGCTCGCCGCTCATGCATAGTAGCAGCTATCGGTGTATATAGAGGTGATCTGATAGCTGCTACTGCGCATGCGCCGGCGGTGCCAACTTACTGGAGAAGAAAAAAAAATCCTCCTCCAAGATGGCGCCGCCCGTTCTTGCGCAGTAGCAGCTATCAGATCACAGCTATAGATATCGATAGCAGCTACTGCGCAGGTGCGACGGGCGCCATTTTCAAATTTATTTATTTTTTCTGCAAGCTGAGTAACATGAAGAAAATGTATTCTTGGCACACTAAGCATGCGATTATGCAGCAGGGCAGGTGCCACGGCTGGCCCCTGCCTGCAGAAGTTTTTTTTTTTTTTAAGTATATAGATATTCATTATGTAAACTAGGGGGCGGGTAAGTGAGGGATCAGTGACCCTTCAGCAGTCTGCATTATGAATACCTAATCAGAGCACCACATGAAGACCCCCCTCCAGACCCGCCCTAGGGCACGAGCAGATCATTAACACAAAACTGAAAATAAAGATTAAGCGACAACCACGGCGGACTTCACCAACCAAGGAATCATTGTAATCAGTATAACAGCACCGACCTGACACTGTCTGTAGGTTACTGTGCACAGTCAGCTGACAGGTTCCCTTTAAATTTGTTTGGTGATCTGAAACATTTAAGTGTGACAAGCATGCAACAAAATAGGAGATCAAGAAGGGGGCAAACACTTTTTCACACCACTGTATAATTAGTCAGAAGGCGTCTTGAAGCTGTCATCGCCAGCAAAGGCTTTTGTACGAAGTGTTAATTCAATCTCAGTAAGCCTGTTCAATACTTTTCCCTGTGTCATTTCTTATTATTCCGCATAACTTAATTTAAGGACTTCTATGGTTTATTTTCTTTGCCTGTGTGGATTGGACGGGTTGTTAATGACATCTGGTGAGAATTTCATGTCAATAGCACCTTTGCAAACTTGGTGATGTTTTCAGTACTGATTTCACCAACTGTATGTACAGGAGTAAAATATTAACATCAAGCTCCTGGGCCCCAATGATAAATTTATAACCAACCCCCCTCCACCACCACCACCTGCCATTTATAATATTGGTGTCTTCTAATTTAGTCCGGGGGCATTTGGGGTACAAGTCCTACTTCCGATTCCCCTTAAATCTATGTGTTTTAGTTATTGTTATATCTTTCTTGACATTTCACACATATGACAACCCTGCTAGTTTCCATCTATGGCTTTGTTCTTTCTCTGTAGGAGGTTGAAGTGGCACTTTTCTATTTCCAGTCATTATCTGAACATTCATTTTCTGTTTATCTGCCCTGAATCATTGCAGTCAGACGACGGAGCTCAGTAATACTGACAATTTCTAGCAATCTATATTTCCGTTGTGACTGGCTTATTCCACCTCATGGTATTGACTTCTCCTAGTCAACCTCGCTGTCTTTTTACCATCCTGACACTGACTGAAGGGCACGTTGGGGGCAGTGCGTAACATGCTTCTTCTTGCAATTATATATTTAATGATTACAGCGCTCCGCTCCTTTTGAAAGCAGGAAATGTACACTTGGGAGTCCTAGCGAAGATTTACATCAAGCATTAGGATGTGGAATATGACGGAAGGGTAAATAGTGAGCCGAAAAAAAAGACTGCCCTGGGACGTAATGTGCAGAACCATCAAAACTCACAGCTTGGATATCTGCCACGGTGACACTTTAACACAGATCTTCACTGCCGTTTTATTATTTAATGGTGATTCAGATGTGCGGCTGAGAAGCATTGCGCTGCCGAGTTGCAATTAAAGGACCAATAACGTTAGGATTATAAAACATTTTTCCCAGAAGAAGAAGATTGTGAAATGGATTACAATGAAGGTCCATCTCAGAGCCCTGCGTCCCCCTACCCCAGAAGCAGCTCTGAATCCTCCAGGCACGTTATAGCCCCTGATGTTGTGGTTGTAGGGGGAGGCCAACCAGTTCAGGAGGGTTGCCTCACACAAACTCAGGCCCCACAGATAATGCCCTCTCTCTGCTATCCTGCATATAACTCACAGGGCTTTGGATATAACACACAATTGATCCCAGGACTCGATATGGGTTTGTTGAATGCTAGACTACGTGATATGCCCACCAGACAGGACATGGAACAATATGTGATCCGCCTAGAGACATCGTATAAGGCAGAATTATCAACCCTGAGGGATGAGATACAACAGTGCAATGAAAGGGTTAATGTACATGACCAAGCTATTGCGGCTCTGACGGCCAGATTAGATGCTCAGGATGAGACGCTTGCAGAACAATCCTATCATACTCAAATGCTGGCAGATATGCTTGATGATGCCGAAAATAGGGGAAGGCGGAACAATATTAGGGTTCGAGGATTACCAGAAACAGTGGCACCCAAAGACATAAGAGGCGCACTGCAGCAAGTATTTAACTCTGTTCTGCAGCGTCCACAGGAGTCACCCCTTGAACTAGACCGGGCTCATAGGGCGTTGGGTCCAAGACCTCAAAACCAGGCTCCTCCACGTGATGTGATATGCCGGGTGCATAGATACCAAATAAAGGATGAAGTGATGTCCAAGGCAAGAATAGAGAACACCATAAAATACAAAGATACCAGAATCCAGCTATTGCCTGATCTATCTCGGTGGACTCTGCAGAGGAGGAAAGCTCTCCGCCCGTTACTAGACGTTTTACGCCAGCATGATATATTATACACTTGGGGGTTTCCGTTCCGCCTACGTGTCCAAAAAGAAGGCAGGGTTCACCTGCTGACTCATCCGAACGGCATCCCTGCTTTTTCGGCGGCGCTTAACATCCCAAGGGTGGAAATCACAGAATGGCCTTCTCTGCCATTACAGTACAGAGGAGCAGACCCTCCCAGGCAATTTTTCCCTCAAAGGCAGAGGAGAGCAGGCAGAAGAATGGATAGAGAAGGGCGTGATCCCAGAGGTAACGAAGAAGGGAGAGAACCATGAAGTTAGGATCATGACAGAATGGGTTCCATGACTGCCTGTTTGGGTGGGGGAAAGGGTTTGCGGGATATATATGGTTTCATTTTCATGAGGATCAGGAGCACAGATGGATGTCCACACTCCAGTTCACTAACATTTGATTGGTGCCATGGAGTGGAATATCTTGCATAGCAACGACCGTTATTGATTCCGCAAGGACTTCAAGATAGACAGCGCATGGAAAAAGAAGGCAGACGCTTTCCACAGGAATTTAATGGGAATCAAGAGAACGATGCCCCCTTCCCTTTTTCCCCTTCCCTCCCTTTTCCCCTTCCTCCTCCCCTTCCCCCCTCCTCTTTCTCCCTTCTTCCCTCCCCCCCTTTCTTTCTCCACCCTTCCCCCTTTTCCCTTCTCCCCCCCTCTCTTGGTTTTTTTTTTTTTTTTTCTCCCCCACTAGGGGTGCTACATATTGTGCCATTGTTCTGCCCCACTGTGGTAGTCCAAGCGGATGATAAGTTCACGACTGTCGTGGAAGATGGTTGGTTTTTGGTTTATATTATAGTATGTAGATAGTATTTTATAACAACTCATTGAATCGTCGTTGATATCCTGCACCCCTGCATTATTTTTAAGTCTGGCGTAGCTTTCATTTGGGGCATGAGGGAGAATTGGGAGATGTGAATGGCATTAGAACAAAGACTGTAAACCATACTCTGGCCCTACCTCGCTATATGACAGGTTCCGGTTAAGTCAATTTAAAGTTAACATTTATTCCCCTCAGTTGAGGAGATGTTACTGATGGTTGTGTCGGAGGAGGGAGTCTCACTCCATATCGCACATAGCTTACGACCCTACGGAGAAGCCATAACCCGTTGAACGGCATTGGCGGTTAACACATTTCTCCACCACATATTTTAGGGTATAAGAAAGCATCTTACGTAGAGCACACCACTTCAGGCTTCAAAGACGTACTACGTTTCGATAGATATTGACCCTGATTTCGCAATAAACTGAATACGTGTCTAATTATCTACCTTTTCTATTCACTATCTCTATTTCTTTGATAAATTAGATCTACTTTAGCCTCCGCGGCCCTCTCAGTAGGGAGAGAGAAGGCACGACTCAGACAACAATGCACCCAAAGATCACTATGGGATCCCTGAATACCAGGGGATTTAACACGCCTCAGAAAAGGTCACAAATCCTATATGGAATGCATAAGTTTAAGGTACAAATACTTATACTTCAGGAGACTCATTTAAAAAAAAACAATATCCCTACTATCAAGGACCGATACTTCACGACTTGGTTCCATAGCGCTTGCCCCGAAAGTCGTTCGAGGGGGGTGTCTATTGCGATCCACAAGTCCCTCCAGCACACAGTTGAGGACACATATGCGGATCCAGAAGGCAGGTACCTACTATTAAAAGTTAGGATTCATACAACCCTCTACACTATTGCGGGGTGGTATGCCCCAAACAAAAATCAGGCCAGGGCTGGCCGGGGTTTCCTAAGGAGAGTAGCGGAATTTGCTGAGGGGGTGATGGTGATAGGGGTGGACTTCAATCTCACCCTTGACCCACGAATGGATACCTCAACACGAAATGTGAGAGGAATCACTAGGCAATTGTCCCTTTTGAAACAATCTATCCATGGGATGCAGCTGGTGGACATTTGGAGAGCACATAATCCTGGAGGTAGAGATTATACGTACTATTCCAGTTCTCATGATTCCTATAGCCGAATTGACTTTTTTCTTGTCAGCCATCATGCCCTATCCTGGCGCCCCCGACTGTCCATTGGTAGCTTCTTATGGTCGGATCATGCCCCAGTGTTCTTAGACATTTCCCCACCAGATGTAGTGGACCGTCCCTGGACTTGGAGATTGAATGACAATTTGTTGAAAGACTTGAATTGCACGACAGACATAAAAAAGACAATAGAACAGTTTTGGTCAGATCACGCAAACGATGACACCTCGACCCCGGTGAAATGGGAGACCCTAAAATGCGTGCTTCGTGGAATCCTGGTAAAACACGGATCCCGTCTTAAAAAACAGAGATTGGAAAAAACAAAAGAATTAATGGATACTATATATGTATTGGAGCAAAAACATAAAAATACTATGTCACCGGTAATACTAGGGGAATTAATTAAACATAGGGAGACCCTTAGAAACTTATTAAATGAGCAATCGCTGAAATTCAGAAATAATTTTAAAAGTCTCCTTTATCATAAGGCCAATAAATGCGACCGCCCCCTAGCTCGATTATTACATCCTAGGACTCAGACGACTTACATTCCAAAAATTCAGAAACGTACGGGAACGGAGACTCACGACCCAGGGGAGATTCTAGAAACAATACGAGAATACTATCAGAAGCTATATAACTTGGAGGGTATGCACTCGGCTAATCACGCCGGGGACATACAGGCTAAAATAGATAAATATGTAGCAGACACGCCACTTCCTAGACTTTCCACAGAGATAACAGATGAGCTAGAGGCAGACATATCGACACAAGAGGTGGATGAGGCCATAAAAAATACTCCAAACGGGAAGAGCCCTGGCCCTGATGGGTTTTCCCCCCACTTTTATAAACTCTTCAGAGAACAGTTAACACCACACATGACAAGGACTTATAACTCCATTTCTGAGTCCTCAGGGTTTACGCATCAATCTCTGGCGGCCTATATCACAGTATTGCCAAAACCGGGAAAAGATCCAACAGTGGTCTCTAACTATAGACCAATTTCTCTGATCTATATAGACATGAAATTATTCGCGAAGATCCTGGCCAACAGACTTGCACCCCTATTACCATATATCATACATTCAGACCAAGTGGGTTTCGTTCAGGGAAGAGAGGCACGTGATGGAGTGTTGAAGACTATATCTTTGATCGCTCATGCCAGGACCTACCGGAAGCACCTGGGACTGATATCGGTGGACGCCGAAAAGGCATTTGACCGAGTGAGGTGGAGCTTCCTTCAATCAGCTCTCCGGCAGATAGGGCTGGGGGACAGATTCTTATACAAAATTGTGGCCCTATACACGAACCCGTCAGCTACAATTAAAATTAATGGATGGCTCTCGGACCCCTTTAGGATTCATAATGGAACAAGACAGGGGTGTCCTCTTTCGCCCTTGTTGTACACGGTGGCAATGGAACATTTAGCGGTAGCAGTAAGAAATAACCCTAGTGTATGGGGTATCAAGATAGGCCAGAAGCATTTTAAAACTTCATTGTATGCAGATGACCTTCTTCTATACATCTCCCAACCTCATATCACTATACCTGCATTAATGTCTGAATTCAAAAAGTACGGAGAGGTCAGTAATTTTAAGATAAACTACACCAAAACTGAGGCACTTAATATTACTTTGCCATCGGGAGATGTGGATAGGGCAAAGGAGAATTTCCCATTCAAATGGCAGGCTGGCGCCATTAAATACTTGGGCATACAGGTCCCCTCAGATCTAAATAAACTATACACACTAAACTACGAAACCCTACTGAATAAAACTATAAGGGATCTAAAAAAGTATGATCAAAAAATGATTTCGTGGTTTGGCCGCATAAACACATTCAAGATGGATGTGCTTCCCCGGTTCCTTTATGTGTTCCAGACGGTACCGATCACACCACCTCGAAGTTTTTTTAAGACTATTAAATCAGCTCTAATACATTTTATATGGCGTCAGAACAGATCTAGGCTGAGTTACAGAACATTGACGAGACCTAAATCACAAGGGGGGGCGGGACTTCCAGACTTAAAGACATACCACCAGGCCTCACAATTGATCCATCTTTTTGATTGGCATTATAGACGGGAGACCAAACAATGGGTTGGACTGGAACAGGAGGGGTACCTAGTTCCATTGCGGAATTTACCGTGGATAGTGACCAGAAATAAAGAGAAAATAGGGGAGGGTTGTCGGGATATGATGGCTGGCGAGATCCTTAAGAGTTGGGACATGCTAAAATATAAGAAAAAATTAATGAGCACAACTGTCCCATTGTCTCCTATATTCGCTAATCCTGATTTTCCACCAGGCCTTCACTGCGAGAGGTTTTTGGGATGGAGGGTGGAATCCAATCAAAGAATATATCAAATAATATCGCAGAAGGGTCTTTCCTCTCTCAACGAGCTACAAGACGAATGTCCTACTCGTACACTATCTTGGTTAGAGTATGAACAATTAAAATAATTTGTCAGACGAATTTCTGGTGGAGAAGTACCACCACCTTCTCTGACACAGTTTGAGAGGATATTCGCCCAGCAGACACCCCCATCGCATCAGATTTCTCTTGTGTACAAATTACTAAACGAGGAGACTTCAACAGTTATCCCGGGATATATTAGAGCGTGGGAGGCGGAAATGGGATGCACATTTACTGAGAGGGAAATCACATCGGCATACCGCTGCGCTCATGGGATGTCTCCGGCCAGCCATGCCCAAGAGAAGAATTTCAAAATTCTTACTAGATGGTACCAATATCCTGTGAGGTTGCATGCCATAGTCCCCTCGGTGGCGGATGGGTGCTGGCGCTGTGGGAACGCAAGGGGAACTTTGTTCCATATTTGGTGGCAGTGTCCAGGGATAAAGAGTTTCTGGGGAGAAGTATTCTCGACTTACAATAAAATATCAAGAGAGGATATAAATCTTACTCCGCACATGGCCATCTTGTCCATGCTACCGGGACCAATAGCCAAACAAAAAAGTAGTCTCCTGAGGTTTTGCTTGACGGCAGCCCACATGGTTATACCTAGACATTGGCGTACAACGAAAATTCCGTCCATGATTGAATGGTTAACAGAATTCTCACATATCCACCATATGGAGGAATTGTTTGCACAGGCTTTGGGTGATAACTCTAGGTACTTGCGGACATGGCAACCCTGGATTTTATTTAGGGACTCTGGGAGTTTCGGGGCTCTCATGGAGAAATGGGAGGTACTTTCCCGGCAGTGAGGTTTCTCCTCGGCTTTCCTGGGCTGGTTTCAGAGGGCTGCGGAGGCATGATCCTTCCTTTCCCCTTCTCATTTTTCCTTTCTTTTTCCTCTTTTCTTCTTATCTTTCCTTTAAGTCTGACGTTATACCATAAGCAAGCTGCAGTCAGGGATAAATGATATATTGGGCGGATTCTATGGATAAATATAGCAATTGGAAATAGACTTCCGCTTAGCGAAATAATTATCGAAATGGGGCAACAGGTGGTGGACAATACGAGATGCTAAGAAAGAATAGAAGAGTTGAGCAAGGAACATATACAGCAATAACTAATAAATATGATTCTGTGATGATACCATGTTTGCGTGAAGTAAAAAACACGTACTATTTTGGAGAAGTTTTGTAACTACTTTAGTCTATATGTATGTTTGTATTTGTGATATGTTGTACTATTTTAATACTTTAATAAAAGAGATTAAACATAAAGCATTTTTCCGTTTACCGTACTGTCAAAGGCAACCCGGTGCTCTGTAAATTCTTTATGTGCTGCTTTTATTCTGTATCTACAGGAAAACATTTGGCATTGGGTGAGATACACAATAACAGCTTAGTTAATAAAAATAATACTGTCCTATGTTCACACTGATTTTTGGTGGAGTTTTTATGGAGTTGATCCTCTCAGAAATCCTCCTAAATAAAAAATAAAAAAAAAAAACTTAAAAAATGCTTGCTGTTCAGATGAAGCGTTTTTAGGCTTTTTCCTTCTGATGACGTTTTGAAAAACACCTGTGGAAAAAAA
This sequence comes from Ranitomeya variabilis, assembly GCF_051348905.1. Classification (NCBI taxonomy): domain Eukaryota; kingdom Metazoa; phylum Chordata; class Amphibia; order Anura; family Dendrobatidae; genus Ranitomeya; species Ranitomeya variabilis. The sequence goes on along the minus strand of NC_135238.1, from coordinate 203,133,544 downwards.
AATTCATGGCACTTTTTTGTAGAGGATCCTGCTGGAATCCGCTTCAAGCTAGCCACTGTCCGATCAAGGTTGCAAAACAATGCTTCGTGAAACCTACTCTTTTAGGGAAATAAAAACTCCTTCAAAAATTTCCCAAAGGAGGAACGATTCCTAAAGTGGGTTTTGGTAAAAAAAACCAACTTGTTGGTATTGACTGTCTCAAAATACTATATGTGAACATAGCCTCAGAGGCAGAACGTCTAATAACACGGGGAGATATCCGCTCAACGGCGCCTATACACTGGTCAATAACCAACGCTCGAGTGTTGAAAAGAACTGTCATCGATCCTTGTAAAAATGCCAACGTTCAGCCAATGAAATAGCAAACTGTTCAAACATCGTTGTCAGCAGTAAATCATTCAATTTAAATAGCGGATTTGCTGCTAAGAGTAAGCATGCTGTATGGGGACAGAACAATTGTTTTAACCCCCACTCCACAAACTCACACACCCTCGAAGATGTCTCAAACACCTCAATTTGCAATCATTCTCTGAGTCCCTTCTCCCTCTTACAGACATGGCCTCCCTTCATGACCCCTTAATGACACAGATTCTGCTGCCACCTTTTATAACACTACAATAACAGTAACACTCGATTCGGCCGCCCCGCTCATGCATAGCAAAACTTGTACAATCAACAGACAGCCCTGGCTGACCAGCCTGACCAAAGAACTGAGACTGGCTTCCAGGGTCGCTGAGCGGAGATGGAAGCGATCCCACTCTGCCGACCACGTCCCTCGCCAGCTTCAAGTCCACGCTCACTGCCAAAAAACAAATTACTTCTCAACTCTCATATCCTCTCTGTCTCATAACCCTAAACAGCTTTTCAACGCTTTCAATTCTCTACTCCATCCCCCTGCACCTCCTCCCTCCCCTCTCATTTCTGCTGAAGACTTTGCCTCTTTCTTTAAACAGAAGATAGATATGATCAGAGAAAGCTTTGGCCCACAGCTCCCAATGCCCCTCTTAGCTGCTCAACCCTGTTCCTCCAAAACCAGCTTCTCCACCATGACAGAAGATCAGCTCTCCACCCTCCTGTCAAGATCACACCTCACCACTTGCACACTTGACCCGCTCCCGTCCCACCTCATCCCTAATCTTGCCACGGTCTTCATCCCAACCCTAACACACCTCTTCAACCTCTCACTCACAACAGATGTCTTCCCCTCATCCTTCAAAGATGCCAAGATCACACCCATCCTCAAAAAGCCCTCCCTCGACCCATCCTCTATGTGTCTAGCTATCGCCCGATATCTCTTCTCCCTTATGCCTCAAAACTACTGGAGCTACATGTCCATCTTGAACTGTCCGCCCACCTCTACTCCTGCTCCCTCTTTGATCAGTTAGAATCTGGCTTCCGACCCCATCACTCAACTGAACTGCCCTAACTAAAGTCACCAATGACCTACTAACTGCCAAGAGCAAGCGACACTACTCTGTCCTTCTCCTGGACCTGTCTTCTGCCTTTGACAATGTGGACCACTCCCTTCTGATACAGATCCTCTCATCTCTTGGCATCACAGACTTGGCCCTATTATGGTTCTCGTCATATCTAACAAACCGAACATTCATTGTCTCCCTCTCCCACACCACCTCCTCACTTAGCCCCTTGTCTGTCGGTGTTCATCAAGGCTCTGTTCTAGGACCCCTACTCTTCTCCATCTACACCTTCAGCGTGGGGCAGCTCATAGAATCCCACGATATGCAGTATCATCTCTACGCCGATGACATGCAGATCTACCTATCCGGACCTGACCTCACCTCCTTACTTACCAAAATCCCACACTGTATGTCTGCTATCTCGGCCTTTTCTGCTTGCTTTCTAAAACTGAACATGGACAAAACAGAATTCATCATCTTTCCCCCTCTAGTTCTACCCCTCCACCAGACCTATCCATCAATGTCAATGACTGCTCACTTTCCCCAGTCCCCCACGCCCGGTGCCTTGGGGTGAGCCTCGACTCCGCCCTCTCTCTCAAGCCACATATCCAAGCCCTTGCCTCCTGTCGTTTCAAACTCAAAAATATTTCCCGGAACTGCGTATTCCTTGACCACGACACCACAAAAACACTAGTGCATGCCCTTATCTCTCGCCTTGACTACTGCAACCTCCTACTCTCTGGCCTCCCCTCTAGCACTCTGGCACCACTCCAATCCATCCTACACTCTGCTGCCTGACTAATCTACCTGTCTCCCCGCTATTCCCCAGCCTCTCCCCTATGCCAAGCCCTTCACTGGCTTCCTATCGCCCAGAGACTACAGTTCAAAACCCTTACTATGACATACAAAGCCATCCACAACCTCCGTACATTTGTGACATGGTCTCCCGGTATTTACCGACACGCAACCTCCGATCCTCTCAAGATCTCCTTCTCTACTCTCCTCTCACTTCTTCTTCCCACAACCGCATCCAAGACTTCTCCCGTGCTTCCCCCATACTCTGGAACTCTCTACCACAGCATATCAGACTCTCACCTACCATTGAAACCTTCAAAAAGAACCTGAAGACTCACCTCTTCCGACAAACCTACAGCCTGCAGTGATCCTCAACCTACTGACCCACCGCACAACCAGCTCTACCCTCTCCTTGTGTATCCTCACCCATCCCCTGCAGACTGTGAGCCCTCGTGGGCAGGGTCCTTCCTCCTTCTGTTCCTGTTAGTGCCTTGTTTTTTGCTCATGTTTAGTGTATTTTTCTATATTTGCCCCCTTTTCACATGTAAAGCGTCATGGAATAAATGGCGCTATAAAAATGTATAATAATAATAACAGTCCCCAAAATGTTGTGCTGGCCCTTGTGAATCAACCATTTAACAAATCAGCTCTCTCCTCGCTTCTGACATTGCTTGTCTCCTGTGCTTTCAGTACAGGAGAGCACACAAATCACTCTCTCTTTGCAGCTGACATCACTACACAGCTAAAGTGGCTTGCACCCCCCTTGTCATTTTCCATGTTTTGCTACCTTACAACATGGAATTTCATAGAATTTTTTGGAGGATTTGGATCAGTTCATGTAAACAACATGTCTTCAACTAGGAACATTTGGTTTTCTTTTTAATGTGAAGCAAAAAATAAATAGGACAAAATCACTGTAAACTTCAGTGTGCATAACTATTCACCCCTCTAAAGTCAGTACTTTGTAGAGCCTCCTTTTGCAGCAATTACAGCTGCAAGAGTTTCCACATCTTGCCACTGGGATTTGCCCATTCCTTAAGGCAATGCTGCTCCAGCTCCTTCAAGTTTGATGGTTTCCCCTGGTGATTCCCAATTGGAATAAAGGCTGGGCTTTGACTAGACCACTCAAGAATATTTCCACGTTTCCCCTTGAATCACTCAAGTGTTGTTTTAGCAGTATGCTTTGGGTCATTGTCTTGTTGGAAGGTGAACCTCCGTCCCAGTCTCAAATCACTGGCAAACTGAAACAGGTTTTTCTCAAGAATATTTTGCGCCTTCATCCCCCTCGACTCATACTATTTGTCCTGCCCCTTCTGCCGAAAGACATCCCCATGCTGCCACCATGTTTCACTGGGGTGGTGTTCTTGGGTTGATGAACTGTGTTTGTTTGGCTCTACAAATACTGTTTACCTTGGTGGCCCAAAAATTAAATTTTAATCTCATCTGACCACAGCACCTTCCTCCATACATTTGGATAGTTTCCAACATGTCTTTTGGCAAAGTGAAAATGAGTATTACAATTTTTGTGTGTAAGTAAAGGTTTTTTTCTGCCCACTTTTCCATAACCGCCACATCCAGTCTCTTCTTGGGAACTCTGCAGCTCCTTCACGGATATCTTTGGTCTCCGTGCTACCTCTCCCTGTATAATGCCCTCCTTACCCAGGCTGAGAGTTTTGGTGGGCGGCCCTCTCTTGGCAGGTTTGTTGTGGTATGATGTTCTTTCCATTTGATTATAATGGATTTGATGGTGCTGCAGGGATCATCAGACATTGGGATATTTTGTTATAACCCAACCCGGACTTGTACTTCTCAACAACTTTGTCCCTGACTTGTTTGGAGATCTCCTTGGTCTCTCTTCACGGTGTTGTTTGGTTAGTGGAGCCTCTTGCATAATGGTGTTGCAGCCTCTGTGGCCCTTCAGAAAAGGTGAGTATATACTGACAAAAGGTGTGACACTTAAATTGCACATAGGTGGACTTCCTTTCACTGAGCATGTGACTTAAGAAAGTAATTGCTTGCACCAGAAATTTTTAGGGGCTTCATCGCAAAAGGGGTGAATACATATGCACATCCCAATTTTTAGTTATTTGATACCATAAATTTAATTTATGCCTATATTTTTCCTCACTTCTCCAACTTAGACTATTTAGTGCTGAGGCATCACCTACAAATCAGATTAGAAAAATATTTACACACGGGTTGTAATGTACACACTTGCTAAGCTGCACCACCTACTTGTAGTGGCAGGGACTTGGTACTGCACATTCGCGTCCTATTCAAATCTAGGAGGCGGATGTGTAGTACCCTGTGGCGGTGACTACAAGTAGTTGGAGCAGCTCGGCAAGTGAGTACTTCATGCTAGTGGCCACCGATAACAGCTGACCGGTGGGGGTACCGGCGTCGGACCCAGACCGATCAGACATTGATGACCTATCCTATGGATAGGTAATCACTGTAAAAATAGTGGACAACCTCTTTAAGTGACAGCAGAAAAGATAAACAGTGGTAGCAGCGAGGAGAGAGTTATTTTGTGCTCTCTCCTGATTTGAGGAGATGAGCAGTGTCAGAAGGGAGGAGAGAGTGATTTGTGTGTTCTCTTCTGTAATGAAGTGATAGCACAGGAGATGAGCAAAGTGAACACCGAGGAGAGAATGATTTATGTGCTCTCTGCTGCATTGAAATCATAGCAGAAGAGATGACCCGTGTCCAAAAGGAGGAGAGAGTAATTTGTGAGCTCTTTCCTGCACTAAAGTGATAGCTGAGGAGAGGAGCAATATCAGCAGAAAGGAGAGAGTGGTTTGATTTGTGTTCTCCCTTGCACTGAAGTGGTAGCAGAAGAGAAGAGGAATGTCAGAAGTGAGAAGTGATTTTTGAGCTCTCTGCTGCACTGAAGTGATAGCAGAAATGATGAGCAATGTCAGCTGTGAGGAGAGAATGATTTGTGTGTCAGAAGTGAAGAGAGTTATTTGTGTGCTCTCTTTTGCATTGAAGTGATAGCAGAGGAGACAAGCAATGTCAGCAAAAAAGAGAAAAGTGATTTGTGTGCTGTCTCCTGAACTGAAGTTATTGCAGACAAACAATGTCAGAAGCGAGGAGAGAGTGATTTGTGTGTTTTCGCCTGCACAGGGACAGTAGTCACATAATGGAGGCTTATCCTCAGACAACTCTGGCTCTTAGCAAGCCATTGCTGTCAATCACCATAGAAGGAGTGGAAGGAATCTAAATAAGTGGGTGGAACGGTGCACCGATGCATTTAGCCACACCATGGGAGCACTAAGCTCCCTCATTTACATATTACAATAAAGTTGTTTTGTTTGAGCAATGGAGGAACAGGTTTAAAAATAAAAAGAACCAGTTTTGTTGTTGCTTTATCTCCATCAAGGCTATTTGGTTTGTTTGAGGTGTAAATTTGTGCTAACCAACTCCCTTTAAGGCAGAAATATCTTAGATAAAGAGGTATATTTTTCTGCAGTAGATTTTATGTGTTCAGATTATTGACATCTGTTAAAAGTGTTGCCAGTCTATCCCTTATCTAGATTTATGATATCTGTTATCTGTCCTACATTGTGCCTGGTAATTTCACCACAGGAGATTACATGTAGGGCTCTCCAGGTAGAATATAAGGGTTCCGGATATTGATACATTCTGTCTCTCGGAGACTTTGCTTCCGTTGTCTTGTTTGAGGTTTTTCTGTTCCATTTCTCTTCCAGTTTAGAAACCACAAATCTAGATATGAGTTATAATGTGTAAACTTATTAAATTCTCAACGTAGACTTTTTTTTACCAATTGTGACAAGTCGTAAAAAAAATGCTTTAAATCTTTCATGTGCTGTTTTTATCTGGTTGTGATCTCTGAGTGCTCGGAGCTTTGAGAAGCTGAAAATAATTTTTATCATTTTTTTCTATGGCTTCACGATAAAATCCATGATCGAAATACCTGTTGATGGAATATGTTTTTATGCTTTAGAATGATAAAATGATGACTTAAGAAAAAAGGAAAAAATTGTCCTCAGTGTTCATGTGTAAGGATTATCTGTAGTACAGAAACAAACTGTCTTGGAGAAATCCTGTAGGGTTTTTGTGGATTCTGTACTACTTCTGGTTGGTAGATTTCCTAGAGGGCATGGCCTGAAAAGGAGGTAGGATAAGACTTCTTCCTCAGTTATTGGAAAATAATTTTAGCTCCTCAAGCTTCTATCACGTAGTTTCCTCCTATTTATGGCAAGGTGAAATATCGATTATGGAAATTTCAAGTTTCCACATTGTTCATAGAATAAAGTGCTTGCCCCAGATATTTTTCTTGGCTCAACCACTGAATTAGACATGTGAGATCATCAATGCCAACTTTAAGAAATGTAAGAGAAACTTTAACATAAATAGTCTTTCACTCAAATACTCTTTTGTTCCTTATTCTGACCCATAGGAATAAGCACAGTGCTGATCTTTTATTGCATGGTCTTGGACTCACAACTAGTCACTACCTTCATTCAGTTTGGAAGGTTGGTGGCATGTCGTAAAAACTGTATAGTTCTCCGTAGGCGCATTTTTTGCATTGACTATTGGTAGTGTTTTTTCTTCTAAGTTATGGATATTTCAAGGTAAAGTGAAGTATTGCAGGTGTGTAGTACAAACATTAGACCTATCAGGAACAAAGAGTTAAATGACAGAATTACAACTACCTAGATATGCTGGGGCTTGTAGTTCCATGTCATCTTGAAAGCAACCAGCTGTGATCTAGCACCAGCCGGTGTCTCCACACCTTAGCAACCATGACATTCGCAGAGCGCTGACGCACGGCAGGACACAGAGGTTGCACACGAGCTCTCATCATTGACTGCCTTGTACATCCCCCTCATCTTCCCTCTACCGCCCCGCACCTGTCCACTGTGACGGTTCCCACAGACTATCTTGCGGTCAGACCTGACGTGTCACATCATTTCCACTTGTGTTCAATACAGGAGAGAGTTCATGTTGGCATCTGACAATGACTATGAAGTTGTACTCTGGTTATTTTTCTTTTATTATTATTAATATTATTATTATTATTATTTACCGTAGATGTTTGTTCTTTCATTTTTTTCCTCCCCTTCTTTCAAGAGTCATAACTTTTTTTTATCTTCCTCTTGACATAGCTGTGTGAAGGCTTGGATGTTTTTGTGAGACGAGCTGTAGTTTTGAGTGGCGCCATTAACTTCACCCATATAAAGTGCTGAAAAAATACTGAGTGGGGTGTAATAAAAAAACACAGTTCCAACATTATTTCCTGAGTTTCATTTTTTAGGGTTGAAATAAAGGGTTAGAGTTCGGAGGAGACAGGAAAAGACTTTTGAAGCCACTTACCCTTTACTACGACCATTTTACGGCAACAAAGTTCGAGTCCCCATTGACTTAGATGGGGTTCAGGTTTTGATCAAGTTTGGGTACTCGAACTGAACTTTGGACTATAGTTCGACCAAACCCGACGAACCCAAACATCCACGGGTCTGCTCATTTCTAGTGTAACGCTCGCGCCCACACTGGTTGGCGCGGAGTGCGGGGGAGTGGCCCCACTGGACCACAGACCAGACTTCCCTGGAAGGGGCATAACTAATTGGCTTCCTAGGTGTTCGCTGGAACCTCTGATGGTGAGGTTAGACTTGTGCAATAGGTAGCTACCAGGTACCACTCCAGGGTGGAGTCTGGCCGTGGATGCTGATCCCATCGGGGAACAAGACATAGGCAGGTACGGCTGTGACACTGGCTGACGGACGGGTACGGCAGAGGCCCTGACGGGCAGACTGGCTTGACGGAGATACAGGCGGGCACAGCTGGCACCCTGGCAGACAGACGGGCACTCTGGCGGACAGGCAGGTGTATGGAGACTGGTAAGATCCTGTGCGGCAAGTTGCAGAACAGAGATAGAGCAAGGCCGCAAGAGCGGATGCTAAGCAGAACCACAGGAGGTGGAGTTAGGAGCAGGAGGCGGAGCCAAGAACAGAAACGCAGGAAAGAGAGGAGAAGACTGAGCTAAGAGCAGAGAAGAGGAAGGCGGAGCTAAAAGTAAAGAGGAAGAAGGCAGAGAAGGAGAGGGAGGAGCTAAGGATGGAGACGCCAGAAATGGGGCCAAGAGTGGAGATGCTGGAGGCGGAGAGCCACAGGTTGTGGTGAGCAAAGCAAAGCGGCACAGAGCCACAGGTAGTGGCGAGCAAAGCAGAGAGATAGCGCAGAAATACATACAGCAGAGTGGGAATGGCAACAACCAAAGCAGGAACAGACATAAACCAGAGCTCAGACAGGAACGGACATAGACCAGAGTTCAGACACAGAAGTAACAGAACACAGATTCAGACCAGGGTACGACGCCCCACTGGAAGGCGAACACAGACCAGGGTACTACGCCCCACTGGGTGGCGGACAGAGACCGAACCAGACACCTCAGCAGCAAAGTACTGACTGAGGAAGTAAGTTTTCTCCGGCGTCCTCCAATGGGTGAGGACGTCTTAAGAATCAGAGGCCTCTAGGCTATTGGCCAGAGACAACTTAGGGAGGTGCACACAGACTGAATAAGAAACAGGAGTTGCTGGCGCCGTCCCCCTATGCACACAGACAGAAGTGTACACAGAGCAAGCGGCCATGAAGCACACGGCATGGAGCCGGCAGCAGACAGATCTCACAGCATGGCACAGGGTGTTATGACCCCAATGGCGAGGGTCTCAGAGATATCAGCAAGTCTGCAAAATACAAAAATCCAGCTCATAGGGCAGTGGTAACTGGGCTGACCATATATCTACTCCTAACGCCAACCCTAGAAGTAGCCGGGGAACATGCCTACGTTGGTCGCTAGATGTCTCGCGCCAGCCGGAGAGCTAACTACCCCTAGAAGAGGAAAACAAAGACCTCTCTTGCCTCCAGAGAAAAGACCCCAAAAGTAGGATAGAAGCCCCCCACAAATAATAACGGTGAGGTAAGATGAAATGACAAACACAGAGATGAACTAGGTTTAGCAAAGAGAGGCCCACTTACTAATAGCAGAATGTAGAAAGATAACTTATATGGTCAACAAAAACCCTATCAAAAATCCACACTGGAGATTCAAGAACCCCCGAACCGTCTAACGGCCCGGGGGGAGAACACCAGCCACCCTAGAGCTTCCAGCAAGGTCAGGATACAGATTATATACAAGCTGGACAAAAATGCAAACAAAAACAAATAGCAAAAAGCAAGAAAGCAGACTTAGCTTAATCAAACAGGAACCAGGATCAGAAGACAAGAGCACTACAGATTAGCTCTGATATCAACGTTGCCAGGCATTGAACTGAAGGTCCAGGGAGCTTATATAGCAACACCCCTGACCTAACGACCCAGGTGAGCATACAAGGGATGAATGACATACCCAGAGTCAAATCACTAGTAGCCACTAGAGGGAGCCAAAAGGTAAATTCACAACAACAGGGTGAGTGAGTTGATGTAAGGCTACCTTCACACTAGCGTCGTACGACGCATGACGAATTGCGTCGTTGCGACGTACCGACACCAGCAGTGAATGCGCCGCACAACGGGGGCAGCGGATGCTGTTTTTCAACGCATCCGCTGCCCCATTGTGAGGTGCGGGGAGGCGCGGTCGGAAATGCTGGACACGACGCACCATAAAACGTTACATGCAACGTTTTTTGGTGGCGACGGTCCGACGCAACACGACGCAACCGTCGCACGACGGTTGCGACATGTGGCAATGCGTCGCACTGCGTCGCTAGTGCTAGTCTATGGAGAAAAAACGCATCCTGCAAGCATTTTGCAGGATGCGTTTTTTTCTACAAAACGACGGATAGCGACGTGCAGTGCACAACGCTATTGTGAAAGTAGCCTAACAGGCAGGTGGGGGATGGAAGGCCATGCAGTGATGCCAGAAGGGTTGTTACACCTAGTAATGAGTCTTAAAAATATCATACTGTGAAAGTTTGGCGTTAAAGAGTAAAAAGACATGTCGATCAGTGGCAACACAGGTACAAAATATTGGCGGCAACACAGGTACAAAATACTGATGAGACAATCACTCACAACCTACCAATTCATGGAGGGGATGATTGCTTAGTATTAAATTGCACAAAAGTGGCTTGTATAGGGCGCTGTTCACACACAGGTAATGCACAGTGTCTGGCATACAGCCTATTACTAATGCCCATAATATTAAATAAGGTGGACTGCCCAGCTCTAAGTGCATCCAGTGAGAACAGACACCCTAGTCTACAAGGCCAAAAATGCTGAGCCTGACAGTACCCTGAAAAATGAAGTGCAAAAATCCCCCAAAACATATATATATATATATATATATATATATATATATATATATATATATATATATATATATATATATCAATAGCCTGAAAACCTGATGCCGCGCTTAGGGGGTATGGCCAGAAATGCCAAACATACGATGATCGGCAGATAAAAGTATTTCCACAAAATGTCAGTTACATGCACTAATAAGTAGGGGTATAATGTGGCTACAGAGTGCAATAACAGAAGCCCTTACATGGCTGACACAGCACCCTAGCTGAAGGAATCCTATGGCCGCATGAGTGAAAACATAAATGATACGACACTTCTTCATCATATTTGAGGTATTGGCCTATATTTTGGCCAAGATGTGCAAGCCTGCAACCCGCGTCAAGGGTCCTCACACTCGCGAGTCCTAACACTAAACTTAATAGCAAAGCCACAACAAGAGGACTAAAAATCCTCCAAAAATTCAAGAATCTTGCATCTGTGTTGCCGCCATCTCTACTACATGGTTTTGCTGCATAGGTTCTGAGATCTGGGCAGGTAAACTTTGCTGCTCCTTTTTTGCTGTATAAGTTCTTGTTCCCCAACCCAATGTATTGCAATAAGTACAAAATGAAGCCACTGAACTAAATCTCACTGCAATTGCCCCTCGCCAATTACCAGTGGGCAGCTCACAGTTTCCATCCAGTTGCAATAGTGATTCCACATAAATAAGACACAGAATCCACCAGTTCTCTGATATTCAAATTGCCTCTTCAGAGAAAAAGAGGACTTGAACTCTATAGCGCCACCTGTTGGAAGTAGCGATCCTACAAGTCACAATCAACCCTCTAACGATTCGTGCAATATGACTTAGGATAAAAGCCAAATCAGTATCTCAATTCGCAGACACGGTGTTTCGGGCTGTTGGCCCTCGTCAGTGCGAAGCATGAGAACTAATTTGGCTAGATGAGAGGCTCTGGACTGGGTCTAAGGGGCAACGTTGCCCCTTAGACCCCAGTCCAGTTCTCTGAAACACTTTTCCATGTTACGACGCTAACCTGTAAATGTTTGTGCACACAAAGCAGTGATAGATTTCCTCGGTGTTGTGTCTGCTGTGTGTGATAATAATTTTGCTCTTCATTCTGCATTCAGTCTTCCTGGGCCGCCATTCTTCCCAGAGCTTCCCCCCAGCACAGCTTGATGCCACAGACATTTTCAATAAGCATTTTGTTCTGTGTGGAATTATTTATAAGGCATTTTATTATTAGCCGAGTGTATCAGTAATGACAATATAGGTGATCTAATAGGCAAGGGTTTTCTTTTTAGTTTTAAAGGTGATCTGTCATCAGACTTCACTACATAAACTGCATTGTTAATAAACAGTTCACTGAGACCTGATGAGGCTGATATTCTTACTCTGAAAAGTGTCAGAACAGCAATATAATGTTTTGTGAAAGTTTCTGTTTTATATTAAAATCTGCCGGACTGATAAAAAATGCTCATCTTAAAGTCATGATTATACAGCCATTCTGTCATAGATTTTCAAAGTAAGTACCCTAGCTGCATCATGTCATATAGATCTATTTAATAATGAATGCAGCTGATATTGAGAAATCTGGTGACCGATCCTTTTAGTAGAATGCGCATAAGCCTATGCTTTGTGTTATCAGTCTTTAGTAACTAATAGTGGCTTTAGTTTCTAGGACGAACCTGCTCCGTGACGGTATCTTCCAATCATATGATGCAGAGCTTTTGAAGAAAGGATTATGTTTAAGAAGTTCTATCAATTACCTAAAAATTATCCCCACATTAACTCTTTAGATGGGATGTGATGCCAGGCAGCTGCTTCCAAGGGATTCAAAATTGTGAGAGGCATCAAAAGAAGTACAGAAAAGAAAGAAATAATGCTACCTCCATGCAAATCCCTGTTCAGACTGCATGTGGTACATCAGGGCAGATTTACTGAAGCATCTTAAATTTAGACAGCTCAGAATCAGACTATAGGTACCCAATTTACTAATTTACTCTAGTGGTCTATGCTGGATGATAATTTTTTGGCATCATTAGACACCGGATACCACCTTATGGTCAGGTATCTCCGGAAGTTACATTGACAGTGAATTGAGCAGTGGTGCGCATCCCTCCATTCTAAGGGGGTACTTCAGAGCTCCATTCTTGGGATATCCTCAGCTTGCGAGACCCAGTGATCATCAAGTGATCACCTATCCATAGGATAAATGATAACTGGCTAAGTTGGGACAGCTATATTTACTCCTTACCACAAAATGAAGTTGTATTCACATATTGGGCAGGTATCCTAATGTGTGGTTGTTATGGACTAACCTGAGTTGGAGTAGTGATGTTTCAACCACTAGGGGGGCAGCACAGGCAGGTTGCGTAGTCAGGAATAGCCAGAAGTCGGTACACAGGAGCAGCAGTATAGTTGGGAGGATAAGCAGGTTGCATAGTCAGGAATAACCAGAAGTCAGTACACAGGAGCAGCACTATAGTTGGGAGGATAAACAGGTTGCACAGTCAGGAATAGCCAGAAGTCAGTACACGGAGCAGCAGTATAGTTGGGAGGATAAGCAGGTTGCATAGTCAGGTATAGCCAGAAGTCGGTTCACAGGAGCAGCAGTATAGTTGGGAGGATAAGCAGGTTACGTAGTGAGGAATAGCCAGAAGTTGGTACACAGGAGCAGCAGTATAGTTGGGAGGATAAGCAGGTTGCGTAGTCAGGAAAAGCCAGAAGTCGGTACACAGGAGCAGCAGTATAGTTGGGAGGATAAGCAGGTTGCACAGTCAGGAATAGCCAGAAGCCAGTACACGGAGCAGCAGTATAGTTGGGAGGATAAGCAGGTTGCATAGTCAGGTATAGCCAGAAGTCGGTTCACAGGAGCAGCAGTATAGTTGGGAGGATAAGCAGGTTACGTAGTGAGGAATATCCAGAAGTTGGTACACAGGAGCAGCAATATAGTTAAAGTATCAGGAGGTTGCATAGTCAGAAAAAGCCAGAGGTCGGTACACGGTAGCAGCAGTATAATCTTGAGGATAAGCAGCATGTGGAAAGAAGCTTGACTAAACACTGGGAGCTCAATAATATTGCAAGAAAAGAAGTGCAATGCCAGGTTTAATTAGGGTGTTCAATCAGGAGATCATAGGGTTGAGCCAATCAGGAACTCAGGGTGGAGACAATCAGAAACAACACAGGTACTAGTATCTGGGTTAGCAAGGAATAGTGATGAGCGAGTATACTCGTTGCACGGGTTTACCCGTATAGTATTTGTTAGTGTTCGGAGATTTAGTTTTCATCGCCGTAGCTGAATGATTTACAGCTAGTACCCAGCCTGAGTACATGTGGGGGTTGCCTGGTTGCTAGGGAATCCCCACATGTGTTCAAGCTGTCTAGTAGCCCCAAATCATGCAGCTGCGACGATGAAAACTTAATCTCTGAGCAGTTACAAATACTCGGAGACTACCCGAGTGTGCTCGGGAAAACCCGAGCAACGAGAATACTCGCTCATCACTAGCAAGGAACTATCCAGTGAGCTGAATAACTCAGAGGGAAGAGCTGGTGCACAAGAGCTGCTGGATTCTAGTCCTGACAGTGGTGGAGGCTCAGTACTACCCCTGAGGAAGCCACACCTTTGGTGGCAATACGCATGGGGTCCTTTCCCTCTCATCTTATCATCTTATCTTGTCTAATACACAGGTTTTGATTATGCCATCATGTTATTTTTTCTTACTTAATTCAGCTGGATACTTGAATTGTTGGTTAGGTTGTACTGGCAGTATATCATGTTCTTATATTTGATTGCTTTACCAACATCTTTCTTGTCTGCCATTGTGATATTATTGCTTTGTTAGCCTTTGTAACCATCATCTCATGTCATCAACATACATTCATTGCTTAGTTTATTTATTATAAGCATCCTGTGTATGGTTACCATATGGGTGTATGAGGGTAGACATTTGCTCTATTGTGGGCTTGTCTAGTTTTGCATATACAGCCTATTGGCTATTTTTCATTGTTTTGAGATTTTGTGGTTTGTTTGTCTCATCACCTACAAATAATCCCTATTTATTGATTATCACTTTTGTATTGGTGTATTATTTTCTCTTACTATTCCTTTTAATCTTTTCAGTGTGCTTTAGGTTGATCCCGGGTGGGGTACCCTCTTGGCTCTTTTTTTTTTGTGTAAGTAAAAAAAAAAAATGTCCCCAAATTTGGACAACCCCTTTAATATAGAATATTTCTCAAAACTTTGCAGTTACTTTTGGATTTATACTTACGGTATAATCATTTGACTGTGTTAAAAATAGCAGTGTAATCCCCAGCCTTCCCTGCGACATTCCTGAAATCTAGATCAAGTGGCGTTCTGATTTTCGGTGAGCATTTCCGCTGCCACGAGTTGTGTGACGTACAAGCTACAAACTGACAGCTGTCAGTTTCAAGGCATGTAAATGAAGCCCCTCTCGTAATGGAGGTGACATGTTGTGTCTCCAGGAAGAAGGCTGCTGACCTACCTTTGCTTTGACAGTTGCTGCCAGGAGAATAACGAGAGGCAGTGACAGCTGGACAAGCATTCATTTCCCTGCCGGTCAACTGGAAGAAAGACAATTGAGAGTGGTTGACTAACTGCATACATTCGTTAGGGAAGTTGGAAAAATGAGGTTTTGTATGGACAAATTGGAACAGACAAGATGTTAATTATAAAATGATATAGTCTTTCCAGTTATCACATGTTTTCTATCATTTGGTGCGCTGCTATTTTGCAGTTTCATTGGGTTAGGTTTTAGTTGAGAAAACACCTACATGCAACTATTAACGGCCTATCCTTCGGCCATGTTCACACGTTCAGTATTAGGTCAGTATTTTACATCAGTATTTGTAAGCCAAAACCAGGAGAGGAACAATCAGAGGAAAGGTATAATAGAAACACGTCACCACTTCTGTATTTATCACCCACTCCTGGTTTTGACTTACAAATAAGGAGGTAAAATACTGATCTAATACTGAATGTGGCCTTAAGATACATAATTAATATCTGATTAGTGGGGGTGCAACACCCAGCACCTCTACCGATCAGCTGTTCCCGGTGCGGCAGAGGCCGGAAATGCTCAGTTGCATTGTGTGACAGCCAGCACAGCTCCATCAGCAGCTGTACTCAGTCCTCAGACCACCTCCAGAGAGCTGCAGCATCAACTTGCTGCAGATGGTGTCACTGTGCATCGGTCAACTATACAACGCACTTTGCACAAGGAGAAGCTGTATGGGAGAGTGATGCGAAAGAAGCCATTTCTGCAAGCACGCCACAAACAGAGTTGGCTGAGGTATGCAAAAGCACATTTGGAGAAGCCAATTTCTTTTTGGAAGAAGGTCCTGTGGACTGATGAAACCAAGATTGAGTTGTTTGGTAATACAAAAAGGCATTATGCATGGCGGCAAACAAACACAGTGCGTTGTATAGTTGACCGATGCACAGTGACACCATCTGCAGCAAGTTGATGCTGCAGCTCTCTGGAGGTGGTCTGAGGATTGTCCTTGACTGATCTCACCTGTTGTGAATTAGACTTTTTGGCTCCCTCTTGTGGTTACTAGTGATGTGACTCTGGGATTTTCTTCCCTCAGTTTGCACCCAGCTGGGTCGTTAGTTCAGGGGTGTTGCTATATAAACCTCCTGGATCCTTAGTCCAGTGCCTGGCATCGTTGTAATCAGACACATTCTGTTTGCTCCTATCTGCTGGTCCTGGTTCGTGCAAAATTAAGCTAAGTCCTGCTTCTTTGTTTTTTGGGTTATTTGCTTGCTCTCATTTTTGTCCAGCTTGTACTAAATGTGATTCCTGACCTTGCTGGAAGCTCTAGGGGGCTGGCGTTCTTCCCCCGGGCCGTTAGACGGTTCGGGGGTTCTTGAATTTCCAGTGTGGATATTTTTGATAGGGTTTTTGCTGACCATATAAGTTATCTTTCTATATTCTGCTATTAGCTAGTGGGCCTCTCTTTGCTAAATACCTAGCTCATTCTTATGTTTGTCTTTTCCTCTTACCTCACCGTTATTATTTGTTGGGGGCTTGTATCCAACTTTTGGGGTCTATTCTCTGGAGGCAAGAAAGGTCTTTCTTTTCCCTTCTAGGGTTAGTTAGTTCTCCGGCTGGCGCGAGACGTCTAGAATCAACGTAGGCACGTTCCCCGGCTGCTGGTATTTGTGGTGCTAGGATTAGATATATGGTCAGCCCAGTTACCACTGCCCTATGAGCTGGTTTTCTGTGTTTGCAGACTTAGCAATTATTCCTGAGACCCTCTGCCATTGGGGTCATAACACTCACCATTCTTCTTCTCTGCCTTTCTGATGTTTTTCTTGGCCTGCCACTTCTGGCCTTAACAAGAACTGTACCTGTGTTCTTCCATTTCCTTACTATGTTCCTCACAGTGGAAATTGACAGGTTAAATCTCTGAGACAGCTTTTTGTATCCTTCCTCTGAGCAACTATGTTGAATAATCTTTGTTTTCAGATCATTTGATAGTTGTTTTGAGGAGCACATGATGCCACTCTTCAGAGGAGATTCAAACAGGAGAACAACTTGCAAGTGGCCACTTTAAGTAGCTTTTCTCATGATTGCATACACCTGGCTATGAAGTTCAAAGCTCAATGAGGTTACAAAACCAAAAAAAAGGGCTTTAGTAAGTCAGTAAAAAGTAGGTAGGAGTATTTAAAACAAGAAAATGATAAGGGTGCCCATACTTATGCACCTGTCAAATTTTGTTTGAATGCAGATTGCACATTTTCTGTTAGTACAATAAACCTCATTTCAAGGCAGAAACATTGCTGTGTCCAACAGTTATTAGATATATGAATCTGAAATAGCTGTTGCAAAAAAAAACAATTTTTATAAAACATTAAGCTTAAGATTAATAGGGGTGCCCAAACTTTTTCATATAACTGTAAATGATGCCTCATTATTAAACCCTTCCCTCCGTGGCTAATTTTCCTTCTTTTTTTTCTACCAAGAGCCATTACTTTTTTTTTCCTTTCGACGTTGCCATACAAGTCATATTTTTTGCAGAACAAGTTATAGATTTGAATAACACCATTTACTTTACCATATACTGTACTGAAAACTACTGAGAAAAATGATGTTGTGTGAAATAGTAAGACAAAAAGTAAGTTCTGCCGTTGGTGCTCAGGTTTCATTTTCTATTGGACATTCTATCTACGGGCTAACAATGCATAAAGTTATATTTTTACATAGTTCACTGTGCGGTAAAATTTCCCTGGTAACTTTATTCCGCCAAACTTACACATTATTTTTGTTTCCGTATTTTACGGCTTTTAAAAACTGAAAACTTTTTTTCTTTATAAATTTGGGTTGTGTCATGTTTTTTTGGGTTTTTTTTAAGACTCATTACTAGTGATGAGCGGACCTGTGGATGGTCAGGTTTGTCAAGTTTGGTCGAACTGTAGTCCAAAGTTCAGTTCGGGTACTCGAACTTGACCCCAAAACCCATATAAGTCGATGGGGCCCAGAACTTTGGTGCTGTAAAATGGTCGTAGTAAGGGGTAGGTGGCTGCAAAAGTCTCTGTCTTCTCCAAACTGTAAAACGGACTTCCGGGAGAAGTCCGTGTTCGGAGTTCAGCACTGGATCTAATGTCCGATAAGAACCCCGAACTTTACAGTTTACAGTTTTCATCTCTACTCATTACTCTTCCATCAATGGAGCTGTGCGATGGCTTTATTTACTGTGGGGCAAGCAGATGTATTTAATGGTACCATTTAGGAGCACATGCAGCTTTTTGATTGTGTCTTATTACATTTTTTTTTTTTTTTTTTTTAACGGAAGTACCGGTAACTATACGAAATGTATAGTTATACATTTAGAAACATCTGACTTTTATGGACAATCACAAGTACCTGGGATCTGACAGTCTTTGGCATTGTACGACGAATATGATTTTGAAATGTGCAAGAATACCATTGTTAGTTGACTATTTTGTCACCTGAGGCCATTGTACTGTATAGGTGGTTGTTATAGGCAATAATTTGTTTTAAAGGGTTTTACCAGAACAATTTCTAACGGTAAACCAAGAATGTGTGATCTGAAGATCAAACCCAGACCAAGAATACTGGAGGTGTAGCTTTCCAACACACAAGTATTTCCGAGCTACGGTATTAGGCACATCCACATGTGAATGCGTACCTGTGTCTGACACAACACGGTCCAGTAAGAGCAATGGCCAAATTATTATTCTGATCGTTGGGAGTAGTGTGGTTGAACTTCCACCATTATGCATCGATTCTCTCTCTTATCCTCCCCAACCTTTTAAGGGTAATTCAATCATAGACATTCCCAGAAAACCTCTTAAAGGGAATCAGGTTCCCTGACTGTCACCAAACACTACCATAGTGGTACACTTGTGGATTTTTGTAGTCAGATAAGGTTTTATTACAATTAACTACTAACTCTATGATCTTTGAAGAATGTATTTTATCCTGCAGCTTTGCAAATGTTAACGAGGCAGGACAGGTATTTCCCCTTAACGAGTCCTGCCTCATATCTTCTAATCACGTCTTGATTGTTTTTAATTGCTATTTGTGGAAGTTTCCATTATTTGGCTTGTTCCGACTCCATAACTAGGCTGCAAGTGTGCGTCTCTTAAGACAGAATTTCTATGGATGTCTGTATGAACCAGTACTCACACCAAGGACTTTATCAGGTAGCTTGACTCGACTGCACAGGCATGTATGAAGATTGCAGGAGAAGTTTATTTTCAGGCTGAATTCTTGTATTATGCACAACAGTAACAGCCGCAGCTGCAATAGGTTGAAAAAAACAATTCTGAACCAGGGATGTACAGAGATGAACGTTGAATGACGGCTGAAAAACACTAACTGTGGAAGAAGGGAGAAGTTACAGACATCAGGGCTGGGCTACAGGGAAAGAGACAGGACAAACTTCGAAAAATTGTAAACATGCTGGATAACACCTTTAATTATCTTTAGCAACACTGACAGTTTACTTGCAGGATACCTAGTGTGTCAACATACCCCTCCCAGTGTATTGTAAAAACCACAATTATGCACTGTAGCACTTCTAGTGCAAATAGCCTTTACACTTTTTATGTTTCATTTTTCATTATTCTCCCATTATAACTTGACATATTCCCAATTTTTAGCCCCAGTTGATACATTAACAATAGCAGAATGTTCTTACTCTTCAACTAGTGCCCATAAAGTTTTTTTTTAACAAAGTGTTTCCTGTTCATTATAAGAATTCTCCATCTTATTAGAGCCATCCTTTATATTATATATCACCTTTGTGAAAGTAAAAAAAAAATATAATTTTTTTCTCTCTTTCTCTAAGTATGGAGACGAAATTGTAAAAATCCACCGAAAATAGAAGCTGTTTTGTACGTGCTTGTAAAACGCTTGAGAGGACAGAGACAGAAAGTCTCGCTCGGCTGTCACAGCACAGGTAGCACATGGTAATTGGAATTCTGTCTGACACTGTGCTGTTAACATCAAGCTCTGCTGGGGAAGAAAAGGCAGGAGTTGCTAAAATGCTGTCCTCCAAAATCCAGCATCCCCGCCATGTGTTCATTACTGACAGCGAGTCAACATTATGCTGAACTGCTTACCTGTAATTACTTTGAACTTTTATTAAATCCGATCATTGACAGGGCGACTTGTGGGATGTCAGAGTATTGCAGAGAATACATGACAATATGGGGTGGTAAATCATGGACGAAGCTGCTTGTTTAATGAAGCTTTTTTTCCCCAAAGTGAAGGATTAACCAGGTTTTGCAAAATTAAAATTATAAAACCTTTCCAATTAATAATTTTATTTATATAGCGCCAACATATTCAGCAGCACTTTACATTATAGAGGGGACGTGTACAGACAATAGACATTACAGCATAACAATAAACACGGATCAAAACAGATACCAAGAGGAGTGAGGGCCCTGCTCGCAAGCTTACAAACTATGAGGAAAAAGGGGAGACACGAGAGGTGGATGGTAACAATTGCTTTAGTTGTTTGGACCAGCCATAGTGTAAAGATCGGGGGTTCATGTAAAGCTGCATGAACCAGTTATCAGCCTAAGTATGTAGCAGTACAGACACAGAGAGCTATTAACTGCATAAAGTGTATGAGAACATGATGCGAGGAACCTGATTATGGTTTAAGTTTTTTGAATGGACCACACAGGGATAGTTAGGTTTATTCGTTGAGGCGGTAGGCCAGTCTGAACAAATGAGTTTTTAGGGCACGCTTAAAACTGTGGGGATTAATCGTATTAACCTGGGTAGTGCATTCCAAAGAATTGGCGCAGCACATGAAAAATCTTGGAGACGGGAGTGGGAGGTTCTGATTATTGAGGATGCTAACCTGAGGTAATTAGCAGAACGAAGAGCACGAGTAGGGTGGTAGATTGAGACAAGGGAGGAGATGTAGGGTGGTTCTGAGCCATGGAGTGCATTGTGGATGAGGGTAATAAAATTGTACTGGATTCTGGTGCGGATGGGTAACCAGTGTAATGACTGGCACAAGGTAGAGTCATAGGTATAACGATTGGTGAGGAATATGATCCTGGCTGCAGCATTCAGGACAGATTGGAGAGGGGAGAGTTTGGTAAGAGGGAGGCCGATTAGTAGAGTGTTACAATAGTCCAGACGAGAATGAATTAGAGAAACAGTAAGAGTTTTTGCTGAGTCGAAAGTAAAAAAAGGTCGAATTCTATAAATGTTTTTGAGATGCAGATAACAAGAACGAGCCATTGATCGGATGTGGGGGGTGAAAGAAAGCTCGGAATCAAGAACGACCCCAAGGCAGCGGGCATGTTGCTTGGGCGTAATGTTGGAACCACATACGGAGATGGAAATGTCAGGTAAAGGTGCGTTAGTAGAGGGAGAAAACACGAGTTCAGTTTTTGACAGGTTCCGTTTCAGATAGAGAGAGGACATAATGTTAGAGACAGCGGTAAGACAATCACTGGTGTTTTCTAAAAAGGCAGGCATGATATCAGGGGAAGAAGTGTATAATTGGGTGTTATGAACTGGTGGTTTAGGAGCAACATGGGACGTGCTCTGGAGGAGGTGGTACCTGTACTGACCGCAGTTCCTGAGCTTAACACAACAGTAGAAGTAGCCGTGGGATGTTCCTGTCACTCCCTAGACATCTCGTCACAGCCGGAGGACTAACTGCCCCTAAAGATAGAAACAGGAAAGCTATCTTGCCTCAGAGAAAATCCCCAAAGGATAGGACAGCCCCCCACAAATATTGACTGTGAGTGGAGAGGGAAATGACATATGCAGAATGAAAACAGGGTGTAGCAAAGGAGGCCAGTCTAGCTAGATAGATAGAACAGGACAGAATACTGTGCGGTCAGTATTAAAACTATAAAAATCCACCACAGAGTTTACAAAAATCTCCACACCTGACTAAAGGTGTGGAGGGTAAATCTGCTTCCCAGAGCTTCCAGCTTAACTGAATAAATCCATAGTGACAAGCTGGACTAGAAAAAACATAGAAAGTGCAGAAAGATTAAGTCCACAACAAGTGGACTGCAAAAGAACAAAGCAAGGACTTATCTTTGCTGAACTGGTCAGAATATCAGGGAAATCCAAGCAGAGATGTGAATCCAACCAGGAACCATTGACAACTGGCCCTGGCTGAAGGATAGAGCCAGGATAAATAGCCGAGCCAGAATAAACGATCAGTGGAAGCAGCCGCTGACTGCTAAATCCAAGGAGCAGCAGTTCCACTTAAATCCACCGGAGGGAGCCCAAGAGCAGAACTCACAAAAGTGCCACTTACAACCACCGGAGGGAGCCCAAGAGCAGAATTCACAACAAGGAGGAGGAGGAGGAACCAGCAAAAGATACAGTGAAAGAGAGGTCAGATGTTGTGAGGGATGAGGGAGACTTCATTTTGGATTTATTAATTCAGGCCCCATAGATTATCCTGAGATCTTTCTTCGACAGCAGGGGTGTGGCTCCCACCCTTGGGATAAGTACACAATTCCCAAAAGACCAGAACTTTACCATATGGCCAGAGAATTAAAGGTCATATGTTAATGAAGGGAAGGAGGAGCAGATCTGGGACCCCTGCTGTCTTTTGTTCTAGGCGGCACACATCAAGGGAAAGCTCTAGACCGAGCATCACTGACATCTAGAGATGAATTATGAGAGTACCGTGAATCCTAGGGTTAAGTCCAGTATACCACCAGAACCCTGGGAACCCTCTGCACACACCCTAGTGTCTCGTATTTCTCTAGCTGTCCCAGATACTGAGCTACCGAGACTGGCTCTCCAGAACCTCTTAGCCGACCCAGGTTTGGACTCCCTGTAATGGTCCATCCCCAACGAACCCGTTGAGACGTCAGTCGTCCTGTTTGGATTCCCCCCTAGGAATTTATGACCCATCCTAGGAGAATTCAGTTCAACCCAGGGGAACGGTGGCAAATATGGGAGGGTGCGAGCTAGGAGTTTAAAGCTAGCTACACACCTATAGCATTTGTCATTGTTCTGCCATAGAAGCCGCGTCACGCGTGGAGACGGATCAGAAACTAAGAAGGTGGCTGTGGATACGAGAGCTTCCCTCCATCCACAAGTTATAAGAAACATTAATGTGACACATACAGCTAACTGCTATCCCTAACCTGTACCCTACTTTTATCTGTACTTCTGGCTGTAATATCTGTATATTACTCTGTAAATATGTGTATTATCTAGTGCGCCTTTCGGCAATTAAAATATCAATTAATTTTAGGCTGCTCTTTTATCTCAAAAGTCGATTTCCCACGTCCGGAGGCCGGCTAGTACTTATACGCTACCTGGGATTGGTTTCTGACCCGATATCAGCTTGCTAACTGAGCAGGCTTATATCTAACGAGGAACTGGTGGCACCATGCCGTTCTGGTGTTATTGGGGATCCTGGCAGTGGCGAATCGGAGATATATATATATATATATATATATATATATATATATATATATATATATATTTATTTATATTTATTTATAGATTCCCGGCTTGGGACTGGTGATGTATATACCGCCCTCGCTGCAAAGTGCCCAGATAACCAGTACGTGACCAGTACGGGCAGCCTCTCCGGCAACTACTTATCCTAGGCACAATTTCCTTAGTGACCTGAGGGTAAAGAAGGGGCTAGAGAGCTGCGACTGTGTAAGCTCCGTCACCGGGGGATATCCATATCCCCCGGCTCTCCTCTCATGTGTTTCCTTACAGATGTTAAAGTCTCTTGTACTGTCAGGAAAAGAAAACACCTTCCTTTCCATATTTTAGAATATCACAATATACCAATAGATAAGGAGTTGCAGAAGTTGAACCTGTCAGTAAATGTCAGGATGTAGCCACCTTTACATTTGTTAAAGACTTAATATATGAAATTATTGCAGCATGCTAGTAAAATGCTCGGCAGTCTTCAGTTCACATTGCGAACATGTCTTGTGTATATCGCAAAATTATGTTTTGTTTAAAAGCTGATAATCTTGCACTATGCATCTTGGGATATGTTGAGCCAAACGCAAAAGTAAGAATGGATACATCTGTATTTCATTTTTGTAACTGGAGTTTGTGATTTTTGGGATAAAGCAGGGTATGTATGAGGTTGCCTCTTCCATGGAACCCTCAAACATAGACTATAAGTAGTGATGAGCGAGTATACTCGTTGCTCGGGTTTTCGCGAGCACGCTCGGTTGGTCTCCGAGTATTTATGACTGCTCGGAGATTTAGTTTTCATCGCAGCAGCTGAATGATTTACAGCTACTAGCCAACTTGAATACATGTGGGATTTCCCTAGCAACCAGGCAACCCCCACATGTACTCAGCCTGGCTAGTAGCTGTAAATCAATTAGCTGCTGCAATGAAAACTAAATCTCCGAACACTAACAAATACTTGTAGACCACCTGTGCGTGTTCGGGAGAACCCAAGCAACGAGTATACTCGCTCATCACTAACTATAAGTACTTGTAATGTTATGGACAGCTAACTCAAAGCGGGCTTCCTCAGTCAGGCTTGATGTTAGCCACACCACACTCAGCTGAGTGTAAGGGCTCCCTGGTTTATCGTCTTGAATCTGGTTTATATTATTTAATCTCTGTATGGCCTTCTCTGCAGGGAGACCCAGATTTAGTCAGAACTAGAAAGTCAAGGACAAGGGTAAAAAAATTATCCAGATATGTAGTTAGGGATAGACAAGACTCAGTTAAGAAGGTTCCTCAGAAGGTCAGAGAATAGCCCTATAGTCCAAGGGTGGAATCGGTGAGGGGTTCAAGTGGTTAATCAGGAAAATGTTTAGGAATTGTGCTGGGTCAGAACACAAAATAAAGATCCAGTGTTGCACGGGGTTAGTATCCACAAGTGTACAATACATGGCACAGATACCAGGACTCGGGGCTTACAGTAAATAGAATGTGGGGAAAACAATTGGTCGCTGAACTCGTTCATTGATTGGTTTATTAACAGATTTCTCGCTCAACCTGACCTGGCTATTGGACTTGTCCTAGATGAGTAGTTCAGATAAGCGGCAAGAATGGAGTGGTCCCATTTGGTGCTGGAACAAGAGGCAGCGAGATGATGATGACCTCCTTCAATGACTCCTCGTTTGGTGTGAACAATACAGCCTTTACCGGTTACATAGGACGAGATGTCATTGCAGGAGACTTGATTCCACCCGTATTGGCCGGGGACCAGGCAAGGGAGCCACATGAGTACAAAGGGAAGAAACTATATATTTTTTTTGTCCTTTAAAACATTGAAAACAACTGGTTACTTTTCAAAAGATCTTCCTATTGATTCAGGGTAATCCACAATAAAATCTGCAAAAATTGGGCTGTGTTGATTATTTTGACTTCCCTGACGTAAGGGTATGTTCACACTGAGATTTTTTTTACTTTAATTTTGAAGCATCTGCTTCAAAATACACATAAAAAAACTCTGTGTGAGCATACTTTTATGGGGGAAATCTCCAAAAGAATCAGCCAAAGAATTGACTAGCTCGGATAGCTAGCCGCCCCTTCATCCACATGTCTGGTGTATTTATTTCTGGTGCACCAGTTCAGTTGAGTGGCTTCCAGTGATTAAAGCACAAATTAAAAAACATCTACAATTTTTGAAGTTAAATAAGTAACTTGCAGTATAAATAGCAGATTCATCATTTGCATCACATAATGACCACGCTGACTTGTCTGATGTGGTCCTTGACCCGCTTCTCCATTTGCCCTCTTGATGATTGACAGGTTTCTCACTATGGATTTCCAAAGGAATCGAGGCAGGAAGAAGTGTACCAGGTACTACATCGGCTTTGTGGCTTTTTTAAGTATGTTTCTTCTGAAACACCGCAATGTTTCAGTGTAAAACAAACCTTCCCGAAATAGTGCCGCCAGTGTCTCTGATTCATGCTGCCCATAATCTAATGTCCGGTTCGCTTTAATTCGACATTTCCTACTTAGCCGGTTCTCCATTTTTACCATCGTACATCCCATGATGATAATTGCTTATACAGCTATTGTTATACAGTTATTCTCATGAATGGATTACTTTCTCATGTGCCGTGTAAAATTATAATATACGCAAATAGAATCACAAAATGTGTATGACCTTTAGGTCACATGAAATTATGGATGAATATTATTATGGGATATCAGAAGAAATTGATATGAATATATTCATAAGAAGCAGCTCATGTATTTAGCAATATTCTTCTGCCAATACATTGTATTAGTGTTAATTTTCGAAGATTTATTTTTTTCTTTTATGTTGTTTTTGTATTGAGTCAATAGTGAATGCATTTTTTTTTTTTTTAGATTTGATCGAAAAACTGACAATTATAGCTTTATTGGAGAATAACATTTTTCTAACTTCTACCATTCCCTCTCTAAACTCCTCTTTACTGTTGGGCTCCAGTTCCTAAATTTAGAATGAAGGAGTTCCCTGCCAAATCCATACATTTTATCTTATCAGGAAAAACATGCACCTTAGTTAGGTCTCAATACACATTTGCTTATTATGGGGCTCTTAATTTTATTTGTTGGATAGTATAAAATACCTGTAGAAAGGCCTGAACTGCAAATCCAAATATTATACGTTGAACTACCGTGGCTAAACAAAGTTGAACATGATTTTTGTAGTTAACATTTTGATCACAATCCAACCAAAGAATAAAGCAAAGTGGCACCACTCCTCAACCAGGGGACTAATCGGACCTGTGCACTAAGTCAGACATGCTTCACCACGGAGGTGCTGGCGTGCAGAAACAAGTGTTTGAGCTGACGACAATTCAAAAGGAAAGAGGAACGCAGCACTCACCGGAGTAGAAGGAGGTAAATCTTCTTTATTAATAATGGTACATCTTCACGGCACGGGGGAGTAGGGAGTGAGGAGCGTGTAAGGCAAGACGGACAACGGCCGTTTCGCGCTGAACGGTAGCGCTTCTACGGGTCCATACTCAAAGGGAAGGTACGCCGGCGTACCTTCCCTTTGAGTATGGACCCGTAGAAGCGCTACCGTTCAGCGCGAAACGGCCGTTGTCCGTCTTGCCTTACACGCTCCTCACTCCCTACTCCCCCGTGCCGTGAAGATGTACCATTATTAATAAAGAAGATTTACCTCCTTCTACTCCGGTGAGTGCTGCGTTCCTCTTTCCTTTTGAATTTTGATCACAATGTATAAGCCCGCTGCCACATCACAGAGAACTGCTCAGTGTGTCTCTAACATGCTAGGTGTAGGACTGTGCGGCAAGGAGCGAGAGGAGCAACTCGGCCCCTCAGCACCCAAGCTGCCGTACAACTTCCCCACAGCTCGGGGTCACACAACCCCAGCAACACAAAAGCAACAATGGCCGCCTGAGAGCACCAACAGAAAGTCAACAGATCTAAAAATAAAAAAACATAAAAAAAATTATGTGATAAAATAGGCTGGGCCCCTTTTGCAATCTTCTCCTAACACCTCCCATAATTTGTTACCAATATTTTCCAGAATTTTACAATGCCATAAAATTTGAATGACCTAAAATTTCAACAGACTTGGGTGCATTTACTCAGATTGAATGTTCTATTATCAGTTAGTTTGCCAGTCGCTTTTTCTTTTTAATCTTATTTGAAAAACTCTGCTGACAGATGACGCTTCGAATTCAAAAGTTCACAAGAATTTGTGTGTCGAATTGCAGTAAAAAAATTCTGCCTATAGCAATGTACGTAAGAATGATTTGATTTTTCCATGTATGAGAAAAACGGACTGATTACTCAGATCAGACATTGATCAGAGTGTGGTCCGAGTGTCATCCGTGTTTCTCGTGCTTGGAGAAATTAAAAAAACATTTATCCCCTTCTCCATTCTGGCAGTCTATGAAAATCAGACCAATTTTTTCATGGACCCATTGCCTTTGTCTATTTTGATCTGACAATCAGATTGAAATCAGACATGTCTCTGATACTTATCGCTGACCACGAAAAATACCAAGGAAAAAATATGACCTGCACAGCCCTATAGAAAATCATAGGTATGAGTGTGATACGAGAAAAACACGGATAGCACGCGCACTTCTGAATAAGCTCTTAAGATAAGTACGATAAGATAAGATGAAGTTTTGCTATTGAATTTTGCACATATACATCCCCAACAATTCTTTTCACAAGTAGAAAGGTGATTTGTTCATTGCCTGGTGGACTGTTACCCCTTAGGGGTGCAGAACTTTACATGGATCTTCTTAATCATAAGATATACTATTGCTAGGTATTTTATTCTGATTCTTTTGTTAATATGAACAAATAAAATGTTGTGAAAATTCAATGCCTTGTGAGGTGGAAATTCTTAGCAGCATTTTCCCTGACTAATTACCATTAGGTTAGTGTCACACCTTTGTGTATTCTCTCTTTCGAGAGAATCATTGCGATTATGCTAATCACATTCTGATCAGCGTGTCGGCATAGTGTGATCTGATTTTCTTAGATGAGGAGAAGATGTAGAAAAAAAATTTCTCCATCTTCTCCATTCTGTGTCAGCGCAAATCGGACTGCACTCAGATGTTATTTGAGTGCAGTCCAAAGTTTTTCACGGACTCATTGACTTGCATGGCCGAGTGTGATTCGATATTTGATCCAACTCAGACATGCTGCAATTTTTTCCTTGGAACACCTCAGTAGAAGGAAATAAATTGGACATGTGCTCTGCCCCATAGAATAACATTGGTCTTAGTGCAGTCTGATGTTTTGTTGGATCACAGTTTGACCTAATTGCATGTGCACAAGCCCTTAAATGTAGCTACATTGGAAAGCTAACTTAAAAAAATGTCCATATTTACAGGTGCAATAGAAGCAAGGGCCAGTATTTATTATTGTCTGGACCCTTTTCTAGTTGCTAATCGACGGGGATCCAAATATAAGGTCTGAATAAGGTGTCTGCCTAGCCTGCAGTGGAATGTTGAAAGTGCATAGGAGATCAACTTCAGTTATATTAAATAGGTAATACTGATTTGGTATTTCTCATTCGAGTGACAGCACATGCCACTGGAGATCCCTGCTCTCGCCCAAATGATCATTAGGCGTTCAGCTATTCCTCCTGATTCCCCATGCAAACTTGGCCTGAGGGAGCATGGATATGTTGTCCTGCACCTAACAATAATCACATAAAACAGCAGATACCAAGAGGAATGAGGGCCCTGCATGCAAACTTACAATCTATGAGAAAATACGGGAGACGCGAAAGGTGCATGGTAACTATTGCTTTCATGGTGTGGTCAACCATCATTGTAATAAATCGGGTGTTCATGTACTGCTGCGTGAATCGGTCACCAACCAGTATGTGTTAGGCCGGCGTCACACTAGCGAGTTTTACAGACGTATGAGCGCATAAACTACGTCCGTAAAATACGCATTACACACAGCCCAATGATTCTCTATGGCCCAGCTCATATCTGCCGTATATTACGCATCCGTAATATACGGTCTTGTACGGCCGTAGAAAATCGCAGCATGCTGCGTTTGTCACCGTATTGCGCAAAAAAAAATCGCCAATGAAAGTCTATGGGGGCGAGAAAAATACGGATTAAACACGGACCAGCAGTGTGACTTGCGAGAAATACGCAACGGTGTTAGAGAGAAAAGCCGGTAATTCAATTGCCGGCTTTTCATTTCTCCTTCCCAAACCCGACAGGATATGAGACATGGTTTACATACAGTAAACCATCTCATATCCCTTTTTTTTTTTTCATATTCCACACTACTAATGTTAGTAGTGTGTATGTGCAAAATTTGGGCGCTGTAGCTTGTAAAATAAAGGGTTAAATCGTGGAAAAAATTGGCGTGGGCTCCCGTGCAATTTTCTCCGCCAGAGTGGTAAAGCCAGTGACTGAGAGCAGATTTTAATAGCCTAGAGAGGGTCCATGGTTATTGGCCCCCCCTGGCTACAAACATCTGCCCCCAGCCACCCCAGAAAAGGCACATCTGGAAGATGCGCCTATTCTGGCACTTGGCCACTCTCTTCCCACTCCCGTGTAGCGGTGGGATATGGGGTAATTAAGGGTTAATGTCACCTTGCTATTGTAAGGTGACATTAAGCCAGGTTAATAATGGAGAGGCGTCAATTCTGACACCTATCCATTATTAATCCAATAGTACTAAATGGTTAATAAAACACACACACATGATTACAAAGTATTTTAATGAAATAAAGACACATGTTGTTGTAATATTTTATTAGACTCTCAATCCACCTGAAGACCCTCGCTCTGTAACAAATTAAAAAAAACAAACAACAATATTCCATACCTTCCGTCGTTATGTCCCACGATGTAAATCCATCTGAAGGGGATAAATCATTTTACAGCCAGGAGCTGTGCTAATGCACTCGCTCGTGCCTATAAAACCCCGGGTACTGAATGGAAAGCTGGGTGACCTGTAGTTACCTTGAGTTGCGGTGAGGCGCCTCTGCTGGATGTCCTCATGAACTGGAGCCTTGGAAAAGTTCCCACGCTCAAGTTCATATGAGGACATCCAGCAGGGGGCGCATCACCGCAACTCAAGGTAACTACAGATCACCCAGCTTTCCATCGTGGGACATAACGACGGAAGGTATGGAATATTGTTGTTTGTTTTTTTTACTTTGTTTCAGGACGATGGTCTTCAGGTGGATTAAGAGTCTAATAAAATATTACAACAACATGTGTCTTCATTTCATTAAAATACTTTGCAATAATGTGTGTGTTTTATTAACCATTTAGTACTATTGGATTAATAATGGATAGGTGTCATAATTGACACCTCTCCATTATTAATCTGGCTTAATGTCACCTTACAATAGCAAGGTGACATTAACCCTTCATTACCCCATATCCCACCGCTACATGGGAATGGGAAGAGAGTGGCCAAGTGCCAGAATAGGCGCATCTTCCAGATGTGCCTTTTCTGGGGTGGCTGGGGGCAGATGTTTGTAGCCAGGGGGGGGCCAATAACCATGGACCCTCTCTAGGCTATTAAAATCTGCCCTCAGTCACTGGCTTTACAACTCTGGCGGAGAAAATTGCGTGGGAGCCCACGCCAATTTTTTCCGCGATTTAACCCTTTATTTTACAAGCTACAGAGCCCAAATTTTGCACATACACACTACTAACATTAGTAGTGTGGAATATGCAAAAAAAAAAAGGGATATGAGATGGTTTACTTTATGTAAACCATGTCTCATATCCTGTCGGGTTTGGGAAGGAGAAATGAAAAGCCGGCAATTGAATTACCGGCTTTTCACATATCTCGCGCTGAATTAAATATCAATACAGTATATATATATATATATATATATATATATATATATATATATATATGTGTGTGTGTGTGTTATGGTTCTCAATGGCAAGAGAACATAGCCCAGCAAAAATAAGAACTAGCTCTTGGAAGGATGGAAACTAAACTGACCATGAACTAAACCTGCCGCACAACTAACAGTAGCCGGGTAGCGTAGCCTGCGTTTTATCCCTAGATGCCCAGCGCCGGCCGGAGGACTAACTAATCCTGGCAGAGGAAAATATAGTCCTGGCTCACCTCTAGAGAAAATTCCCCGAAAGGCAGACAGAGGCCCCCACAAATATTGGCGGTGAATTTAGATGAAATGACAAACGTAGTATGAAAATAGGTTTAGCAAAATTGAGGTCCGCTTACTAAATAGCAGGAAGACAGAAAGGACACTTTCATGGTCAGCTAAAAACACTATCAAAACACCATCCTGAAATTACTTTAAGACTCTAGTATTAACTCATAACATCAGAGTGGCAATTTCAGATCACAAGAGCTTTCCAGACACAGAAACGAAACTACAGCTGTGAACTGGAACAAAATGCAAAAACAAACAAGGACTAAAGTCCAACTTAGCTGGGAGTTGTCTAGCAGCAGGAACATGCACAGAAAGGCTTCTGATTACAATGTTGACCGGCATAGAAGTGACAGAGGAGCAAGGCTAAATAGCGACTCCCACATCCTGATGGAAACAGGTGAACAGAGAGGATGATGCACACCAGTTCAATTCCACCAGTGGCCACCGGGGGAGCCCAAAATCCAATTTCACAACATGTGTGTGTGTCTCAATGACATATATATACAGTTAGGTCCATTTATATTTGGACAGAGACAACATTTTTCTCATTTTGGTTATAGACATTACCACAATGAATTTTAAACAAAACAATTCAGATGCAGTTGAAGTTCAGACTTTCAGCTTTCATTTGAGGGTATCCACATTAAAATTGGATGAAGGGTTTAGGAGTTTCAGCTTCTTAATATGTGCCACCCTGTTTTTAAAGGGACCAAAAGTAATTGGACAGATTCAATAATTTTAAATAAAATGTTCATTTTTAATACTTGGCTGAAAACACTTCATTGGGAATGACTGCCTGAAGTCTTGAACTCATGGACATCACCAGACACTGTGTTTCCTCCTTTTTGATGCTCTGCCAGGCCTTGACTGCGGTGGTTTTCAGTTGCTGTTTGTTTGTGGGCCTTTCTGTCTGAAGTTTAGTCTTTAACAAGTGAAATGCTGCTCAATTGGGTTGAGATCAGGTGACTGACTTGGCCATTCAAGAATATTCCACTTCTTTGCTTTAATAAACTCCTGGGTTGCTTTGGCTTTATGTTTTGGGCCATTGTCCATCTGTAGTATGAAACGATGACCAATCAGTTCGGCTGCATTTGGCTGGATCTGAGCACACAGTATGGCTCTGAATACCTCAGAATTCATTCTGCTGCTTCTGTCCTGTGTCACATCATCAATAAACACTAGTGACCCAGTGCCACTGGCAGCCATGCATGCCCAAGCCATCACACTTCCTCCGCTGTGTTTTACAGATGATGTGGTATGCTTTGGATCATGAGCTGTACCGCGCCTTCGCCATACTTTTCTCTTTCCATCATTCTGGTAGAGGTTGATCTTGGTTTCATCTGTCCATAGAATGTTATTCCAGAACTGTGCTGGCTTTTTTAGATGTTTTATAGCAAAGTCCAGTCTAGCCTTTTTATTTTTGACACTTATGAGTGGCTTGCACCGTGCAGTGAACCCTCTGTATTTACTTTCATGCAGTCTTCTCTTTATGGTAGATTTGGATATTGATACGCCGACCTCCTGGAGAGTGTTGGTCACTTGGTTGGCTGTTGTGAAGGGGTTTCTCTTCACCATGGAGATTATTCTGCGATCATCCACCACTGTTGTCTTCCGTGGGCGCCCAGGTCTTTTTGCATTGATGAGTTCACCAGTGCTTTCTTTCTTTCTCAGGATGTACCAAACTGTACATTTTGCCACTCCTAATATTGTAGCAATTTCTCGGATGGGTTTTTTCTGTTTTCAGAGCTTAAGGATGGCTTGTTTCACCTGCATGGAGAGCGCTTTTGACCGCATGTTTACTTCATAGGAAAACCTTCCAAATGCAAGCACCACACCTCAAATCAACTCCAGGCCTTTTATCTGCTTAATTGAGAATTACATAATGAAGGGATTGCCCACACCTGTCCATGAAATAGCCTTGGAGTCAATTGTCCAATTACTTTTGGTCCCTTTAAAAACAGGGTGGCACATGTTAAGGAGCTGAAACTCCTAAACCCTTCATCCAATTTTAATGTGGATACCCTCAAATGAAAGCTGAAAGTCTGAACTTCAACTGCATCTGAATCGTTTTGTTTAAAATTAATTGTGGTAATGTCTATAACCAAAATGAGAAAAATGTTGTCTCTGTCCAAATATATATGGACCTAACTGTATATATACATACTGTATATATGTTTTAACGAACATTTGAGCACATAAATCCATTAGATGTCGGTTTTGCAAGCCTGCGAGAAAATCTCGCAGTAAGGATGCCATACGGATTACATACGGAGGATGCCATGCGCAAAATACGCTGACACACCCTGCCTATGGATGACATACGGACCACTATTTTGGGAACATTTCTGCATATTACGGCTGTAATAAACGGATCGTATTTACATATGCTGAGTGTGACGCCGGCCTAAAAGTCCAGGCACAGAGGGCAATTAATTGCATGAAGGGTGTGAGAACAGATGATAGGGTCCTGGTTATGAAAGAAAATTTGTATGGGCAAAACAGGGATAGTTAGATAAGTATGTTGAAGCGGTTAGGCCAGTCTGAAGAAATGCGTTTTTATGGTATGTAAAACTGTGGGTATTGGGAAATAATCGAATTGCCTAAAAAAATACAAAAAAATACAATATTAAGTATCTTTGTATTTTTTTATATAAGTTATTGTAGAACTTAAAGCCAGTAGGTCGAGCTTTCTTAATATGCGCTATTACATAATCTAATGAGTTGTATGTTTGCCCCCTTAGCGGGACGCAGTGTGCGTTTCCTAAATCCTTGTTGAGATGGAGATGATGCAACATGGACGGTTCATTTCAAAGACTTTATTTTCTGAAGGCCACGTACATCTGATCACGAAAAGATTGAAGCAGACAAAAAAAAAACAACTAAAATTACACAATTGTTTAGGACTGACGCATGGGCCAATAACCTTAAGCATGCATCAATACTCAATTATACTCGTTATTCCAAAATAGCTCGTTATGGAAATACAATATCTGATGAGACGAGCTGCATCAAAAACAGCAGATTATCACGATCAGGGGCTCTGACCTTCGCTATGTAAATGTGTGCAAACTCATTATACATGCCAAATGACAGAAATTATTATGAGGAGGCTGTTAAATGATTCGTTCTTTAGAAGCCGGAGCCCGTGATTGAATAGGGGAAATCTTCATGGTTTCCATATAACTGATTCAGCTCTTACCTAAATGGAAATATTCTCTTATTTTTGTACACAATGAAATCATCTGGGGACTTCATGTGAAAAGTGCAGGGGTCCTGAGAGGCCTTTTATGTATTTTGCTGAAAGAATTGGTGTGAATTGTTGCATACCAAAAATATGGTTCAGCTGAACATAAGAAATGCCCAGAGAATTGCAACCTTTGCTCAGACACGTCTTTCATTGAATAGAGGGGAACCCTAATAGGGGGGTGCAACACCTCTATTGGCTCCATATTCTGCAGTAGGACCCATACATAGGAGTTGTCGCAGCCTTGTTATGGTTTGTAATTGAAAGAATTGGTAGATAATACCTTGAATAATAGAGATGATGGTGATAAAGACCACATATAAAAGGAAACAATCCAGGATGTCCGGTAGGGTGAGGGATAAAACAAAATACCTATGGAAATGTATCATATTTGTGGAAGAAACATGGTTTTAAAGGGGTAGGCAATAATCAATATTTATCAACTATACACAAAATAGGTGATAACTTTTTGATCGCTGAGGGTCCCAATTTTGGCATCCCCTTTATGATCGCTGAAGGATAGGGATGAGCGACTCTTTGGATGGTCGAGTTCGACCGAACTTTAGTACAGAGTTTGGTTCGGGTACCAGAACTGCATCAGAACTTGAAACCGATAGAAGTTAATTGGGACTCTAACTCTCTCTTTCTCTCCCTCTCGCTCCCTCTCTTAAAACTGTCTTCAGGGAGAAGTCCATGTTCGGAGTTCAGCACCGGACATTAAAGTTCGAGGTTCATTCCAGACACCTACAGTTCAGGTTTGCTCATGTCTACTGAAGAGTCAAAACAAAAGAAAGTCAAAACCGCACCCTTCCACATACAAACTGAAGGTCTCAGTGGACACAAGGGCGCACGTCCAAAACCAGAGAGCCCATCCTGGCCAGCACCAAGACCACAAAGAACAAAAAGATGCCACAATGGATGGTGAAAAAATAGGAGCTTACATTTATTCTGCCTCCTGTAGCGACGTTTCGGTCAACAGACCGTGCTTGATAAAGGTCTGTTGACCGAAACGTCGCTACAGGAGGCAGAATAAATGTAAGCTCCTATTTTTTCACCATCCATTGTGGCGCTGTCTTTTTGTTCTTTGTGGTCATGTCTACTGAGGGTCTCACTATTGACACCCCCATTTGTCAGAAGAACTGGGGTCATATTTCCCCTATTAGATTGGACCAGTGGTCACGTATGTGCACAGAACCGACAGAGGTAGAATGAATGGTGCGATGGTTATTGTGTATTCCTGACCGTTGCTCTATTCAAAGTCGGGACATGGAACCCTCATTCTCCTGATCGGTGTAGGTTCCAACAGTGTGGCCTTCAGTATCATACATTTATCACGTATCCTGTGAATAGTCTTGGTTCAAACACTTTGAAATTATTTTTTGTTTTGGGACCTGCAGTCTTCATCAGTGACTATATGATACCAAATCCTAACAGTGTGTAATGTAGACATTGTCAGGATCCTGCTCTACTTGCCGGTTCGAGCACTGGTCTTGGGATCATTCATACACAATTTGCATACTTCCAGCTTCTCAAAATGTTTCAATGTTCCGTTGAGAGGTCAGAAGAGAAGCTAGTCGGCACAAGATCGCAAGTATGTAAATCGTTTATAAGTAGTCACGTGACGAGCGCATGAACTGTCAAGCAGTGCCAAAGTTGCTGCTTGGCCTAGAAAACCCTTTTAAATTAAATTCACCCCAGTTTTTTAGCAATGTTCAGTTGCCCATCTATCTTATCCAGACCAGGCTGACCAGTTCACTTTAGTAGCAAAGACTATTTTTTTAAGTTATACTAAGTGCTTTTGGCCACTGCTTCACTGTTTTTGCACTTAGTTTGCGTGACCATCTTTGGGCCGGTTTAGATGCAGAATTATCTATTCTTCAGCAAAAGACATATTGGTATAGGGAAGCTAGAGGGGATTTATCTGAAATTTATGGCTAATAGTATGAAATATTTCCGTAAAACATTATATTGACCTGAAAGACCATGAACTGCCAAGGAGTTTCCAAAAACCAAGGCAGCTCCTATAAAGGGGTTACTGTATGAGACAGAAAAAATCCAGTTGCAAGGGATTGAGATGAAAGGGATTCTACCAGCACAAAAAGCTGATCAAACTAAGCACAGAGTCTCGGTGCCCCCTTGGCTTGGCCAAACAGTTCAGTGAACCTTCCCTCTTGGGCTATGTGCACACTTTGCAGATTTTGCTGCAGATCTGCAGCGGATTTGACGCTGCGGATTCGCAGCAGTTTTCAATGCGTTGTACAGTACTATGTGAACTTTTGGAAAACAAAATCCGCAGTGCACATGCTGTGGAAAAAAATACGCGGAAACGCAGCGGTGTTTTTTCGGCAGCATGTCAATTCTTTGTGCGGATTCCGCAGCGGTTTACACCTGCTCCTCAATATGAATCCGCAGGTGTAAAACCACAGGTGGAATCCGCACAAAAACCGCGGAAAATCCGCGGCAATTCCGTGGGTAGTCCGCAGTGCGGTTTTCCTGCAGATTTTGCAAAAACAGTGCGGAAAAATCTGCACACCAATCCTCAACGTGTGCACATACCCTTACTTGTTATGCATCTCTCTCTGCTCCCCTCTTCCTTGATTGACAGCTGTGGCTATACAGGAGGCAGATGCGGGCGGAGAAAGTTGGAAAACAGGTAGGTGTGGTGGTGAACTGAACTGTTTGGCAACGCCAAGGGTCCACCAAGCGCCTGTGTTATTTTTTTTGCTGGCAGACTCCCTTGAAATACCTGACATCACATGGACGAGAATGGCTCTTTTTCTGGGGAATAAAAAAAAAACCAGACCCTGTGTTCTCATTTTGGGCATCCCCTTTCATTAATTAGGATGTGTGATATTTATTCTACTGTTTACTTTTGGATAAATACTGTCCTGTGTCAGATCTGTGGTCCGAATATCATTTATACAGTACATTAAATTATATATTTTATTTTACTCACATATATCGTGCCATTAATTCCACAGCTTACAGACATTATCATCACTGTCCCCATCGGGGCTCACAATCTACATTCCCTATCAGTATGTCTTTGGAGTGTTCGAGAAAACTGGAGGAAACCCACACAAACACAGGGAGAACACACAAACTCCTTGCAGATGTTGTCCTTACTGGGATATCAATCTATATCCTGCATACAATCTGAATTATAGGGGGTGACAGCATTGTCAGGATATTGGCAGCTCCATGGACAGAACGACGGATAGGTTGACATCAGTTCCATAGTTGAGTTTATTTATTTGAAGGAATGTGATTGCTTCCATTTATTTCCTCGTTTTAAAGGGAACCTGTCACCTGAATTTGGCGGGACAGGTTTGCGGTCATATGGGCGGGGTTTTCGGGTGTTTGGTTCACCCTTTCCTTACCCGCTGGCTGCATGCTGGCCGCAATATTGGATTGAAGTTCATGCTGTGTCCTCTGTAGTACACGCCTGCGCAAGGCAATCTTGCCAATATCATGAACTGCCCCCTTAGATTCATCTTACATTAGAATTTTTCGCCTTTGTAAAAGTGGTAATTTTTATGTAGTCCCAAATAGGATATGACAGCTCAGTGACAACCTTCTGCTCAGTATAATGAGGAGTTGAATGGTTGTCACAGTAAAAAAAGGTAAAATAACAACAACAATAACTATCTTATAAATCTGTATAAAAATGTAGCAGATCATTATAATAGATGTCTGTAGAGCGCTGTGGAATTAATGGCGCTTTATGAGTGAGTAAAAGTAAATAAATAACATAAAACAAAAAAAATGACTAAAATACAGAATCTAATACAAGGATCCAGGTAATAAGTTTTCCTTTTAATATCATTGGATACAAGGCCTGGGATATGAGATATTCTTCAGAGCTGGCGGTAGCACAATTATGGTAAAAGTCAAGAGATGTTTCTGCAGAAAATCTGATGGATTTGTGAAAAAAATGTGGATAGAAAAGAGGTTAATACAGTAATGGAATGTAATAGACATCAGGTTATCATGAATATAAAAAGGTCATCAATCAAGTGGGACCCCAGCTATTATAGTCTGCACAAAAGGGCAGCATACGTGGGCCCGAGCGCTCCTTATCAGCGTCTCATGTTCTGTATTGATGCCAGAGCGGGGATTGCTAACAGAGCTCATATGAGATTGTACATTCGGTTAGAACACTGATTTGTTCTGCAGATTTCCTTTTGAATCCTGAGAGGCAGCCTTATATAACACTTGCTATTTTTACCACCATATCTACCTTGGCAGGGCTTAGATGAAATAACATGAACTGTGTAGTCTAAAATCCAGTAAAAGGACAAGTAGAATATTTCTCATCTATATACAATGTCTGGTACTTTCATATACAGTAATACCCTCATTTCTATTATTCTATTCAATGCAAAAGCTGCATAGACAGCCACATGCGCACATATTCACAATAGGCAAATCTTGATACATTATGCACACGTAAACACATTGCACATGCATATGCATAGTACAAACATGCACAAAAGCGTATAGAAAGTACACACCAATACATAACATATGTACAGTTGAAACCAGAAGTTTACGTCCACTATATAAAAAGACACATCTGCATGTTTTTCTCAATATCTGACATAAAATTAGAATAAACCTTTCCCGTTATGTCAGTTAGGATTACCATAATTATTAATATTTGCCAAATGCCCGAATATTGAGAGAGAAAATGTTTTAAGGAATTTTTATTACTTACTGCAAAGTCAAAAGTTTACATACACTAAGATTACTATGCCTTTAAACGGTTCTGGACTGCTCATTTGATGATGTCCTGTGTTTGGAAGCTTTATGGGCAACATGTGAGTCAATTAGAGACACACCTGTGGATGTATTTTAATGCACACCTGAAACACACTTCTTTTTTGTGTAGCATCATGGGAAAATGTAAAGAAATCCGCCAACGTGTCAGGAAAAGAATTGTAGACTTGAACAAGTCTGGCTTATCCTTGAGTTCAATTTCAAGATACCTGAAAGTGCATCGTTCATCTCTACGAACAATTATACGCAAGTACAAACAAGATGGGAATGTCCAGCCATCACACCACTCAGGAAGGAGACGGGTTCTGTGTCCCAGAGATG
This sequence comes from Ranitomeya variabilis, assembly GCF_051348905.1. Classification (NCBI taxonomy): domain Eukaryota; kingdom Metazoa; phylum Chordata; class Amphibia; order Anura; family Dendrobatidae; genus Ranitomeya; species Ranitomeya variabilis. Next base: position 203,093,640 of record NC_135238.1, on the reverse strand, counting down.
AATGTGCTTTGGTCCGACATGTACATATCAACCCAAGGACAAAAGCAAAAGACCTTGTGAAGATGATGGCGGAAGCTGGTAAGATTGTTTCAGTATCCACAGTGAAACGAGTACTGTATCAACATGGGGTGAAAGGCCACTCTGCCAGGAAGAAGCCATTACTCAAAAAGAAACATAAAAAGCCAGATTAATGTTTGCAAATGCACACAGGAGCAAAGACCTTAATTTTTGGAGACATGTCCTGTGATCTGTTGGAACTAAAATTTACCCTTTTGGGCATAATGACCATCGTTACGTTTGGAGGAAAAAGGCAGAAACTTGGAAGCCTAAGAACACCATCCCCACCGTGAAACATGGAGATGGCAGCATCATGTTGTGGGATTGTTTTGCTGCAGGAGGGACTGGTGCACTTCACAAAATAGATGGCATCATGTGAAAAGAAGGTTATGTGGCAATACTGAAGCAACATCTCAAGACATCATCCAGGAAGTTAAAGCTTGGGTGGAAATGGGACTTCCAAATGGACAATGACCCGAAGCATACTGTCAAAATGGTAACAAAGTGGCTTAAGGATAACAAAATCAATGTTTTGGAGTGGCCAACACAAAGCCCTGATCTCAATCCTATTGAAAATGTATGGGCAAAGCTGAAAAGGCCAGTGCGAGCAAGGCGACATACAAACCTGGATCAGTTACTCCAGTTATGCCAGGAGTAATGGGCTCCCATTCCGACCAACTATTGTAAGAAGCTTGTGGAAGGATATCCCAAACATTTCACCCAAGTCATTCAATTTAAGGGCAATGGTACCAAATACTAATGAAATGTACGTAAACTTTTGACTTTGCAGTAAGTAATTAAAAATGCCTTCAAGAATTCTCTCTCTTTCATTATTCTGGCATTTGGCAAATATTAATAATTATGGTAATCCTAATTGACCTAATACTTAGCAGTGCAGCCTGTTATGAGATTTTGAGTTTAAATCCTGATAAAGACTACATTTCAAGAACGGTAACTATTTTTGAAGGAAACTTCTGAGCACTGATTCCCCCAAGTTGGACGATAATCTGTAGATAGATTACACCAATGTCCTGACTGTTTTACATGCAATGCAACTTGGCCTTCTTCCTACATGAGCCCCTGTGGAATCATTAGATTATTTATAACCATACTGATAGGGAATTTAGATTGTGTTCCCCGTGGGGACAGCGATGATAATGTCTGTTAAGCACTGCGGAATATGATGGCACTATATAAGCAATGCATAATAAATAAATACCGTATATAATAATAATTCTTTGATGCAAATTGTCTGCTGGTCTTTTGTGACTGACTACATTTTTTCAATAATACCTCTTGGGTTGCCTGAATTTGCTCTTGACTGACCTCCTGGTACCTGAACCCAACTATTCCTTTGTCTTCAGTTTTGCCTCCTGATTCTGTCCCCAGATCTGTCCCTCCATTTACTGATCCAGCTAGTTTGGCCACTCTTGCTTAAGTTTCCCTCCTCTGGCCAGCAGATACTCCGTGATCACAACCCAAGTGTCCCTGTTATAAGTCAAGATCCATTTAGATTCCTCTAGAACCTGCTAAACAGGAGTTATTGGGGGAGTTATTGCTCTCTTAACCTGTGTCTGTGGGGACGTAAACCTGGCACCTTGACTGTAGGCAGAAATTATAACAATGACTAAAAAAAAAACACAACGTCTGCATAAAAATTCAAAACAATTGAACTAAACTTTACAGAGTCTTATCTATATATATATATATATATATATAAAAGAGTGTATGTGTTTGTGTATCAGCCACGCCCACTCCACATAGCCCCACCCAATCACTAAGCATCTTTCATTTCACCAGAGCTGTTTAAAAGAAGCTGAGCTGTGATTGGTTGCTATGAGCAACAGTTTTCCCACTCCACAACACCTCAGCAGACACTGACCGGGTGGGAGAAATCTAGCATCCCCGGGAGCATAAGCTCCCAGCCATTGTCTGCCCCCCAGAAAGGAGCAGAGAGCACATGACAGAAATGAATTACTCCCTCCTGTATTACTGCCACGCTTTATTGTTACCAGCATAGAAAATTGCATCATCAGAGGCCGCACACAGAGCCGCACTGCCAGGTTACATAACAACACATCTCCAGGAACTCACTTCCCAGTGCCATCCAGCTCTGGACTATGGGATGGAGGCTGTGTGATGGGTATATGGGCACGGGACTATGGGATGGAGGATGTGTGATGGGTATATGGGCATGGGACTATGGGACGAAGGATGTGTGATGGGTGTCAGCTCTTTTGGAACTCCTAAAGTGAACCCGCAGAACCATGACAACGAACCTCCCAAGGGTGAGCTGGCCAGGTGGACCACCCCCAATACAGGGAGTGTTAGGTGCAGGCCCGAGGGAGACTATTGCCGCAGAAGCTGATACCCGGGACAGGAAGTAGGAGCGGAAAAGACGCAGAACAGGCTATAACGGAGACACAGGACTGACTGACAATGACTGTGACTAAGAATAGGCAGGATATGGCGGACGCCCAGGACACACTGGATATGGCGGGAACACAGGACAGGCAGGGTATGGCGGAAACACGAGACAGGCTGGTTATGGCAGAAACACAGGACATATGGTGTGGTATAACGTGGCACAGCTGTAGTGGTGCACAAAGAAGGTTCCCAAACCAGAGGCTATATGAAATAAACTTTGGCACTCAACTTGCAATGATATGAAATTTTAATGGCAGCCACTTGTACAAACGTTTCGGTCAGAGACATTGACCTTCTTCAGTGTACTTGGTCCCTTAGAAACACTATTTGTGTGTGGCTTAAGGTCAGAATTAGGTCCTATATGGATCCCATGTATCAGTGTGGATGAGGACACGATGGCGGGAGGCGGTATGTTGAACCGTACTACTCCTCGTCTGGGTAATGGAGTATATCCAAACGTGCAGGCTAGAAAATATGGTTGAGAAAATATTGTATGTATCCTCTCCAACAGTGAGATCCTGTGTGTTTGTGAACAGCGGTGTTCACATAGAGATATGGATCCAAAGGTGGACCAAAACTTAAGATCCCTGTCGGGGGAGGCAGAGGTGTGGATCCAGAACGCGGTGTCCACCGCTGGTTCTAAGGTGAAACACAGGACAGGCAGGGTATGGCGGAAACACAGGACAGGCAGGGTATAGCGGAAACACAGGACAGGCAGGGTATGACGGACACACAGGACAGAGCAAGGTATGGCGAATGCACAGGACAGAACAAGGTACAGAGGGGCCTGGGTCAAATGAGGACAAATGACAATCAGGCATGGAGCAGAGGAAGGAGTTACTTAAAATAGGAGAGACGCAGAAGGACTTCCGGGTCAGGATCCTCCTGGGTCAAAGAGAGGAGGAACAGAGCGTCTGCAGAGCAGAGGAAGGAAGTGCACGTGCGCAGAAGGACTTGGAGAGAGGAGTGCGCACGCGCAACCGATGGGAGCCAGGGACCGGTGGCGAGACTGGAGGAGAAGAGACCAGGAGGCGCGCGCACACCGCAGGAGCGCGCCGGGTCGGGTAAGTATGTCGGTGAGCAGGGGGCAGAGCGGCAGGCGGGGCAGCAGGAGCGGTGGCGCTGAGCGGCGTCATGACAATGGGTATATGGGCACAGGACTATGGGACGAAGGATGTGTGATGGGTATATGGGCACTGGACTACGGGATGGAGGATGTGTGATGGGTATATGGGTACTGGACTATGGGATGGAGGATGTTTGATGGGTATATGGGCATGGAACTATGGGATGGATGATGTGTGATGGGTATATGGGCACTGGTGTTATGACCCCAATGGCAGAGGATCTCAGAGGTTACAACAAAGTCTGCAAACACAAAAAACCAGCTCATAGGGAAGTGGTAACTAGGCTGACCGTATACCTGATCCTTGCACAACAACTAGCAGTAGCCGGTGAACGTACCTACGTTGATTCTAGACGTCTCGGGCCAGCCGGAGAACTAACTAACCCTATAAGGGAAAATAAGACCTTTCTTGCCTCCAGAGAAAAGACCCCAAAGTTGGATACAAGCCCCCAACAAATAATAACGGTGAGGTAAGAAGAAAAGACAAACGTAAGAATGAACTAGGTTTTAGCAACGAGAGGCCCACTGACTAATAGCAGAATATAGGAAGATGACTTATACGGTCAGCAAAAAACCCTATCAAAATATCCACGCTGAATATTCAAGAACCCCCGAACTGACTAACGGTGTGTGGGGAGAATATCAGCCCCCTAGAGCTTCCAGCAATATCAGGAATCACATTTTGTACAAGCTGGACAAAAATAAGAACAATGCAAATAACCAAAAATAAGGAAGCAGGACTTAGCTTATCTTGCAAAGAACCAGGACCAGCAGACAGGAGCAAACAGAAATGAACTGATTACAACGATGCCAGGCACCAGACTGAGAATCCAGGAAGTTTAAATAGCAACACCCCTGGCCTAACGAACCAGGTGGGTACCAAGCTGGGGAAAGACAATCCCAGTGCCATACCACTAGTGACCACAAGAGGGAGCCAAGAAGTATAGTTCACAACACACTGGACTATGGGATGGAGGATGTGTGATGGGTATATGGGCACTGGACTATGGGATGGAGGATATGTGTGATGGATATATGGGCACGGGACTATGGAATGGAGGATGTGTGATGGGTATATGGGCACTGAACTATGGGATGGAGGATGTGTGATGGGTATATGGGCACCGAACTATGATATGGAGGATGTGTGATGGGTATATGGGCACTGGGCTATGGGATGGAGAATGTGTGATGGATATATGGTCACTGGACTATGGGATGGAGGATGTGTGATGAGTATATGGGCACTGGACTATGGGATGGAGGATGTGTGATGGGTATATGGGTCCTGGACTATGGGATGGAGGATGTGTGATTGGTATATGGGCACTGAACTATGGGATGGAGGACATGTATGATGGGTATATGGCCATGGGACTATGCAATGGAGGATATGTATAATGGGTATATGGGCACTGGACTATGGGATGGAGGATGTGTATGATGGGTATATGGGCATGTACAATGGGATGGAGGATGTGTGATGGTATATGGTCACTGGACTATGGGATGGAGGATGTGTGATGGATATATGGGCACAGGACTATGGGATGGAGGATGTGTGATGGATATATGGGCACGGAACTATGGGATGGAGGATATGTATGATGGGTATATGGCCATGGGACTATGGAATGGAGGATATGTATAATGGGTATATGGGCACGGGACTATGGGATGGAGGATGTGTGATGGGTATATGGTCACTGTACTATGGAATGGAGGATAATCATTATAATTTGTTAGAACTAAACACAGTTAGTTACTATGCCCGGGCAACGCCGGGCTCTTCAGCTAGTATAATATATAAATATTTGGCAAAACCTAAAAATGACAACGTGTGCAATTCTGAGAACAGCCTTTTTAATGTGATTGGTAAATGTCATAAATGAAAATGTTTAAATTTTATTTTTTTCAGTATTTAACCCATATAAAAGTTAATAAAAAAAATGCAGCCAAAAAAAAATTACAGTTAGTCTGCTAGAAAAAAAAAGTTATCAGATACTGATGTTGATGTAAAATAAAAAAAGTGTAGATCTTTTTTTAAGTAATTTCTGAAAATGATGTACAATATTTTTTTTTGCAAAAAAAATTGATATTGTGTGAAAATGTAGAAATTACAGATGAGGCAAATAGTTTATATTTTAGGTTGGATTTTGTATGCAGCTTATGAAAAAGAACATTTTGGCATGCTCAATCTCCACTGCTTATAAGGGAGAATAAGTCAGTAATTCTTATTATGCTTTGCTAAATGATGGTGCTATATGCTATAACGCCATCATATGCTGCAACGCTTTACAGACATCATCATCACTGTCCCCATTGGGACAGTATGTACCATGAGGAAACCCACACGAGACGATACAGACTCCTTGCAGATACTGTCCTTGGTGGGAATTGATGCCAGATTCCCAGCGCTGCAAATCAACAGTGCTACCCACTGAGCCACCATGCTGCTCAAAAATCTAAATTATATTGCTCATGTTTGTTCCTTGGGGTGTATGTAGTAAGCAACCAGTATAAGAATAACCAAAGCAAAATGTCAAAGACTTTGTGTTGAAAATCTATGATAAAAATGACTGAATTGCAATTTTAAGCTGACAATCATATTAGTCCACAGTTCTATGTGTCAGTGTACTTATCGTGGATGTCCGTCCTTTTTACTAGACGGTTACCCATATGGTCACCGGATGTCCTGTTGCTAAAATCATCAGTAATCCACTACAGTCTTAGGGGAAGAGACATCAGGTTGCGTTTGATTTTTCTGCAGCGCCTCCGCAGGGGAAATATTACATTACACAATGACCTTTGAAATCAATGGACCGTTCTTGTAATCTAAAATCATTCCGAATCCTCCAGAGGGAAAGACACTATTTGTAGCTGCACTTAATAGATGTGAATCCTAAATAGTGGCCTATTACGTTACCTTCGTATTCTGTATTAAGATAATCACAAATGAGTTTTCTAAACCCTATTCATTGAGTAGCTTACTGTATGTAGGGAAATTTAGGGTTAAACCTGTAATTTCAGAAGCATTCACCATCTCAGTGGGATTCATGGTAATCGTGGCTCTGTTTATTGATTGCTTACTAAATTCATCGGCTAATGTTAATTATTGAAAGTGACAGTGTGTCTCGGAGTCTGCGGAGCGATCCTGCTTCTGTGCCGCTAATGCTTGTGCCAGTCATGAAGCGAGCTGTCACATTATCCCATTTGAAGGGATTAGATAGTCCATAAATATCACCGCTGTTTATCTAACACCTCCCTTTACTGGAATTCATATTCCTCGCAATAGGTCCGCTGTTACCTCTAGTGACGAATTTTGGAATTTTGGAATCAAATGACCATAATGTTGCTACAAATAATGTAACGGAAGGTTTACCTCTGTCATTCTGCTAGAAGAGAGAAGGAGGTGGTGATGGAAACGAAACGTTAGGAAATAGAATTTTATAAAGATAAAAAGGAAAAGTAGCTATTTTTTAGTGCCTGAATTTTAAGATTTAGTTCCATACAAGTAATTTTAATTTAATAATATCTTTTTTTTTTTTTTTTATAGAAATATCGGCAGTACATGGCTGGCTTCTTGGCTCCTCCATACGGCGTTCTTGAGACGGGCTCTAATGACAGTAAGTCGATGTCATGTTTCATCACGTGTCATTTTTATTCTTTGTCATTGTAATTCCTTTATTCTCTTACATTGTTGCAATAATAAACAATGCAGAACTCAGCAGCACCGTTCTTTCTTACCGTAAAATGTGAAAAAAATTCTAAGTGGGTTGAATGGTAAAAAAAAAAAAAAAGCAATTCTGTCATTGTTTTTTAAACCAAAATTCTATTTTTTGTTTTTATATTTTAATGATTACAACATTTTTAGAACTTTCTTATAAAAAAAAAATTGGGTTGTCGCCTTTTTCTGAGACTCATATCTTATTTTTTTTTTGTCAGTTGGAGTTTTATGAGATCTTGTTTTCTTTTGTGCGCCGAGCTGTAATTTTCATCGATGGATTGACATTTTACGGCCACGATGATAACAATTACTATATTGATTTTTTTTTAATTATTATTATTTTTTAACTCTGAAAAGAGGACGACTTTTAGATTTTAATTTTAAACGTTATTTTTTTTTAATTCTTATTTTACTTTTTTGACTTTATAAAGTACTTCAACCTGTTTCATAGCTTGTTTTATCGCTTTATTTCTGCAATACTACCAGAAATAAATGAAATTGACATTCTCCTAAGAAGGAGAGTGGCCAGGTTGATGGGAACTGGTACATGTGTGCATCAGAAACCAGGACATTTAAATGCTGCTCTTCGTGATTGACAAGTGAAATGTTAACACCCAGTTGTCAAATTATTCATATATATCCTGGAAGAATAACAGGTGAACAACTCAACTTATGATCTCAGAAAATAGTATACAGAATTCGCCCCCATAAAAATTGGACTGCCGGAAGATCCTGCACATATCGGCGCTTTTAACTGAGGTTATTCTAATGTTATAGGAGCCTTAAAGTGGGTGTCCACTACTCAGATAACTCCTTCTCAATCCTTATGTTTCCGTCCTAGTAAAATAATAATACCTATATTCACCTCCCATGACCGTGCCATTCCATCGGTATTGGCATTGGCCCTCCCAGGGATCAGTTGACATTTGGACAAATCAGACATCAAGGGAAAATCACAGAGCAGTCACAGCTCTCACTTCCTCCAGATCTTAATTACATCCAAAGAATGGGACCATGAAGGCAGAGCTGATTGGCAGCAGGGATAGCGTGGCATAACAATGTCACGCCATCCTCGGGAGAGGCAGTGCCAGCACCACTGGAATGGCTCTGGCACCAAGGGTAAGTATAAGTGTTATTATTTTACTCGGGGGTCGACATAGGGATTGAGAAGAGGTTGCCCTAGTAGTGGACAACCCCTTTAAGGGGCTATTAAACCTCACCCACTACATTGCTAAAATTAAACCAAGTCCCTGGCTGCCCTGTCAGTAACATGGAGGAAGGAACATTTTAGTCTGTAAAGTCTGCATATATTTTTGATCTGTTAGGGATGTCTCACTTACCCCCGGTGGAGCCGTAACCTGACCTTGACTTTCTTGAGTAGTACAAACATTGAGTGGAAGAATTTCTGCGAAAATCGCAAAAACAGAAGCACTTATTACAAAACTAACTAGGACAGATCACCGTAGGAGAACTTACAATTTTACAGCAGATTTCCCCACCATTTTTCAACCTTCAGACATTCCCAAAACCTCACGTTGATCTACCGTATATTCCCTTTTTTTGCTTACCAGATCTCAATAACTAATGATTTATTTATTCCAGGGATATCCGACAAAGAAAACATGAATAGCGGCATGTGCTCGGGATCAAAAAACTGTAACAAGGTAAGAAAGATGCAGTTTTGATAATATTGCTATATTTAGAACATTTATAAAGAAAAGTGTCCTTGTTCATAATGGCAAAATGTAAAGGGGTTGACCAAACCAGGGAAAATATACAGAAATAAGCTCTCAAAAGTAAGGTATATAATTTAATGTAATTCAGTTCATCCAATCGTTAGAGATCTGTTATGGTCCCTGGATACAGGAGGGACTTTAGCGTGTTGGCACATAACCTCAGCTGTGTGTGAAATGTATACACTGTGATATGCCTAGTGCATAGACGGCTGGGCAGGGGATTTCTCACCACTCTTCAGGCTTTGCACTAGGTGTATAACAGTGTATACATTTTATTTTGAGGTTTGCATATGATAAGTAATGGTTCCAAGCATAGATGGAGAAAGCTTGTTTTATATCTAATTCCTGCATTTGATCTTGTTCTGATGAATCCCTTTTTTTGTTCATTTGGAAGTATGCTTACATTTATTGCCATGCTGAAATTCCTCTTCATCGTCAGCTTTTTAATAGAGGCTTGAAGGTTTTGTTGCAAAATTAACTGATATTTGGAGCTGTTGATAATTCCCTCCACCTTGACTAATGACCAAAATAAAACAACTGAAAAACAGCTGCAAAGCATCATACTGCCTCCTCCATACTTCACTGTGGGTATGATGATATTTTAGTGATGGGTATAGTAATCTTTTGGTGATGCACAGTGTTGGCTTTCCATCAAACATACCTTTTGGAATTATGGCCAAAAAGTTCAACCTTGGTCACATCAGACCATAACACGTTTTCCCACATGCTTTTGGCAAACTTGATGTAGGTTCTAGTAAAACATAGGCATGCTTGGATGTTTTTCTTTGTAAGAAAAGGCTTATGTCTTGCCATCTTACCCCACAGGCCAGACATATGAAGAAATATGGGAGATTGTTGTTACATGCAGCATACAGCCAGTATTTGCCAAACATTCCTTCAGCTTCTTTGTTGTAGCTGTAGGCCTCTTGGCAATCTCTTGGACAAATTTTCTTTTTTCTCTTTATCATCAATTTTTGAGGAACTTCCAGTTCTAAGTAATGTCACTGTTGTGTCAAATTTAAGCCGCTTCTTGATGACCGTCTTCACAGTGTTGCATGGCATATCTCATGCTTTGGCCATTTTTTACCCTTCTCCTGGCTGAAAACGTTCATAAATATTATCCCTTTGCTGTGTTATAAGCCGTTTAAGGATCATGGGTTTTGCTCTAAAATGCAAGTAAGAAAATGTCAGGAAAATTCTAGAACAGCCAAACTTTATATGGGGCTAATCAGAATCACTGTAAATGTTGGCAGCTGTGCACTGACTACTATTTACCATGTGTCTAAATGTGATTGGTTCATTCTGAACAAATCCACATCTCCAATTATGAGAGGATGTTGTGCAACCACGTAATTTTAGTTTATATTTGTACTCCCACCCCCCATTATTTCCGTTTGTTTCTCAATAAATTTGTACAGATATTTGGCGACATGAAAGGTGTAAAAAGTTCTGAAATTATTCTTCTTAGGATGGTTTATTTACATTTTAAAAACCTGGAGTTTTAACAGGGGAGTGTAGACTTTTTATATCCACTGTATGTGCATGTTGCAGGTAGGTATTACGGTATATACACTGTATTCTAGATTGAGAGTTTAAAGAGGACCTATCACAAAATGAAAAGTGTCCACTATTTGCTCTTATTTTATTCCAGCTTCTCCCCTGATTATTCAGGTTTTTTTGTTCTTTGTAACTCTGCTATACAGTAGCACAGATTAATTTAGTATTAAAGGGAACCAGTCACCAGTTGTTTTCCCTTATAAAGTAGGAACAGCACCTGTGCACCCTTATATACAGCTTTCTGGAATCCTGTATATACAGTCATGGCTGAAAGCGATGGAGGTTTTTTTCAGAGCTTTGAAAAAGATCTGGTGTCAGATCGAAACGTGTCGCTTGTACCCCCCATTTCACACTGGCATGGAGTTTTATCGCTTAAATTTTCCTATCATGGATCAATAAAGTTTGAAGATTTTTAAGGAGCTGGAACGTTCACTTTTTCCTTCATTGTTCCTTCAAAGTTCCGTGCACCTGCGATTTTGGTCGGTGAGCTGGCTGTGGTTTCTTAAACCACGTTTCTTTCAGTAAATATGGTAGCCAACCTCTCCAATACGTTTAAGAGACAACCATGGCATATGGTATCTGATAGATGTGAGTCCTTTCTCAGGGACCACTTCAATCTTCAGAATAGAGTCCCTGTTCTTGCTGGTGACTGACCACCAGAGAATGAAGAGATGGTGGGGCATCCACTCACTGGTGCATGGATGGCTGCCGGGACGTGGTATCGGGGAACCCTGTTCTGCATTTATCAGATACTTATGGCACATCCTATTAGATGACGTATTGCACTAATCTGTCTGATTGCACAATTACATCCTTCATTATAACATTTTACAGCTCGAATAGATGGATTTTGGCCGCTTTCAAAAAGCCTTTGAAATTCATTAAAATGCCTTTGGCCTCAATGTGTAATATTAAGCCGCTCCTGTAGTTACTAAGTGCTGTGTTCCATCGCTTAACATCTATCAGCCTCCCCTGTAGTTTTATAACTCACTGGCCTTGGGATATGTTAACCATGAAACATATCGGCATAGTATGCTCCTTTCATTTCCCATAAGTACTAGTTATAATTTATAAACTTAAGCATTTTAGATCTTTTCACTGATGTATAATTTATACAGTTCTACCATTTTATTTAATTTTGTTTTTCTGTATTTTGTATTTCTTCATTTTTTTCCCACAGATTTTTTTGTTTTATGTTTTCATGAACCTGATTATTTTCTCCTTGTGATTACTAATATTTTTTTATTTTTCTTTGTATTTATGTTTGTATTTTGTTTATTTTTGGTTACGTCTTATTTTTCAGACCCCCCTCATTGAAAATCAAAACACGCTTCGTCCAGCTAAAACCATTACAGAGGTAATGGGATGTCGGAAAATGGATAAGGTGCATACTGATAACAAGGCATCCTTATCGGGATTTCAGACAGGATTCATGCAAATATCACAAAATTCAAGCATGTAAAAAGGATGTGGTTGCCCCTCTAATAACATTTAAAGAACCATCCATAGGGTAGATGATGTATGTATGATTGCCTCGGGTTCGGCTGATTGGGCCAACACCAATCTTGACAGCAGGGTGCCCAAGGTTCCCTGTGTAAATGGAGCATTAGTGAGTATGTGCGACCACCACTCAGTCCGTGAATCTAGACGTAGTCGCACATGCTCACTACTGTTCCACTCGCACAATGAAATTTTGAGACCTTTATTCTGCCAATTGGGGAGTTTCCCAACACCGCGACCTCTAGTGATCATACATTTATTACCTACCCTGTGGATAGGTAAAATATATTGTCTATGACAACCACTTTAAGGTTTTCATTAAAGAGTACCTAAGCTTGAACTTTCTTTAATAATTTTGTCCAGCATGGAAAGTTATGAAAATGTCCAAATCACTTTGTTAGGAGATTTGTCTTCATTCCTGTAATAATAATTACATATAAGGGGCTTCAAAATCTCTGCTTTTCCCCAGTCGATTTTAAGAACATGATAATTTGGAGTAAAGATGATGGCACTGAAATGGTCAGCAGCGGTCTTCTCCACTGAGTGCTCTGCTTGTCAGAATAATCCCCCACAGCAGCTTTTGTACATAGTAAGGCGACCCATCACTGCCATCATCTGTACTCTGTGGAGCAGTGTTCCCCATCTCCAGTCCTCAAGAGCCACCAACACATCATCTTTTCAGGATTTCCTTTGTATTGCACAGGTGATGGAATTATTGCCTGTTCAGGTGATACAATTATCAATTGCCATACTAAGGAAATCCTGAAAACTTGACGTATTGGTGGCTCTTGAGGACCAGAGCTGTAGGGATTAATGCTTTCAGGTAGGTAGGTATTAGGTAGCGTTCACACAAGCACTGGATTCTTGTCTTAAAATAATGTGACATTTGTTTCCACAGGTTGCACAGCATCAAAAAACTGAAACCATAAACACCAAATTCCTAGCCTTGTCCAGGCCCTAACTAAAAAAAATAGACCCTTGCTACTCATACACAGCTGAGCTAGTCCCAGTTCTGTCAAACAAAATGACTGTTGTCCATAACGACCACTGATACTCGCAGTTTGGTGCACATGGCCTGTCCAGTCTCTTCTCAGAGAAATTTTGGCTTGTCTCTCCCTATAGCTCCAATACAATCCACTATGGTCAGCTTCCCCTAGTAGACTCCACACACCGGTCTGTTCTCCAGCAAAAAGCCCAGTGAACCTATTTCCTGGTACTAGTAAAAAGCTATGCGGTGCATCTAATCAAACCCTGCAGAGCTTGGATTTAACCCTGTCTTACCTGGCTTTACTACAACTCCAAATAAGTACCTTCGGAAATAAACGCAGCTGAAGGCCGGCAAATAGACTGGGGAACAGCCAGGGGTTTGGAAGTCACTGATATGGATTTTGTTTTTACAGGAATGAAGACAAATCCCCTAATAAAGTGATTTGCAAAGTCTCATAACTTTCCATACTGGACAAGATTATTTAAAAAAAAAAATATTAGTTATACTTTAAGTGGAATTTCATCTTTTAAACCTTTAGGTAGATTATACAAAGCTATAAATGTAAAAGAAAAAGTGCAGTAACTGTGCAAACACTTTGATTTGCAAAATATATAGTCACACCTAGAGCTGCATTATACTGTAGATATGGGTGGCTACTGAGCTTACATCTGCCAGCAATTCTGGGTTTTGTAGGAGCTCATAAGTTTTAATAGATGGGCAAAGTTACAAAAAGATTTCAATTTAAGGAAATTCTATGTAAATCCTATATGAAAAATGATATTTAAAGATAAAACTACACTTGACAAGCAAAACACCAAACAGCCAAACACCATAAAGGTGAATATGATACATGATTAATAAGTTAACACTTTAATCTTATCATTGTACCTTAGATTGCCTTTTTTCACAAAAACCTTATGTCTATACTTTTCTCCCTATCATACTTGCCTTGTTTAATATCGATGGGCTAATTGTCATTTTACGCAGATATTTATGAGACAATGGGAAAATATCTGTTTCATATTTGAATCTGTGAGTAATTATGTGCTTATTTATTCTTATGTAAGGTCCCATCTGAGCGTATCCTCAGGGCTGGGAAGACTTTACGCAATGCTATCCTTTCGCGTGCACCTCACATGATCAGAGATCGCAAATATCATCTGAAAACGTACAGGTGAGCAAGACGTGCGTGCTTATGGTGCAGACAAGGTGTTTTTCTATAAAAAATAAGTTACTAAATTGTTAACTGTTCCAATTAGAATTGTATTTAGGCTTTTCTTTACTTTCAGAAAAGTGGAAAAATATGCCGCTCACTGCCAACATACAATTTGCACTATATGGGCAAAAGTACTGGGACAGATGTCATAATCATTGTATACAGGTTTTTCATTCAGTCCTATTACCACTAGGGTGTAAAATCCGGCCCTGCGCCGCCATGCCGCACAAGACAAACAAGACAATTTGGCCAATTGCAGCTTCCAACTTTGTGGGCACAGTTTGAGGAAGGCCCCTTTCTGTTCTGTTTCCCATCGCTGTGCCCCAGTGGACAAGATCCATAAAGGCATTGGTGGGGGAGTTTGATAGAAGTTGACCGGTCATGCAGAGCCCGGACCTCAACCCCATCGAACACCTTTGGGATGGAGAGGTTGCAATCCAGGCCCTCTCACCCAACATCAGTGTCTGACCTCACAAATACTTTTGTGGATGAACGAGCCAAAAAAATCCCACATACACTTCCAAAATATTGTAGAAATCCTTCCCGGAAGAGCGTAAGCTGTATTGGCTGCAAAGGGACCAACTCCATATTTATGCCTGTGGATTTATAATGGGATGCCCTAAAAGCTCCTGTAGGTGTAACGTGTAGGTGTTCCAATACTTTTGTCCATATGATGCACGTGAAATGTTGTGGAAAAGCTAATAAACAACGAAAAGCACCATGATACAATGAACAAAAACATACGTGACAACAAATCAATCCTAATTTATTGCCAGGGTTATAACCAGATGAAGGAAGATGTGTTGTGAATTTGGATTCTGGGCTCCCCCGGTGGCCGCTTGTGGAATTGGACTTGTCATCCTCTTTCCTGTTTCACCTGGTTCCATCAGTAGTGGGTGTCGCTATTTAAGCTCATTTCTCTGGTGGTTTCTTGCCGGTCAACAATGTTATCTGATGCCTCTCAGTGCTTGTTCCTGCTTCTAGACAACTACTAGTTAAGTTGGACTTTTGTCCATGTTTTGTTTTGCCTATTTGTTCCAGTTCACAGCTGAAGTTTTGTTACTGTGTCTGGAAAGCTCTCGTTGATCAGGGATTGCTACTCTGGCGTTATGAGTTAATGCCAGAGTTTAAGGTAATCTCTGGATGGTGTTTTGTTAGTGTTTTTCTGCTGACCATGAAAGTATACTATCTGTCTTCTGCTATCTAGTAAGCGGACCTCAAATTTGCTAAGACTATTTTCCTGCTGCGTTTGTAGTTTCATCTGAACTCACCGTCATTATATGTGGGGGGCTACTGTCTTCTTTGGAATATTTCTCTAGAGGTGAGCCAGGTCTTATATTTCCCTCTGCTAGCTATTTAGGTCTTAGGCCAGAGCTGGGCATCTAGCGATAAATAGGAAATGCTACCTGGCTATTTCTAGTTGCGCGGCAGGCTTAGTTCATGGTCAGTATAGTTCCATCTTCCGAGAGCTTGTCCCTCTATAGGCTTGCTGTGATCTCTGCCTGCAGAGATCATGATAGTTTGACCGGCCCATAAAGTGTTAAAGACCCAGGTTGAGAAAGGAGAGTTATAAGTAGTCTGCTGGAATTTTTTTTTTTTTTTTTTTCCTCCAGTCTGCCTTGCTGCAGTCTTTTTTCTCTCTCTCCTCCTAATCTCTGTATGCTCTGTGTGCACCTGACAATAATGGATCTCCAGAGTGTAACTGCGGGTTTGAATAATCTCATCACGAAAGTACAAAATTTACAAGATTTTGTGGTACATGCTCCGGTATCTGAGCCGAGAATTCCTTTGCCGGAGTTCTTCACAGGGAATAGAGCTAGCTTCCAGAATTTCCGAAATAATTGTAAGCTTTATTTGTCCCTGAAGTCTCGTTCAGCTGGAGACCCTGCTCAGCAGGTTAGGATTGTGATTTCCTTGCTCAGGGGTGACCCTCAAGATTGGGCCTTCTCATTGCCAGCAGGGGATCCTGCGTTACGCGATGTGGATGCGTTTTTTCTGGCCTTGGGCTTGCTTTATGAGGAACCTCATTTGGAACTTCAGGCAGAAAAAACTTTGATGGCACTATCTCAGGGGCAAGACGAAGCTGAAGTTTTCTGCCAAAAATTCCGTAAATGGTCTGTGCTTACTCAGTGGAATGAGTGCGCTTTGGCGGCAACTTTCAGAGAAGGTCTCTCTGATGCCGTTAAGGATGTTATGGTGGGGTTCCCTTTGCCTGCAGGTCTGAATGAGTCCATGACAATGGCTATTCAGATTGATAGGCGTCTGCGGGAGCGCAAACCGGTGCACCATCTGGCGGTGTCTATGGAAAAGACGCCAGAAAGTATGCAGTGTGATAGAATTCTGTCCAGGAGCGAGCGACAGAATTTTAGACGGAAGAATGGATTGTGTTTCTATTGTGGGGATTCTACTCATGTTATATCAGCATGCTCTAGGCGTACAAAGAAGCTTGATAAGTCTGTTTCCATTGGCACCATTCAGTCTAAGTTTATTTTGTCTGTAACCCTGATTTGCTCTTTGTCATCCATTGCCACGGACGCCTATGTTGACTCTGGCGCCGCTCTGAGTCTTATGGATTGGTCCTTTGCCAATCGTTGTGGTTTTAATTTAGAGCCTTTGGAGACTCTTATTCCTCTGAAGGGGATTGACTCCACCCCATTGGCTAATAATAAACCACAATACTGGACACAAGTAACCATGCGTATCAATCCGGATCACCAGGAGATTATTCGTTTCCTGGTGCTGTATAATTTACATGACGATTTGGTACTGGGATTGCCATGGTTGCAGTCTCACAACCCAGTCTTGGACTGGAGAGCAATGTCTGTGTTGAGCTGGGGATGTAAGGGTATTCATGGGGACGTACCTTTGGTTTCTATTTCGTCGTCCATTCCCTCTGAAGTCCCTGAGTTCCTCTCTGATTATCAAGACGTCTTTGACGAACCCAAGCTTGGGTCGTTACCTCCGCACCGTGAGTGCGATTGTGCCATAGATTTGATACCGGGTTGTAAATATCCAAAGGGTCGTTTGTTTAATTTGTCTGTGCCGGAACATGCTGCTATGCGGGAATATATAAAGGAGTCTTTGGAAAAGGGACATATTCGTCCATCTTCTTCTCCCTTGGGAGCTGGGTTTTTCTTTGTCTCAAAAAAAGACGGCTCTTTGAGACCATGTATTGATTATCGGCTTCTGAATAAGATCACTGTTAAGTATCAATACCCATTGCCCTTGCTTACTGATTTGTTTGCTCGTATAGAGGGTGCTAAGTGGTTCTCTAAAATTGATCTTCGTGGGGCGTATAATTTGGTGCGGATCAGGCAGGGGGATGAGTGGAAGACCGCATTTAATACGCCCGAGGGCCACTTTGAGTATTTGGTCATGCCTTTTGGTCTTTCTAATGCCCCTTCAGTTTTCCAGTCTTTTATGCATGATATTTTCCGCGATTTTCTGGATAGATTTATGATAATATATCTGGATGATATTCTGATTTTTTCTGATGACTGGGACTCTCATGTCCAGCAGGTCAGGAGAGTTTTTCAGGTTCTGCGGTCTAATTCTTTATGTGTGAAGGGGTCTAAGTGCGTTTTTGGGGTCCAGAAAATTTCCTTTTTGGGGTATATTTTTTCTCCCTCTTCCATTGAGATGGATCCCGTCAAGGTGCAAGCTATTTGTGACTGGACTCAGCCCTCCTCTCTTAAGGGTCTTCAGAGATTTTTGGGCTTTGCCAACTTTTACCGCCGATTTATTGCTGGTTTTTCGGATGTCGTTAAACCACTGACTGATTTGACCAGACAAGGCGCTGATGTTGCTAATTGGTCCCCTCATGCTGTAGAGGCCTTTCAGGAGCTTAAGCGCCGTTTTGCCTCTGCCCCTGTGTTGCGTCAGCCTGATGTGAATCTGCCTTTTCAGGTTGAGGTTGACGCTTCGGAGATCGGAGCTGGGGCAGTGTTGTCGCAGAAAGGTTCCGACTGCTCCGTCATTAGGCCTTGTGCCTTCTTTTCTCGCAAATTTTCGCCCGCAGAGCGGAATTATGATGTTGGGAATCGGGAGCTTTTGGCCATGAAGTGGGCGTTTGAGGAGTGGCGCCATTGGCTCGAGGGGGCTAGGCATCAGGTGGTGGTATTGACTGACCACAAAAATTTGATTTATCTTGAGACTGCCAGACGCCTGAATCCTAGACAGGCGCGCTGGTCTTTATTTTTTTCTCGCTTTAATTTTGTGGTGTCATACCTACCGGGTTCTAAGAATGTTAAGGCAGATGCCCTTTCTAGGAGTTTTGACCCGGACTCTCCTGGTAATTCTGAACCCACAGGTATCCTTAGGGAGGGAGTAATTTTGTCGGCCGTTTCTCCTGATCTGCGGCGGTCCTTGCAAGAGTTTCAGGCGGATAGACCGGATCGTTGTCCGCCTGATAGACTGTTTGTTCCGGATGATTGGACCAGCAGAGTCATCTCTGAGGTACATTCTTCTGCATTGGCAGGTCATCCCGGAATTTTTGGTACCAGGGATTTGGTGGCAAGATCCTTCTGGTGGCCTTCCCTGTCACGAGATGTGCGAGTCTTTGTGCAGTCATGTGACGTTTGTGCTCGGGCCAAGTCTTGTAGTTCTCGGGCTAGCGGACTGCTGTTGCCCTTGCCTATTCCTAAGAGGCCTTGGACACACATCTCGATGGATTTTATTTCAGATCTGCCTGTTTCCCAGAAGATGTCTGTCATCTGGGTGGTCTGTGACCGTTTCTCTAAAATGGTCCATTTGGTTCCTCTGCCCAAGTTGCCTTCTTCTTCTGAGTTGGTTCCTCTGTTTTTTCAGAATGTTGTCCGATTGCACGGTATTCCTGAGAATATTGTTTCTGACAGAGGTACCCAATTTGTGTCTAGATTTTGGCGGGCATTCTGTGCTAGGATGGGCATAGATTTGTCTTTTTCATCTGCTTTTCACCCTCAGACTAATGGCCAGACCGAGCGGACTAATCAGACCCTTGAGACATATCTGAGGTGTTTTGTCTCTGCTGACCAGGATGATTGGGTTGCTTTTTTGCCATTGGCAGAGTTCGCCCTCAATAATCGGGCCAGTTCTTCCACCTTGGTGTCCCCGTTTTTCTGTAATTCGGGGTTTCACCCTCGATTTTCCTCCGGTCAGGTGGAATCCTCGGATTGTCCTGGAGTGGATGCGGTGGTGGAGAGATTGCATCACATCTGGGGGCAGGTTATGGACAATTTGAAGTTGTCCCAGGAGAAGACTCAGCGTTTTGCCAACCGTCATCGTCGTGTTGGTTCTCGGCTTTGTGTTGGAGATTTAGTGTGGTTGTCTTCTCGTTTTGTCCCTATGAGGGTCTCTTCTCCTAAGTTTAAACCTCGGTTCATCGGCCCTTATAGAATATTGGAGATTCTTAATCCTGTTTCTTTCCGTTTGGACCTCCCTGCGTCCTTTTCCATTCATAACGTTTTTCATCGGTCGTTATTGCGCAGGTATGAGGTACCTGTTGTACCTTCAGTTGAGCCTCCTGCTCCGGTGTTGGTTGAGGGTGAGTTGGAGTACGTTGTGGAGAAAATTTTGGACTCTCGTGTTTCCAGACGGAAACTCCAGTATCTGGTCAACTGGAAGGGTTACGGCCAGGAGGATAATTCTTGGGTCAATGCATCTGATGTTCATGCTTCTGATCTTGTTCGTGCCTTCCATAGGGCTCATCCTGGTCGCCCTGGTGGATCTGGTGAGGGTTCGGTGCCCCCTCCTTGAGGGGGGGGTACTGTTGTGAATTTGGATTCTGGGCTCCCCCGGTGGCCGCTTGTGGAATTGGACTTGTCATCCTCTTTCCTGTTTCACCTGGTTCCATCAGTAGTGGGTGTCGCTATTTAAGCTCATTTCTCTGGTGGTTTCTTGCCGGTCAACAATGTTATCTGATGCCTCTCAGTGCTTGTTCCTGCTTCTAGACAACTACTAGTTAAGTTGGACTTTTGTCCATGTTTTGTTTTGCCTATTTGTTCCAGTTCACAGCTGAAGTTTTGTTACTGTGTCTGGAAAGCTCTCGTTGATCAGGGATTGCTACTCTGGCGTTATGAGTTAATGCCAGAGTTTAAGGTAATCTCTGGATGGTGTTTTGTTAGTGTTTTTCTGCTGACCATGAAAGTATACTATCTGTCTTCTGCTATCTAGTAAGCGGACCTCAAATTTGCTAAGACTATTTTCCTGCTGCGTTTGTAGTTTCATCTGAACTCACCGTCATTATATGTGGGGGGCTACTGTCTTCTTTGGAATATTTCTCTAGAGGTGAGCCAGGTCTTATATTTCCCTCTGCTAGCTATTTAGGTCTTAGGCCAGAGCTGGGCATCTAGCGATAAATAGGAAATGCTACCTGGCTATTTCTAGTTGCGCGGCAGGCTTAGTTCATGGTCAGTATAGTTCCATCTTCCGAGAGCTTGTCCCTCTATAGGCTTGCTGTGATCTCTGCCTGCAGAGATCATGACAAAGATGGCAGCTCTCCAACCATCTTACAATACCTAGTGAAACCCTCCGATGTTTCCAGCGCTAAGTAACTTTCTGTCTGAGATGTTCTAGGGATAAGTTCTACCTCACTGGGCCTATTTGCAGCAAAAGTAATCATTTGTACATTGGCCATCTCTGAAGTAGCGTTAACATAAAAACTAAAATATTCTTTCCCCTTGCCAGTTCTCATTTGTCTTCATGGTTGCTTACACAACACATCCTGCCAGCTGGGTTCTTATACTCAGTATTCAATTATCAAAAATTTGCCCTGGCTTCAATCCCACTTAATGCTCAATTGCAAGCACATAAATGCAGGTTGTAAGCCATTATTATTACTAGGATTTGGAAATATACTAACAAGTCCATACAAACTAAGATATGTGAATTTAGGGTAATTTTCTTATATTTAAAGTCAAAATAGCTATATAGGAGCATTTAAAATTACATTTATCTTGAATATTTACATCTTTTTTTTTTCATTCTACCTTTAAAATCTATCTCCAACTTAAAAACTAAGTTTGACTGGAGCCCAACACCACCCACACGGGACGTCATATGCATGGGGGGCCAATAGGAAAAAGCCTTTTTTTTGTTTTGTTTTTTTTTAAATTGTAATTTTTTTGACAATTTTTCAAATTTTACAGGAAAAGAAACAATAATTAGGCATTTTTTCACTATCATTTATAGGCTAACAACCAATCTTATAATATAGTAATAGTTAAATATTTTCAAGTAGATAAAGAGTAAAATTTTACAAACACAGAGACTCAGACAAAAGGAAAGGGGGGAAGTGATATGGAATATTATGACCTAGTTATAGCCATCTCATAGAGGTCATATATTTAACATGGACCAAGAGGAATAGGAAGAAGCATTTTTGAAAGTAGCATTAACACAGTTCAGTAAATTATAGTACATCGATTCTTTTGCTACAATTTTGAGTTCCTATCATTTTGACACCACCCCATTTTTCATTGAGAGTCTTTGGATCATGATTGGCAGAACTGTCTCCATTTTTATGGCCAATTTAAAAGGGCTTTTAGGGCTTAAAAGGTTTTTTTTTTTTCAATAAAGATAAATATTAAAAAAGTAATAATATTTGAACAAATACATTATTATAGAAATCAGTGTCTGAATTGATATTTAAATGAGCCTGAAGAGCTGTTTATAGATCTGAAGCCTCTGTCACTCCAGCTCTATTCCCTGCACAGCGCCGCCTCTTCCTGCTTGACAGACAACTTCCTTTGCCTGAACTCACGCAGCATAGAGGCTGATTTCTCAGTAATGGAGGAACGGGGACTGACCATGTAAAGGTCTTGCTGGTCTTGTCTTTGAAAATGCAACATGTGCATATAAATAGTTTGGAGGGTAAAATCCTGCTGACAGATTCCCTTTAAATGGCCACCCAAATTTCTCGGCAAAGTATTTCTTCTTTTGGACCTGGCGCAATTTAGCTGATTTTTAATGGGTCCTTATTTTGGGAATGTTTTGCTGTTCTAAACATTAAAACAAGGAAAAATAAATACAATAACATTAGACAATTGCAAAAGGCAATCACAAATCACAACTGCAGATTTTGGTTGTATTCGGTTGCTTTGAATATTGCTTTTTTATGAGATATCCATGTAATATTTTTTTAATAGTCTTACCCTCTTGATATTATTGGATGTCTAACAAGAACTGGTAATACAGTTTGCAAAATCTATGCAGAAACTACATTACGCCATTGAGTTTCCCTTAAGAGTTTCTATTAATTCTTCAGTATTCTCAATTCTGGCAGATCAAAAATGCTGTTCTCCATGTTGCTCTCAGAAGGTACTGATTTTATTTATAGAGATCCAATCAAAAGGAACTTTATTTTTCTCAAGTGGACAAAGTATACACTTTAGCTCTTCCCTAGCAGGGAAACATTATATGGTGGATCTTATAGGCAGCTTCCATCAGGCATCTCAACCAGACTGTCAGAACCCTACTTTGTACTATCGAAAGTATGAACTCCAAAACAGTACTCTCTACAGACAGGTATCTCGGATTTGGCTGATAACCCAAGTTATGTTTCAAAGCCCTGAAAGGATGCGACATTGGCCTACAGCCATAAGTCTATTCACACTAGAAAAGCCATTTTTTACCCTTCTGGAGGAGAGTTATTTTGCATTTTTATATCATGCGTATTGATAAAACTGGATGGAGGCCAACTTAAGAATAATCACACAATAAGTGTTATAAAACACGATTAATAATATAAATAATACCGGTACATATAATAAATAGTATAAAACAATAAATCCTATAAATATTACATTTCTAGGTATTACATATTGTTATATTTTTAATGTTTTTAACAGGCAATGCTGTGTAGGAACGGAACTGGTGGATTGGCTAATGCAGCAAAGCTCGTGTGTTCATTCCCGGACGCAAGCTGTGGGCATGTGGCAGGTGCTGCTGGAGGAAGGAGTCCTTAACCATGGTAAAGATGTAAATAGTTATTACATTTGTCATTTTCTTAACAAGGCATGTGTATTGGGCTGTTTGCCATGGTTTTTGGGTATGTAGCTTATAGCTCGAAAGCTGAGAATGTTTCCTTCAAATGACAATTACTGGGTTCCAACGTTTGCTGTGTCTTTGGAGTGTTTCATAATCTGCACCACAATTTATTTCTTTAGCTGCTATATATATATATATATATATATATATATATATATATATATATATATATATATATGTACCCTTATATATGATCTGCCCTTATGAGGCAAAGCTGCATTCTAAATTCTAGAACCCTCTGAAGTTACAGAGCCTTGAAAATGTATTCATATCCCTTGGACTTTTACACATATTTTCACGTTACATCCACAAACTTAATTTTATTTTGTTGAGATTTTATGTTATATACCATGACAAAATAGGAAGTGTTTGTGAAGTGTAAAGGAAATGATACATGGTTTTATAAATATTTTGAAAATATTAGTTTGAAAATTGTGAGGTGCAAGTATTCATTCTGCTGAGTGAATACTTTGAAGGGCCACCTTTTGCTGCAATTACTGCTGGAAGTATTTTGGGGTCTGTCTCTACCAGCTTTCCACATCTAGAGGTTAATTTTTTTGCCCATTTTTGTTTGCAAACTAGTCGAAGCTCAGTGAGATTGAATCGAGATTGTCAGTGAACAACAATTTTCAAGTCTTGCCACAGATTCTCTGTGAGATTTAGGTCTGGACTGTGAAAGCGCCATTCACACACATGAATATGCTCTGATCTAAACCATCCATTGTAGCTTCTACACCACAGTCTCAAGTCTTTTCCGCCTCTAACAGGTTTTCCTCCAGGATTGACCAGTATTTAGCTTCATCCATCTTTGCATCACCTCTGACCAGCTTCCCTGTTCTTGCTTAAGAAAAGCCTCCTCACAGCACGATGTTGCCACCACCATGTTTGACAGTGGAGATGGTGTTTACAGGGTAATTTGCAATGTTAGTTTTCCTCTACACATAGAGTTTTGTATTTAGCCCAAAAAGTTCTACTTTGGCCTCATCTGACCCGAGCACCTTCTTCCATACGCTATCTATGTCTCTTACATGGCTTTTCGCAAACTGTAAATAGGACTTTTACGGGTTTCTTTCAAAAATGGTTTTCTTCTTGCCGCTCTTCCATAAAAGCCAGATTTGTGGAGCCTATGATTAATTTTTGTCCTATGGACAGATTCTCCTTCCTGAGCTGTGGATGTCTGCAGCTCCTTGGGCCTTTTGGCTGCTTCTCTAATTAGTGCTCTTCTTGATTGAGATGTCAGTTTAGGTGGATGGCCATGTCTTGGTAGGTTTGCAGTTGTGCCATACTCCTTACATTTTTGGATGATGGATTGAACAGTGCTCCATGAGATGTTCAGAGCTTGGGCTGTTTTTTTTTTTAGAACCTAACCCTGCTTTATTCTTTTACACAACTTTATCCCTGACCTTTCTGATGTGTTCCTCGTTTTTCATGATGCTGTTTGATGTGCTCAGGATTGGTAGTTGTACCCATAAAAAAATCAACTTGATCCAGAAAGCAGCAACCAGTGTTTATTCAGAGGTGAGATTTAAAGGGAACCTGTCACCCCCAAAATGGAAGTTGAGCTAAGCCCACCAGCATCAGGGGCTTATCCACAGCATTCTGTAATGCTGTAGATAAGCCCCCGATGTAACCTGAAAGATGAGAAAAAGAGGTTAGATTATACTCACCCAGGGGCGGTCCCGCTGCGGTGGGCGTCGCGGTCCGGGGCCTCCCATGTTCTTACGATGACATCCTCTTCTTGTCTTCACGCCGCAGGCGTACTTTGTCTGAGGGCAGAGCAAAGTACTGCAGTGTGCAGGCGCCGGGAAAGGTCAGAGAGGCCCGGCGCCTGCGCACTGCAGTACTTTGCTCTGCCCTCAACAGGACAGACAAAGTGCGCCTGCGCCGGAGCCGCAGGGTGAAGACAAGAAGAGGATGTCATCATAAGAAGATGGGAGGCCCCGGACCGCGACACCCATCGGACTGGACCGCCCCTGGTTGAGTATAATCTAACCTCTTTTTCTTATCTTTCAGGAGACATCGGGGCTTATCTACAGCATTACAGAATGCTGTAGGTAAGCCACTGATGCCAGTGGGCTTAGCTCACCTTCCATTTTGGGGGTGACAGGTTCCCTTTAAAGAAAATGTCTAACTAATTTTATGACAGGACATCTAGAAAGACCTTTGTGCGGCTTCTAATCCTGGTGTTCCTTTGTTGATGTCAGCTGACACCCTGCAATGTTAGCATTAGCTCTGATCACACCTTGCTCTGCCTGTTCCACAATAGAAGCGAGTCATGCCATCATATCCTGCCCACTTATTATGGGATCTATTGAGTTCTGCGGAATCTGCAATAAAGGCTCTTAAAGTGGACCCATCATTTGCCATAAATATGTCATTTTTTACCTTGTTTGAATCCTGTTATTCTCCCAAATTTGGCATGATTTTTTTTAGTTCTTGTGACTTTTCAATCTCCAGCTATAGCCCCCTCTTCCTTATGTGTCTTGTTAACGAAAGGGGTGTGGTTCCCAACTCTTCTTTATGGGAGAATGAGGATTATGAGGATCCCTTGGACAAGAAGACTAGATTTACTTACAAGAAACAAATGGCCCAGATCTCAGGAGTGGAGAAGTGCAGGAACTAAAAAAAATAATGCCACATGTCAGTGCAGTGGTGTTCAAAGCTTGTCTTTTTTTTAGCTAAGGGGGCGTGATCCTCAACTCTTCTATGTGGGAGTCTTTATGAGGATCATGGTAAACCAGACTAGATTTATATGCAGGGAATGGGCCATATCTCAGGAATGGAGAGAAGCGGTTACAAAAAAAAACAGTGCCACATTCAGGAGAACAGCTGCAATTAAACCAGGTAATAAAATGCGCATTTCTGCTTCTCTTTAATTGGCTGCTGATACAAATATAAGAATAGCGTAACATGTGTAAATGATATGGGACATATTACATATTAGAGCGTCACCATTTAGCATTGGCCAGTATTATTTCTTATTATACGCAGTAAGCCTCTGAGCCCAGCCTTAAGCCGGCGTCACACTAGGCGTATGAAAATATGGTCCGTTTTTTACGGCCGTAATACGCCGAAATGTTCCCAAAATAGTGATCCGTATGTCATCCGTAGGCAGGGTGTGTCAGCGTATTTTGTGCATGTAAACCTCCGTATGTAATCCGTATGGCATCCGTACTGCGATATTTTCTCGCCGGCTTGCAAAACGGACATCTAATGGATCCATGGGCTGAAATATTCATGAAAACATATATACAGTCTATATATATATATATATATATATATATATATATATATATATATATATATATATATATATATATATATATATGTGGGTGTGTCAGTGAGACACACATATATATATATATTTATATTTAATATGGCGCTAGATAGCAGAACAGCCGGTAATTCATTTGTCGGCTTTTCATTTCTCCTTCACAAACCCGACAGGATATGAGACATGGTTTACATACAGTAAACCATCTCATATTCCTTTTTGTTTTGCATATTCCTCACTACTAATGTAGTGTCATGTATGCATGTATGTCACACTGTTGGTCCGTGTATAATCCGTATTTTTCTCGCCCTCATAGACTTTCATTGGCGTATTACGCTGACAAACGCAGCATGCTGCCATTGTCTACGGCCGTACAAGACCGTAAAATACTGATGCGTAAAATACGGCAGATAGGAGCTGCCCCGTAGAGAATCATTGGTCCGTGTGCAATCCGTATTTTCTGCGCCTCTCATACGTCCGTAAAACTCGCTAGTGTGACGCCGGCCTCATACGCGATACAGCATACAATGTGCTTCTGTCTCAGGGCTCATTTTCCTAAATGTGGCAGCACTGGGATTCATTACCGCAATGAGCCCTATGGCCGCCCTCGCAGCTGCCCTTCTCTAATCAGTTAGACTCTTGTCACCTCCTGGCTGACTTTTTAATGAGTGCTTATGGCCTTCCTTTTATTCCCCACTGGTAATCTCTACACTATATGTAATCATGCCAGGTTATCTGCTGGGTCTGTTGAACATGTTAGGGTCTACAGACCACCACGGAGGGGTGTGTGGTCTGTAAATGCAATTTATAATAAGAATTAATCCCTTTTTGGAATCAATGGGTTAAAAAGTGAAATCAGGATAAAAAAACCTGCAGGCTGGCAGTGATCGGCAGATTGTTAGTAAAGCCCTTCAGCGTGGAGGTTTTATTAGATTATGCTTCTAACTGGTTTATTTACAGATCACTCAGTGTAGAGGATCACTCCTCACCGCGCTCCACGGTTACGTGACTTTACGTCGCCCTCTGGTGGCGGCATTGGTTATGCGATCAGATACCATGCCATTATCCTGGAAATGCACAACACATGTAAAATCACACATTTTACTGTAAAACATTTACAGTTTGGATTATTTTTTTTTTACGTTTGGATGTAGTGTAGATTTATCCACAAGTACGGTATTTTTATGCACATCTGAGCTAAGCCATAAAACGTCCGCACATTTTTGTATGTAAAACATAGTTGGTGGACATGAACGAATGTATAATCAAGCTTTAGGTTGTGGAATTGTATAGATGATGGGCCTGATTCATTATTGCATTTGCGCCTGTTTCTTGTTGAGGTTTTAGTATTTTCCGCCTTTTTTTTGTCTCCTGTGCCAAATACATCTTTGCGTTTTTTGAAGACTGTTCTATATGTGGTTGATTGTTTGTTTGTTTTCGGGTCGTCACTGTGGGTAGGGTCTTAGGTTTACAGATATTTTTCCTTGATTCATCCATCATTTGTGACTTTTAAAAAAGTTTAAAAATTGGATCTTGGAGTAATTTGATATACGCCAAAATTTGTTGTGCAATTTTGGCAACCAAATTTTGTTTTAAAAGACCATTTTATTACTTTACGCAAAACTAAGTAATCGCATGCACCAGTTTGATGAATTTGGCACAAAAAAAATGTATTAGTGAATACACAAGAAAAAAAAAGAGAAAAATGACTTGACTATAAAAAAAAATCGCAATTTATGAACTAGGACTGAAGAGTCTGATCAGAACATTAGACAAAAGCTGAACCCATTGACTTGGAAGACATAGCTGTTATGTAATGCATATGGTCACCAGTTGGCTGTAGGCCCATAAATCATGTCTGGATGCAGCTCTTAGCTTTAGTGTTTAAGAAGACGACGTCTATGAGGAATAGTACAACTGGTAACTCGAAAGGGAATATGTCAGTAGGATCAACCCTCCAAATCCGTTTATATGGGCATGTAGGTCATAGGAATAGTTGAATAAAATGATACCCTGATATCTGCAATCCGATGTCTTATTCTAGAGGAATCCACTTTTTTCATAATATGTATATGAGGAGTTAAGATCTATGGGCCGGACATAGATCTCCCTGAGAATCTGCCTCCAGAGCTTATTTGAAATAATAGAGGGCATTACCAATGTGAAAAAGGAGATCACGAGAGCGGACTGTCCGTCATGACATGTCTCACACTGGTAACGTCTCCCTTGTGCGGACACAACATAACAACCCAAATCCCGATAGAGGCGTTTAAGGATTCTGACCGTTTTGTTACAGATCTTTAATTTAATATTCCAACCTAAAATCTAAAAACAAATGGTTAGATATGTTCTCCTCCATCGTCTCCTGTTCTTGTTTACAAGCTATACCGCTGTGCCAGAACTTGGTATTACTATTTTCTGTTATCTGCCCCCAGTTGACCAGGAATACTACTTCCAAGATAAATACTTGTTTTATCGGTTTCTTGACGATGAACACGAAGATTTGCCTTTGCCGACAGATGAAGAGAAAAGGGAAAGTGAGGAAGACCTCCAGGATACCCTTCTACTCCTGTCCCAAACAGGACCTGATGCACACATGAGGATGATTCTCAGAAAACCGTAATTTAATTTCTTGTTTCATAGTCTTTTTTTTTTTTTTGCTTTGTTGTTTTACTTGTTTGATGTAGTGTAGAGCATGGTGAATAGTGATGAGTGAATGTGCTGGGATGAGGTGTTATGTGAACATGCTTATGTGCTAAACCAGTGACTTCGACGTGCTTGAATAAGTTGTTCGAGTCCTCGCGGCTGCATGTCTCGCAGCTTTTCGACAGGTGCAACACTCTGCCGCCGATTCAGCTGTTATTGTCTGCAGTGCTGACGCACATTGACAACGCTGCAGCCAGCTGCTCTGCCTGTGTATACGGCACCGGTGACCGCTGAACTTACTGATTGCAGCACTATCGACATAACAACAGCGCTACAGGCAATAACAGACTCGAGGAGCAGCGGCCTGGACTCTGCTCTGGACTTGGGGGATAAGTAAAGAACAGTTTGATTTTTTTCTAACAAACTGCGCCCATGGACTTTCCTGAAAACCCTTTTGAAGCAAGGATTCATCATTAGATGCTGAACCTCCCATGATTTGACAATTTTTGCACATTTCAGTCTCAAAATTATTTATTGATTTTTTTTCAATACTTAAAAAAATAAAGGAAAGCAAACGTAGTCGAAAACAAAAGGAAATGAGTACAAAAATTAGAAAATTAGCATTAATAAACTATCAAGAACCGGGAGGGCAGTATTGGTACATGACATGTTGGAGAACAACACAATCCTATAGTGAAACAGCCGAAAAAGGCCAAAGTAACAAGACAGAAGAGCTTTGAAGATTATCCAATAATAGTAAAAGACATGTTGTAAAAAAGCATGGACAAAGAAAAGTAGGAAGAGGAGAGTTCACTGCAAAAAGGGAGGATGAAGAGGGTGCTTGGCATCTGGGATAGCAATGTTTTTAATGGAGAACAGCACAGTAACCCATTTTTGACAGGTTTTTCTTGGGGCAGACCCATTTAAGGTTCAATAATTACTTGTGCAAATTGCCTCTTCAGAGAAAAAGAGGACTTGAACTCTATAGTGCCACCTGTTGGAAGTAGCGATCCTACATGCCACAAACAACCCTTTAACGAGTTGTGCAATATGACTTAGGATAAGAGCCAAATCAGTATCTCAATTCGCAGACACGGTGTTTCGGGCTGTTGGCCCTCGTCGGTGCGAAGCATGAGAACTGATTTGGCTAGATGAGAGGCTCTGGACTGAGGTCTAAGGGGTAACGTTTCTCCTTGTGGAGAGTGACAAACCAGCTCTGGCTTGTCAAGGTAAGGTAAGATAATTACTTGCACATTTTATGTCTCCCCTTCTCAGGCCTGGCCAGCGGACAGCAGATGACCTAGAAATTATTTTTGAAGAACTTATACACATCAAAGCCTTATCTCATCTCTCCACCACGGTTGGTCACCTTCAGTTTTGCCTTGAGAGTTTTCATACTTTAGTTATGTGTGGTCTGTTTTATGACAAGAAACAACCCACGGAGATAGATTTATTACTGTTATGTTCTTACTTGAAGGTCAAACGTGAACTGGCTGGATTCTTAATCTTTGAATCTCACCCAAAGGCGGGAACAGTATGTAAGTGATTCTACTTAGGAATACTTTTAAGAAGAGACTAAGCTATACTTATTGGCAGAAACAAAAGAAAATAAGAATTTAAATTGTCTCACACACTATGTTAGATTTAGATACTAAATAAACTTGACCCCAAATTGGTCAAATTTTTTTTCTTTTCATCGTTATTAGATATTTCATCGAACATCATCTAAAATGCAATAAAATAATCTCAACTACTTACCCTAGTCTTGGCTGCCTAGTGAGACCAAAAACTATTACTACATCATTCCCAATATCTGGCACCCTCCTTTACGTTGCAGCTGCTTCCATTTACTTGTTTTGTGGCCCCTTCTCTTTTTGACCAAAATGTCCTCCACGTTGGCATGGGGAGCAGTGTGAAAGACTGAACCGTGTCTTCCCCGCTTTCTCTTTACCGTGGGATGGATACAGGGTCACCGTCAGGGCAACATAAAGAAGGACACCACCTATGGTGACTAAACATGAGAAATGTAATGTCATATTTAATGTCAGGGGTGTAGAGAGTAGTTATCCAGTTGTTAAAAGTTGATGCCCTATCCTTAGGGTAGTCCAATAAAGTGTTATTCCCAAGACAGAAATTTATCTCCTAGACATAGGATAGAAGTTAGCTTGCTGTTTGTTGAGGTTTTGACCACTGGGGCACACTACTACCTCGAGAATGGGGGCTCTTCAGCCCTATCTTGAATGAAGTGGAGGTGCACATGCCAGAACTCTGCTTCATTCTTTGGCTGTACTCTGTTTTATCCATTAGTTTTACAAATAATGAATGGAGAAAAGTTTGAGCATGTGCAGCTCTTCCCCATTTTAGAAAGGGCTCTGCAGAGCCAAGTTCTTGGGTTTCTGCCGGAGAAAGACAAGTACAGCTCTCAGCGATTTTCAGGCCGACCCATAGGTAGTGAATTGAGTGGAGTTTTAGCATTTGCACCTTCACTCCATTCAAGACAAGGCTACAGAGCTCCAATCTCTGGATCGCTGAGGGTCCGGGTGGTTGATCCTCTCAGTGATCAGCAAGTTGACACCTCTACTATGGATAGGAGATCATTTTTTCTTTTGGGAATTACTCTTTAATGTTCTACCCTAAAAATAGTCTATTGATTTCTAGCAGTTGGATAACTGGATAACCACCAGCGATTAGCAAGTCACTTGAAATTTTGAGAATAACCCTTCAATGTTAGATCAGTGGGGTTTCTCATTCTCCGCACCCTTCAAATCAGATGCTATACCCAGACTAGCCCTTGCTAAATTTCCTTTCGAGCAGCTGATTGGTAGAGGTGTCGAGAGCTGGACACTACCTGTGTAATATTGATGACCTATCCTTTGGACAGGCTGATATTGTTAAGCTATTGAATAAACCAGAAGGTGCACCCCCGAGAGAGAGTCCGTAAAGCTGTTTTTAGTAAGAAATGTACAGTAAAGAAACACATGGCGATCAGCTGTCATTGCCAAGGCCAGTCCATGGCATTATTATTATTATTTATTTATATAGCACCATTAATTCCATGGTGCTGTACATGAGAAGGGGTTACGTACAGAGTTATAGATATCATTTACAGTAAACAAATATACGATGACAGACTGGTACAGAGGGGAGAGGACCCTGTCCTTGCGGACTTACATTCTACGGGATAATGGGGAGGAGACAGAAAGGTCGGGGGAGCAGCAGCTTTGGCGGTTGGTAGGAGGCAGCTCTGGCGGTTGGTGAGGCTTCAGCTCTGGCGGTTGGTGAGGCGGCAGCTCTGGTGGTTAGTGAGGTGGCAGCTCTACATGGCATGTAGAGTATTCCATGGTGGCCAATCAATAATAGTAGTAGCCATTCTACGTTCTGACTAAGAGAGGACAGGGGGTTATGATTAGGGGGATTCCAGTTACTACATCTGCACTACTAGGTCATATGGAGGAGGGTTGTCTTAGGAAAACCTTTTGCAAAAGTTCCAGTTAATTGATATGGTTTGTTTTTTCCAGTGTTTAATCAAGGAGAAGAAGGAACCTCCTGGTACATCATCTTAAAAGGATCAGTCAATGTGGTCATCTATGGGAAGGTACTGCACTATCTGTCATAATACACACTCTTACAACAGATATTATCAAATATGATGTCCTGTGAAAAAAAAATATGTGTTAGGAAAGATATTGTCAATGCCAGGGTCAGGTGTGTGCAGCTGGGAAATGTAAGTCTTAATGTTCAGTGATATATTACAGTATCTTCAGAATTGGAATGAAAGAGATAATGTGGATATTACCCGCGCTGCTGAATAAAATTCCAATCCAGACGAGATGAATGAAAGATGGTGGTTTATGCTAAGCATTTCGAAGTATTCAGTTACTTCTTCATCAGGAATCTACCACTTGTATACAGAGGCCAGAAAAAGTAGCTGTTTAAATAGATCAATTTAGCCACATGACAAACAATGTCAAAAGTTCAAAGTATCCTCATATCTTCAGAGTGAAAGCGCTTTATGGAAACTCATATCCAGGCTACATTAATGAAGGATTAATGAAGTTAATGTTATATTTTAAAAGGAGTTATCTAGACTTGGGGTACAAGACTGCATTCACTATGTGACTGCAGACTTGTGATTCCTCAGGGTATGTGCACACGTTGCGGATTTTGCTGCGGATCCGCAGCGTTTTTGATGCTGCGGATCCGCAGCAGTTTTCCATGCGGTGTACAGTACAATGTTAACCAATGGAAAACAAAAACCGCAGTGCACATGCTGCGGAAAATTCCGCGCGGAAACAAAGAAGTAGCATGTCACTTCTTTCTGCGGATTCCGCAGCGGTTTTCAACCTGCACCAATAGGAAAGTGCAGTTGAAAACCCGCAGAGGAATCCGCAGAAGAAACCGCGTGAAAATCCGCAGTGAAAACCGCAGTGGTTTTGCACTGTGGATTCTCCAAATCCGCTGCAGAAAAATCCGCAGCAAAATCCACAACGTGTGCACATACCCTCACAGTGTGTGCACTGTCAGGATTCTCCGGTGCCGGGAGAATTTGCATACATCCGGCCACATTCCGACAAGACATGTCCGGCCTTGTTCAATACATTTACATTATTTTGAAGCCATGCACATCTACTGTAGTCTGCACGTGACCACATGTATGCAAATCACAGACTTGCCGCCACTCCTCACAGTGTGTAGTGCGCTCCATATGAGGATTCACAAGGCTGTAGTCACATAGAGTAACTGCTGACTTGTAGGCTAAGGCCGGACAACCCCTTCACAATTGGACTTCCTACATGCCTGATGTAATGATCCGTGCTTCCATTACCTTGCCTTAGTAATTGTGTTGATATCCATGGTTTCTCCGTATTCTTTGTTCCAGGGTGTGGTTTGTACCCTACATGAAGGAGATGACTTTGGCAAGTTGGCTTTAGTGAACGATGCCCCCCGAGCAGCATCAATTGTTCTGCGAGAAGACAACTGCCACTTCCTAAGGGTGGACAAAGAGGATTTCAACAGAATCCTGCGTGTACGTTTTAATTTGATCAATTATTACAGTAATATGGTGGTAGTAATATAGAGGTAGATAATTGTAAATCAACATTTGTCCTAAATTTTTCTCTGTTTTCAAGGCAGCAGATCCACCTAGAGCCATGTTCACACATTCAGTATTTTGCATCAGTATTTGTAAATCATAACCAGGAGTGGGTGAAAAATGTGGTGACGTGTTTCCATTAGGGCTCATACCCATCACTGTAAAAAAAAAAATGGTCCGATATCAGTCCAGAAAATTGGGATGAGTGGCATGTGATTTTCATGTGAACACCATATTATATTTTCAATAGGGCATTCGTTTGACAAATGTATTACATGTGTATGCCCTCCGCATGCAATGCGTTTGTTTTTCTGCAACCATTATTCTACAATCATTTACAGGATCATTTACAGTGTTTTGTGCTACAGAATGATTACACTGGTCAACACAATTTTTCTGGCAAATGGTTTTAAAACATATTTTAAGTCAATTTTGGCTGCTGATTACAAATATGAACTCCGTTTTTGGCTATCACATCAGGATTTCGAGGTATTTTCGATTTTTGATGAAAATTACTCCTAATGTTTTATGATAAAAACACATGATTTTCGGTACTACATTTTGTATATTTTTAATCAATGAATAACAAAGATTTACAAAGTCTATGTAGAGCAAATCAAATATACTTACAGAATTAAACTACAAAATATAAAAACACATATATATGGCACACAGATGAATGACAAATGGCAGTTATTTGAACTTTCTTTTCTTGGCTGATCTGTGATGTACAGCTTCTGGGTTGTCTCTCATCAAGCTCCAGCAATAGTCAGCCATCATATGTGAGTCCCACCGGCCTTGATACCATTCTTCCATTGTTTTAATGTCCTGATGAAAACGCTCCCCTTGTTCCTCGCTCACATTTCCAAGGTTCTCTGGAAAAAAGTCCAAATGGCTGTGTAAATAGTGAATCTTGATCCTCATTCTACATCCAAGATTTCGCAGACTCATTAGTAGCTCTTCCACAATCTCTTCATAGTTGTCTGCTTTCTTATTCCCTAGAACATTCTGCACCACATTACAAAATGCATTCCAAGCTCTTTCTTCTGTCTCATTCATTGATGTGATACAATTTGGGTCTCTCATAAGTGTTCTTATTTGAGGTCCATCAAATATTCCAGCCTTTTTCTTCTCTTCACTAAGACCAGGAAAAGTTGAACATATATAGTTAAAGCATTCTCCACTGTAATTGAGAGCTTTGACGAACTGCTTCATCAATCCAAGTTTTATGTGTAAGGGAGGAAAGACAATGTCCTTCCTATCCACTAGAGGACCATGGATGACATTCTTATCGCCAGATGCCAAACTCTGTCGCTGAGGCCATTCAGTTTTCACCCAATGCTCTGCTGTAGCTCTACTGTCCGAGTAGCACAGAAAACAAGGGTGTTATCATAACAAATGGGAATTATGCGTGTTCAAAGAAAACAAAAATATTCTCACATTTATTGGGAGACTAAATGAAAACTAAATTTATCTTAGTGAACCGTATAAACCGGCACTTTTCATGAAAATGGGCTATATACCTATAGCGCAAAAACGTGATGTGATATAGAAATTATAAGATCAGAATTGAATTCAGCAACCTCAAATTAGTCTAAAACTGTTCTTAAAGTCCATGCCAGAAAAATGTTGTTTTTTTTTTGTAGACCAGTGTAATGTGTCTGTAAAAATCCATGTGCCATTTGTTTTTTTTCTTGCACCCATTGACAAGTCTCATCCGATATACAAGGACAATTGCGGCATTCTGTGATTTTTTTCTCAATCCAATTTCAGATGAGAAAAAAATTGCAGATGAGCACTGACTCATAGCTTAACATTGGTCAGAGTGCAATCTGATTTTATTTATCTTATTGCACTCAATTGTTTTTCTCACAGATGAGTATGAGCCCTACAAATACTGATGTAAAATACTGACCCAACACTGAATGTGG
This sequence comes from Ranitomeya variabilis, assembly GCF_051348905.1. NCBI lineage: Eukaryota > Metazoa > Chordata > Amphibia > Anura > Dendrobatidae > Ranitomeya > Ranitomeya variabilis. The sequence goes on along the minus strand of NC_135238.1, from coordinate 203,057,339 downwards.
CCCTACTGAGTAGTTAGTCCTTCTGAGGCCACATTCACACTCAGTATTCGGTCAGTATTTTACATCAGTATTTATAAGCCAAAACCAGGAGTGGAACAATCAGAAAAGTATAATAGAAACACGTCACCACTTCCGGATTTATCACCCACTCCTGGTTTTGGCTTACAAGTACTGATGTAAAATACTGACCGTGTGAACGTGGCCTTAACTCATGACTTTATAAGATGAACCTTTAGGGTAGGTGCACACGGTCAGTAATTGGCAGCACTTTGGACACAGCACATGTCCGCTCCATCCAAAGAGCTGCCGGCTTTTGAACGGAAGTGGTTCTGCATGTGTTCATTCAACCGTGCGGAATCACCGTGTCCAATATATTGTACGGGCGACATTTATCTAGCGGAGGCTCGCGTCTCTGCAGGTAAGTTGCAGCCGTTGGTGCACACATAGTGAACATGGGATTTCTTGAAATCCTCTCCAATATGCTGTAACATCTGGATGCTGCGGAGGCACGCCGCATCCAACCTGCAGCGTTTACTGACCGTGTGCACCGACCCTAAAGCTGGCCATAAATTTGGCTGATGGTGATTTCTCCTGACTCCCGCATACACAGGGATGCTCAGCTCGGCCGAGCATTTAAGGCTACATTCCCACAATTAGCTTTTGCTGAGTTTTTGCTGTTACAGATTTTCTACATTCTTTCATTGTTTTGTTTTTTTTACATACGTTTTTATCGCATTTTTTATGCTGTGATTTTTCTTTTTTTGGCTCGTCATGTTTTAAATAAAGCTGCTTTGATCTTGACACTTCCTGGTATTTGGCTTTGAAAAACCCTCATCGGTACAGTCATGTGCGGATTACATGCGTTTTTATGTGTTTCCACCACGTAGACACACTAAAAACACATGTGTGTGTTTTTTACCTGCGGATTTTTCGCATCTAATGTAAGTCAATGGGAAGAATCTGCACCTAAAACTCAGCGTACCTGCAAGAGAAAATGACATGTTACGGATGTGAAACCAGCACCGCAGGTCAGTTTGTGCTGAGCAAAAGAGACGCACAGAGGGCAGGAGATTTCTATAAATCCCGTCCACTTTGCGGGAACTGTAAGCGAAAATAAGCAGCGTCAAAAACGTACCAAAAACTCTTTGTGGGCATACCGCTTTAAAGGGGTATTCCCATCTCCAAAATCCTATCTCATTATGTAGTAGGTGTAATAATAATATTATTTATTATTATAGCGCCATTTATTCCATGGCGCTTTACATGTGCAAAGGGGTGCACATAACAAAAAGCAAGTACAATAATCTTGAACAAAACGAGTCACCGACTGGTACAGGTACTATTATTAGCAAATACCAATTAGAAATATAGTATAGTTCTTTTGATAACCTACGTTGCTTTCCCCATGTGTAGGGCATTACAGTAGCTTAGGTATCCATGGCTATGACCACCCAAATAGTGACAGTTAGTTGCTCGTGGTTGTAACCATGGATACATAAGGTCTTGCAATAGCCTGCATATTAGGCAAGCAACATAGCGAATCAGAAGAACTATACTATATTTTCTAATTGGTAATATTATTACTGATACACCTACTACATATTGGGATAGGGATTTGGAGAGGGGAATACACCTTTAATGTGTTCTCTGTCAGAGCCGCATCTGGCAACATCTTATGTCCCTATCAAGGATCGGCCATTGAAATTCCAGCTGCAGGATCCTTCTCTTCCCCAACTTCATCTGTAGGGGAAGAGTTTTGGGGCCCTTATACACATGGTCAGTCGATACCACCAAAATCAACGGGTTCGGATAACTTTTATCTATATTATGGGGTCCTATGGATTTCGCTCACATTTGCGGCCATCAGTGCCCGTTGTTCTGCTCTGTCCTAGTCACATTACAGACGCCATAGACTAACATGCCGTTCATCAGGTTTCCGGTACAGTTTTCATAATTTTACTGGAAAAATTAGTGGACAGAATCTGCGACACAAGATTTTAACGTAAGCTTACAAATATAGAATGCTAAATGATAACATTTTAAAGTTGAGGAACTATTTCAGATCTTCTAGTTTTAACTGTTTTTCACATGGTTTTAATTTGCTCTTTATTCGTTTTTTTAATTTGAAACTTTTTTAAAGTCTATTTTATAAAGAAAGAAGACAAAGACTTATGTGTGCCAAGGCGGGCGTTTATCAATCTGGGTTGCCAAATGTTTTCGGATGATTCATCAATTTTGACTTTTTAGTTATTTTTTTTGTAATTTAGTCTCTTTCCCTGGAGTAATTTTATGTACGCAGTTATTTTCGTACAAATTTTACACCATTTTGCCAAACATTAGATTTTTTGCGATAAAGAGTCACAAACCAAGTTAAAGACAAAAATAAAGTGTATTTTTGATTTCGTACAAAATTCATGTCCCCTATGGTGATAACACAAGTAAATAAGTATATGCACTTGGACACTGGGAAAGAGGGTGAAAATGTACTAAAATAATTCAGTTCGCATATTTCTAAATATTGAGTCCAGCTCCGGTGCAGGCGAATTACCAATTTAAGGGGATGTTAAAAAAAAAAAATCAGTTTATTAGGAAATAGTCTATATAACTAGAAGTACATCACAAAGTGTGTGTAAACTCCTGAAAACTGCACGACTCCTGTGTACAGAAGTATCGCTGGGGAAGGAGAAGTAGTAAGGGTTTGTGCACCAAGTGTCAGGCAGGGGCCAAAAAGCCACTGTGCCTTGGCCAGGGTATTTACACCGGGCTTAGGACATTAGACAGAATATTTTCTCTACTAATTCTTTTGTCTAAAATGTGTTTTTGATACGTCCATTTTGTATAATTTTTAGGATGTTGAAGCGAATACAGTAAGGTTGAAGGAACATGATCAAGATGTCTTGGTGTTGGAGAAGATCCCATCTGGTCAACAAGCATCTGCTCAAGTCACCCAGTCACCTTATAAGTACGGATTGTACTGCCATATGGATCCTGTATCCTCCACAATGTTTTTTTGTTTTGTTTTTTAAGGATATTTGGTAAGGTAGTTAGCAATTACCTGCCTGTTAGTTCTTAGGCCGGTAGTAAAAAAAATATATAAATAGCAAAAAAGAAAAATAATATTTTCCATGTATGTTCAAAATTTTCATTTAACCCCTTTCCAACATCGCCGATGTCGGACACCCTCCCTTTGATGTAGGCTCCGGTGCTGAGCTGACATCTTTTCTGGCACATGTCAGCTGTTTTGAATAGCTGACATGTGCCTCTAACAACCCGTTAAATGCCACTGTCAAACTCTCATAGCAGCATTTAACACGCGTTTCCGGAAAGTGTGCCGGAATTCCCGCCCATTGCACATGACCGCGGGTCGATGATGGGTCGGCATGACAACCAGAGGTCTCCAGCAGACATCTATGGTTGTCACTGCCGGATTGCTATGAGCACCGCCCGGTGGTCGGCGCTCATAGCAACTCAGCAATTCTACTACATAGAGGCGATCTGACCATCGCCTCTATGTAGCAGAGCCGATTGGGTTATGACAGCTCCTAGTCTCCCATGGAGACTATTGAAGCATGCCAAAAGTTAAAAAAAATGTTGTTAAAGATGTTTTAAAAATGAAAAAAATGTAAAAGTTCAAATCACCCCCCTTTTGCCCCATTCAAAATAAAACAACAACAAAAATCAAACATACACATATTTGGTAACACAGCGTTGAGAATCGCCTGATCTATCAACATAAAAAAAGAATTAACCGGATCGCTAAACGGTGTAACAGGAAAAAAAAAGTTATAACGCCAGAATTACGGTTTTTTTTTGTCGCCGCAACATTGCATTAAAATGCAATAACAGGTGATTTAGAGAACATATCTGTACCAAAATGGTATCCTTAAAAACGTCAGCTCGGCACGCAAAAAATAAGCCCTCAATTAACCCGAGATCACAAAATTGGAGACTCTTCGGGTATCGAAAAATGGCTCAATTTGTTTAAACAAACTTTGGAATTTTTTTTCACCACTTAGATAAAAAAGAGCCTAGACATGTTTGGTGTCTATGAACTCATAATGACCTGGAGAATCATAATGGCAGGTGAGTTTTAGCATTTAGTGAACCTATTAAAAAAGCCAAACAAAAACAAGTGTGGAATTTCACTTTTTTTCTGCAATTTCACAGCACTTGGATTTTTTTTCCCCATTTTCCAGTACACGATATGGTAAAACCAATGGTGTCGTTCAAAATACAACAAGCCCTCACATGCCACCGAATAACAGCTGTCACTCCAGAGTTCATCTCCACCCACTTGGTGTGATAGATGCATAGGTGCCTTCCTTGTCTGCCATGACATTACACCTGTTAAACCCTGCCTGTGGCTGTATAGGGATCAAGGGATTGCAGGTTCAAGTCCTTTAAGGAAACTAATGAAAGCAAAACATTACAAATATTTTGAACGAAATGTAAAAAAAATTATAAAAGCTGAAATCATCCCTCTTTTACCAAACGAACAGAAAAAAAGAAACAAAATGAAAAAAATTGATAGATTTGATAAATGTCTGAACTAGTAAAATATTAAAATATTTACCCCAAACAGTTAATGGAGAAACAGAAAAAACTTTGAAAGGTGGAATGGCTGTTTTTTGTTAATTCCCATTCCTCCAAAAATGGAATTAAAAGAGATCAGAATATCGTATTGCCCCAATATAGATCAATAAAAACTTCAGCTCATCCCACAAAAAAATCAGTCCCATACAATGCTATTGAGAGATTTAAAAAAGACACCTCAATTTTTCATCAATTCCACATTGCTTTGATTTTTTTCCCATATTTCAGCACATTATGTATTAAAAAGAATGCGGTCATTCAAATCTACACAACTGTTACCTTAAAAATAAATTTATGGTTGTTTGAAGCACAGTAGAAAAAAAAAAGAAAGTGAAAAAAAAAAAAAATCACCCGGACCTGTAGAGGTTAATAGGAATCTTTGTTGTTTACCTTCGGTGAATAAAAGTGCCCATTGTCATGTCATGATCGTCGTATAGGCACAAGGCTCATTATAGGTATCACAGCTGTGTCTTGTACTGAGCTTTGCAGCTGCGTCTCCATCACATGAACATGGAGAAACTTTGCCCAATGGCAGAACGGGCTCATTCACACGTTCGATTTTTCCACGTAATTACAAAAACGAACCGATTATTTGGATCAGAATTTGGTCCAATTGTCTACCGTTTTTCTCATACATGGAGAAATTTAAAAATAAACAAACCTTTTCTCCGCCTTCTGACAGTCCGTGAATATCTGAACGCTCTCGTATGTCATCCACGTGCGGTATAGTTTTTTTCATGGACCCATTGACTTGCAATGCTGATGTTGATCCAAACCTTGGATCAAAATCGTACATGTCTACGTGATTTTACATGGACCTCTTGGTCTGTAAAAAATCACAGACATGTAAATGGCCCCACAATGGGCCTATTGGTGCTAGGATAGTCTGACATTAGGCCTATTGGCGCTAGGATAGTCTGACATTAGGCCTATTGGTGCTACGATAGTCTGACATTAGGCCTATTGGTGCTAGGATAGTCTGACATTAGGCCTATTGGTGCTAGGATAGTCTGACATTAGGCCTATTGGTGCTAGGATAGTGTGACATTGGGCCTATTAGCACTAGAAAAATTTGACATTGGGCCTATTGATGCCATGATAGTCTGACATTGGGCCCATTAGCGCCAGGATAGTCTGAAATTGGGCCTATTGGCGCCAGAATAGTCTGACATTAGGCTTATTGGCGCCCGGATAATCTGACATTGGGCCTAATGGCGCCAGGATAGTCTGAAATTTGGCCTATTGGCGCCAAGATAGTCTGACAATGGGCCTATTGGCGCTAGAATAGTCCAACAATGGGCCTATTGGTGCAAGGATAGTCTGACATTGGACCTATTGGCGCCAGAATAGTCTGACATTGGGCCTATTGGTGCTAGGATAGTCTGACATTGGGCCTATTGGCACCAGAATAGTCTGATATTGGGCCTATTGGTGCTAGGGTAGTCTGACATTGGGCCTGTTGGTGCCAGAATAGTCTGACAATAGGCCTATTGGCTCTAGAATAGTCTTGACAATGGGCCTAATGGCGCTAGGATAGTCTGACATTGGGCCTATTGGTGCCAGGATAGTCTGACATTGGGCCTATTGGTGCCAGGATAGTCTGACATTGGGCCTATTGGTGCCAGGATAGTCTGACATTGGGCCTATTGGTGCCAGGATAGTCTGACATTGGGCCTATTGGTGCCAGGATAGTGTGACATTGGGCCTATTAGCACTAGGGTAGTCCGACATTGGGCCTATTAGCACTAGGATAGTCTGACATTGGGCCTATTGGTGCCAGGATTGTCTGACATTGGGCCTATTGGTGCCGGGACAGTCTGACATTGGGCCTATTGGTGCCAGGTTAGTCTGACATTGGGCCTATTGGTGCCAGGATAGTGTGACATTAGGCCTATTGGTGCTAGGATAGTCTGACATTAGGCCTATTGGTGCTAGGATAGTCTGACATTAGGCCTATTGGTGCTAGGATAGTCTGACATTAGGCCTATTGGTGCTAGGATAGTCTGACATTGGGCCTATTGGTGCCAGGATAGTCTGACATTGGGCCTATTGGTGCTAGGATAGTCTGACATTGGGCCTATTGGTGCTAGGATAGTCTGACATTGGGACTGTTGGCGCTAGGATAGTCTGACATTGGGCCTATTGGTGCTAGGATAGTCTGACATTGGGCCTGTTGGCGCTAGGATAGTCTGACATTGGGCCTATTGGTGCTAGGAAACTCTGACATTGGGCCTGTTGGCGCTAGGATAGTCTGACATTGGGCCTATTGGTGCTAGGATAGTCTGACATTGGGCCTATTGGTGCTAGGATAGTCTGACATTGGGGCTATTGGTGCTAGGATAGTCTGACATTGGGCCTGTTGGCGCTAGGATACTCTGACATTGGGCCTATTGGTGCCAAGATTGTCTGACATTGGGCCTATTGGTGCTAGGATAGTCTGACATTGGGCCTATTGGTGCTAGGATAGTTTGACATTGGGGCTATTGGTGCTAGGATAGTCTGACATTGGGCCTGTTGGCGCTAGGATACTCTGACATTGGGCCTATTGGTGCCAAGATTGTCTGACATTGGGCCTATTGGTGCTAGGATAGTCTGACATTGGGACTGTTGGCGCTAGGATAGTCTGACATTGAGCCTATTGGTGCTAGGATAGTCTGATATTGGGCCTGTTGGTGCTAGGATAGTCTGACATTGGGCCTATTGGTGCCAGAATAGTCTGACAATGGGCCTAATGGCGCTAGGATAGTCTGACATTGGGTCTATTGGTGCCAGGATAGTCTGACATTGGGCCTATTGGTGCCAGGATAGTGTGACATTGGGCCTATTGGTGCTAGGATAGTCTGACATTGGGCCTATTGGTGCTAGGATAGTCTGACATTGGGCCTGTTGGCGCTAGGATAGTCTGACATTGGGCCTTTTGGTGCTAGGAAACTCTGACATTGGGCCTGTTGGCGCTAGGATACTCTGACATTGGGCCTATTGGTGTCAAGATTGTCTGACATTGGGCCTATTGGCGCTAGGATAGTCTGACATTGGGCCTATTGGTGCTGGGATAGTCTGACATTGGGCCTGTTGGCGCTAGGATACTCTGACATTGGGCCTATTGGTGTCAAGATTGTCTGACATTGGGCCTATTGGCGCTAGGATAGTCTGACATTGGGCCTATTGGCGCTAGGATAGTCTGACATTGGGCCTAGATCTGTTCTGTGTTCCGTATTTCTATGTTCCCATTTTTAAAAATTTTTAAGCAGATTCTCTATATTCTAGGTACACTGTGATGTCTGGGAATCCAGAGAAAATTTTGGAACACTTCTTAGAAACGATGCGGCTGGAGCCCAGCATGAATGAATCAATAGGTAAAAATATGGACCGTTGCATAAATTGATGGGTCCTGAGCGTGGAGTCTCGGGTCATGACAGTTTTTTATATGCCCATTGGAATAGTTCAATGTTTACGTGGCGTATTCTAGGTGGATTCCCATTTCATAAAGCTGAAAACTTGGCTTATTAATTAAATTGTACTTTGAAATATAACTTCATGCAGAAAAAAAGTTTTCTCATGCGTTGTATTAATTGCAATCCTGCACTAGCAAAATTGCATCTACTTAGTATATTATGATTTGCATGACAAGTAATTTTAGGTGCAAATTTCTTCTCTGGAGAAAGTCTAAATAATAAATAAATCTTGCACGCACCCTTCACATATTGCCATGTAGAGGGCTTTATGGTAAATCAGCACTGAGGTTGTACACTGAGGCTATGTTCACATGTTGTGTTTTTGCTGTGGTTTTTTTATGCAAAGTTTAAAGCTGCTTGTAAAAAGCAGGTTCTGCTTAGTTTTTGCTGCGTTTTTTGCCAGGGTACATTTGTCTCTTGGGCACGCTGATAAAGTTCAGTACATAAAAAAAATCTTATTCAACTTCAACAGGTTTTGGCACCGGATACCTGTGTTTTTTGCACTACCCTTTGCTTTCAATGGGTGAAAAGCTCTGAAAAAAACGCTGAAAGAAATGACATGCTGCATTCTGCAAAAACACAGCTCTTTGACAAAACAGTCTTTAAACAAAAAAAAACAAACCATGTGCATAAGATTTCTGAAATCGTATAGACTTGGTTAGTACTGTGAAACGCAGCTGAAAATTTGCATGAAAAAATGTGGCAAAAAAACTCTAGCCTTAGAAGGGTGTTATAGCGATTAAAGCACCACTCCAACATTTTTTTTTTAAACTTCAACACTGGAGTGGTGCAACTAATGTAAGTTCCCTGACCCTAGTATTATACTTACCAGCCACCGTCTTCAGCTCTTCCCAGCACCGCTTTAGTTCCGCACTGTTGTTTTGTGACCATAACTTCTGACTGACCGGAAGTCAGAGGTATCGGTCACAAGCTCGGAATGTGAGTCTACGAGAGCCACGTTCTGGCTGTTACATTGAGTTGTGACTTCCGGATCACCCAGCAAACCATAGAGCGATCCGGTAGGTCACGAGCTACAGGAGATCAACCGAAACGGCGCCACTAAAAGGTGAAGATGGCAGACATTAAGTATAAGACTAAGGGCAGGAAACTTAGTTGCACCACTCCAGCACTGCAATAAAAAAAAATCACTGAAGTGGCGCTTTACAAGTAAAACACTGATCGTCGATGTGTCACTGCTTATAATTTCTTTGTGTCTTGTTCACAATTTGTTTTAGATTCCGCCATAGATGACTTCATAATGATGCATTGCGTGTTCATGCCCAATTGTCAGCTCTGCTCGGCCTTGATGTCTCAATATCCTTTTTGCAAAACATAGACGTATTAGTTGAACATGAAAATTATGTCTATTTTCTTTATTTTAGTCAATACTTAGTATTTCAGTGTTTTTTTTTAATTAAATGTTTTGTATAAAGCATTACAGAATAGGAAATAACCCATTGCGGTCCTGTACCGGATTCCATAGGCGAGAGTGACAATGGTGGTGGAACAAGGTTTTATTCTAGAGATGGTTGAGCATCCAGCAGTCGTCTTTGATGATAAAATGTTTGTATATGAGTTTAGAAGGAGATTTACCTTTTTCCAGAAGCAGCGCCCCCTGTTGTGTATGGGTAGTATCTGCTGAGCTGCAGCACCATGGGCACCACTGATGCTTTTTCCAATCTCACGGAACCCTCTTACCTTTCTACCATTACCTCTTCTGGCTCAGTATATTTTTGCATTCTGCCTACATTCAGATATATAGTTGAAGACATTTTTATTTGGATCATTTTAATTTTTTTTTATCCCTTTATATGGATGACAGCTGAATTTGTGAATTATTTCTTAGTAATTAAAACTTCAACATCCCTGTTTCTCTATATACAAACCATTAGTGATCATTGTACTTCAGACAACTTGATCTCTTTTTATAGATAACGTACAAAATAGGAAAATTTAATATTGCAATATTTACAAATTGTGTTGTCTTATGCACCAAATATTAAGTACCAGCTGCTAGGTGTCTCAGTCTTGTCTAACTTGCTATCCACGGCCTGTTGTCAAGTCTAATCCACCTCTATCAACAGACTCCACAACGGGTTACAGGAATTCAGTGCTGGACTTTTCTCTCTACTCCTGCTCTCTTTCAGGCAAAAAAACAGTTTTATCTTCATGCTGGGAGTGAGGCCAATCTGTTGTAAGCAAGCGTTCCCTAGTGATAGCTGTAAGCAGCTAAAATTCTGCAATTTCATTCTATGACTGCAAGGGAAACCTATTTAGATAAAAAAAATATATATATAGGTACACATAAAAATGCAAAAGAAATCCTCTGTGATCCCCTGCTGTAATGTCAGTATTGTCTTTTGCTTCCTCCCCTGCCCAGAAGATGTGGTGTGCTCCGTTCACGGTTAGACACAGACAATTTTTAAAATGAACTTTCGTTCGTGGGAAAACCCCTTTAATGTGACCGCACGTCGCACATCTGCCGCCGGGATCAGGCGCAGTAAATTAGACTACCGCCATCTTTGTGCAGACAAATAGCGGCGGTCACATTAAAACTGCGCATGCGCTCCTCCTGTACAAAGATGGCGGCGGACAGTGAATCATTTGGCTGATCCCGATGGCGGTGTGTTCGCGACGGTGTTCCGCTGGTGGTACCGCGCAAGAGGCTGCGTACAGCGTATACAGTGTGTGTGTTGCGTACGGCGTATACAGTAGGTGTGTATGGTGCGACGGTGTTCCGCTGGTGGTACCGTGCAATAGGTTGGTACCACCAGCAGTTTCCATATTGAGACACCCATCACTTGGGTGTCCTAATATGGAGGTCGGTGAACTTCCACCGCTTGGAATTCTGGGATCCGGACACATCTGGACAGAACAGGATGTGAAGACATTACAAGGTAAGTATATATTAAGATATATACATAATCTTTGAGAAGTAAGGACATTAGAGCACTTATAGTGCTGGCAGAATATATAATATATAGACATAATGCTGCAGGTTGTCAGTGCAAAGCCAAAACAAATTAATTGTAGTGAGGAACCTGTTGACAGCCACAAATTGAAAGCTGAGACCTGCCAAATCTTAGATTCCATAACTTTTCAAACCTATCGACAAGCAAAATCATTAAGTTTGATCTTGTCTTTTAGAAAAAGACAACATCAAATTATATGTGGACACTTAGAAAGATTAGCCCTTCACATATTTGTTATTTTCTTTCCTTGTTTTGGGTGTTTCTGATGAAGTGTCCGACAATATATTTTTGTCAGATCTCGTCTGGTTCCGTATATTTCATTTATCAAATACAAACCGCGCATTCCCGGCGTTCTTCAGAGCTGACAATATAATTGCGGTGTGTGGAAATTACTATTTTTGCATCTGGTATTTTGTAGGAAATTATTTATGGATATAATTGTTACTTTTCAGTTGTAGGTTGTGACTGCGTTACAGATTGCCTTATACGACTCCATAGAGGTCAATAGAAATAGAACTTCAGCGTGAAATCGAAAAGTGAAATGAGAAGTATAAACTTAGGAGAATAAGTCGGGCAGAAAATGTAATTTTTTTTTTCATGTCACTAGCTATGTAAAAAAATGTGAAATTCTCATAACGGCCACTAAGCCTAATATTAGACGCCTGCTTCCTTTTGGGAACATGGATATTAGCAGCAACAGACTGACTCGGGCCCTACTGAATTGTATTGTAGGCTCCAATCTGGGCAAAGATCATTGCGAAGGGAGGAGGTGAGCTGTGACATCACCTGTTGTGAATGGTGGATCCCATGTTATCTACTGTATATAGAGGTGTTATCAGTTATTGTACAGGAGGAGGAGGTGAGCTGTGACATCACCTATTGTGAATGGTGGATCCTGTGTTATCTACTGTATATAGAGGTGTTATCAGTCATTGTGCAGGAGGAGGAGGTGAGCTGTGACATCACCTATTGTGAATGGTGGATCCTGTGTTATCTACTGTATATAGAGGTGTTATCAGTCATTGTGCAGGAGGAGGAGGTGAGCTGTGACATCACCTATTGTGAATGGTGGATCCTGTGTTATCTATTGTATATAGAGGTGTTATCAGTCATTGTGCAGGAGGAGGTGAGCTGTGACATCACCTATTGTGAATGGTGGATCCTGTGTTATCTACTGTATATAGAGGTGTTATCAGTCATTGTACAGGAGGAGGAGGTGAGCTGTGACATCACCTGTTGTGAATGGTGGATCCCATGTTATCTACTGTATATAGAGGTGTTATCAGTTATTGTACAGGAAGAGGAGGTGAGCTGTGACATCACCTATTGTGAATGGTGGATCCTGTGTTATCTACTGTATATAGAGGTGTTATCAGTCATTGTGCAGGAGGAGGAGGTGAGCTGTGACATCACCTATTGTGAATGGTGGATCCTGTGTTATCTACTGTATATAGAGGTGTTATCAGTCATTGTACAGGAGGAGGAGGTGAGCTGTGACATCACCTATTGTGAATGGTGGATCCCATGTTATCTACTATATATAAAGGTGTTATCAGTCATTGTACAGGAGGAGGAGGTGAGCTGTGACATCACCTTATGTGAATGGTGGGTCCCATGTTATCTAATATATAGAGAGGTGTTATCAGTCATTGTGCAGGAGGAGGAGGTGAACTGTGACATCTCCTATTGTGAATGGTGGATCCCATGTTATCTACTATATATAGAGGTGTTATCAGTCATTGTACAGGAGGAGGAGGTGAGCTGTGACATCACCTATTGTGAATGGTGGATCCTGTGTTATCTACTGTATACAGAGGTGTTATCAGTCATTGTACAGGAGGAGGAGGTGAGCTGTGGCATCACCTATTGTGAATGGTGGATCCTGTGTTATCTACTGTATATAGAGGTGTTATCAGTCATTGTACAGGAGGGGGAGGAGGTGACCTGTGACATCACCTATTGTGAATGGTGGATCCTGTGTTATCTGCTGTATATAGAGGTGTTATCAGTCATTGTACAGGAGGAGGAGGTGAGCTGTGACATCATCTATTGTGAATGGTGGATCCTGTGTGATCAACTGTATATCGAGATGTTATAAGTCATTGTAGAGGTCGAGGAGGTGAGCTGTGACATCACCTATTGTGAATGGTGGATCCTGTGTTATCTGCTGTATATAGAGGTGTTATCAGTCATTGTACAGGAGGAGGAGGTGAGCTGTGACATCATCTATTGTGAATGGTGGATCCTGTGTGATCCACTGTATATCGAGATGTTATCAGTCATTGTAGAGGTCGAGGAGGTGAGCTGTGACATCACCTATTGTGAATGGTGGATCCTGAGTTATCTGCTGTATATAGAGGTGTAATATCAGTCGTTGTACAGGAGGAGGAGGTGAGCTGTGGCATAATCTATTGTGAATGGTGGATCCTGTGTGATCCACTGTATATGGAGATGTTATCAGTAATTGTAGAGGTCGAGGATGTGAGCTGTGACATCACCTATTGTGAATGGTGGGTCCTGTGTTATCTACTGTATATAGAGGTGTTATCAGTCATTGTACAGGAGGAGGAGGTGAGCTGTGACATCACCTATTGTGAATGGTGGATCCTGTGTTATCTACTGTATATAGATGTTATCAGTCATTGTAGAGGTCGAGGAGGTGAGCTGTGGCATCACCTATTGTGAATGGAGGATCCTGTGTTATCTGCTGTATATACAGTAGAGATCTTATCAGTCATTGTACAGGAGGAGGAGGTGAGCTGTGACATCATCTATTGTGAATGGTGAATCCTGTGTGATCCACTGTATATGGAGATGTTATCAGTCATTGTAGAGGTCAAGGAGGTGAGCTGTGACATCAACTATTGTGAATGGTGGATCCTGTGTTATCTACTGTATATAGAGGTGTTATCAGTCATTGTACAGGAGGAGGAGGTGAGCTGTGACATCACCTATTGTGAATGGTGGATCCTGTGTTATCTACTGTATAGAGGTGTTATCACTCATTGTACAGGAGGAGGAGGTGAGCTGTGACATCACCTATTGTGAATGGTGTATCCTGTGTTATCTACAGTATATAGAGGTGTTATCAGTCATTGTACAGGAGGAGGAGGTGAGCTGTGTCATCACCTATTCTGAGTGGTGGATCCTGTGTTATCTACTGTATATAGAGGTTTTATCACTCATTGTACAGGAGGAGGACGTGAGCTGTGACATCACCTATTGTGAATGGTGGATCCCATGTTATCTACTATATATAGAGGTGTTATCAATGATTGTACAGGAGGAGGAGGTGAGCTGTGACATCGCCTATTGTGAATGGTGGATCCTGTGTTATCTGCTGTATATAGAGGTGTTATCAGTCATTGTACAGGAGGGGAAGGAGGTGACCTGTGACATCACCTATTGTGAATGGTGGATCCTGTGTTATCTGCTGTATATAGAGGTGTTATCAGTCATTGTACAGGAGGAGGAGGTGAGCTGTGACATCATCTATTGGGAATGGTGGATCCTGTGTGTGTGTGATCCACTGTATATCGAGATGTTATCAGTCATTGTAGAGGTCGAGGAGGTGAGCTGTGACATCACCTATTGTGAATGGTGGATCCTGAGTTATCTGCTGTATATAGAGGTGTAATATCAGTCATTGTACAGGAGGAGGAGGTGAGTTGTGACATAATCTATTGTGAATGGTGGATCCTGTGTGATCCACTGTATATGGAGATGTTATCAGTCATTGTAGAGGTCGAGGAGGTGAGCTGTGACATCACCTATTGTGAATGGTGGGTCCTGTATTATCTACTGTATATAGAGGTGTTGTCAGTCATTGTACAGGAGGAGGAGGTGAGCTGTGACATCACCTATTGTGAATGGTGGATCCTGTGTTATCTACTGTATATAGATGTTATCAGTCATTGTAGAGGTCGAGGAGGTGAGCTGTGGCATCACCTATTGTGAATGGAAGATCCTGTGTTATCTGCTGTATATAGAGGTGTTATCAGTCATTGTACAGGAGGAGGAGGTGAGCTGTGACATCATCTATTGTGAATGGTGGATCCTGTGTGATCCACTGTATATGGAGATGTTATCAGTCATTGTAGAGGTCAAGGAGGTGAGCTGTGACATCACCTATTGTGAATGGTGGATCCTGTGTTATCTACTGTATATAGAGGTGTTATCAGTCATTGTACAGGAGGAGGAGGTGAGCTGTGACATCACCTATTGTGAATGGTGGATCCTGTGTTATCTACTGTATATAGAGGTGTTATCACTCATTGTACAGGAGGAGGAGGTGAGCTGTGGCATAACCTATTGTGAATGGTGGATCCTGTGTTATCTACTGTATATAGAGGTGTTGTCAGTCATTGTACAGGAGGAGGAGGTGAGCTGTGACATCACCTATTGTGAATGTAGGATCCTGTGTTATCTACTGTATATAGATGTTATCAGTCATTGTAGAGGTCGAGGAGGTGAGCTGTGACATCACCTATTGTGAATGGAGGATCCTGTGTTATCTACTGTATATAGAGGTGTTATCAGTCATTGTACAGGAGGAGGAGGTGAGCTGTGATATCACCTATTGTGAATGGAGGATCCTGTGTTATCTGCTGTATATAGAGGTGTTATCAGTCATTGTACAGGAGGAGGAGGTGAGCTGTGACATCATCTATTGTGAATGGTGGATCCTGTGTGATCCACTGTATATGGAGATGTTATCAGTCATTGTAGAGGTCAAGGAGGTGAGCTGTGACATCACCTATTGTGAATGGTGGATCCTGTGTTATCTACTGTATATAGAGGTGTTATCAGTCATTGTACAGGAGGAGGAGGTGAGTTGTGACATCACCTATTGTGAATGGTGGATCCTGTGTTATCTACTTTATATAGAGGTGTTATCACTCATTGTACAGGAGGAGGAGGTGAGCTGTGGCATAACCTATCGTGAATGGTGGATCCTGTGTTATCTACTGTATATAGAGGTGTTATCAGTCATTGTACAGGAGGAGGAAGTGAGCTGTGACATTACCTATTGTGAATGTAGGATCCTGTGTTATCTACAGTATATAGAGGTGTTATCAGTCATTGTAGAGAAGGAGGAGGTGAGCTGTGACATCACTTTTTGAGAATGGTGGATCCTGTGTCATTACCTTTCATTGTAATCCTGCATTTGATGATAATACGACTACTTAAAAACTCATATTCACATGCCTTAGCACTACAGAGTGTAAGTAGGACGTGTCTCACAGGGTAATTATGCTGAGAAATGTTAAGACTTGCCCCTATTGACCCTGTGAGCACCATCCCTTTGGTAAAAATCATAAACACTAACACTAAAGAAAAGGGACAAAAAAAATAAAGTTCTCTCTGTAGTGCTAAGGCATGTAAATAAAATATGAAATATAAATAGCATTACTTTATAATATGTCTTAGTGGAGAAATCTACTCTTTCCTCCTCCTGGATTGATCAGTCATTCTTACAATTGTCAATTCACCGGTAAAATCTTCTGTGAATGCAGATTTTCATTACTGAGATAGATGACAGTTGGTGCTTTGAATGTTTTACGAAGAATGGTAACTGGCATTTCAGAACTTGCAGCAGAATGTCTGTGTCTCCCTCTGTTTCCTCCTCTTCTCTCCATAGAATCTTATAAGCACTTACTGCCATTTGAATACAAATTTCACCCATGAATTGAGAATAAATGATAAGAAGCCGATTTCTCTGATGAGATATATTACAATGTTACTTTGTTTCCATTAGTACTACTGAGCTATGAAATAAAATTAAACGACGATTACTCTTTGAAATTAAAATTTTGCCTAAAATTTTGCATCTTCCCCTCATCTAAAGATGATTGTTCAGTAACATATATTGGAAGTCGGTCTTTAAATCTTTATACTAAGGAGGTGAAATCTGGTTGTGATGCATTGTAAACAAATGAGGCCCCTCGATATAAGGAACGCGGAGCGAGAAATGACTTTCTAATCCTTTGTGTTAAATGTTGGGCTGAAAAGAGAGTCGTCAGCATATCTCACAATGCAATCATGTCTAATGAGCACAAATTACAATCTGTGTATATTTTGCTTCTTTCCTTATTTTTGTAAACCTTAATCTCTGCTCAAGAGAAGCTATCATTAGCTGGATTTAAAGTAAGTAAATGTAAAATAAGAAAATGCCAAAAATTACAGGTACCTGCGGTGAGTTTGATAATAGCTAGGTAAAAATATATGAAATAATTATATGGCTGGGAAGACTGAACGAGAACATGACTAAGAGGAACATTAAACTTGTAATTCACTTTTTTTTTTAGCACTGACTGTATTGACAGCATTACGGCATGTTATTGTGCGGATTGTTTGCAAGTGCCGAAGCTTTCATGTAATACAGCAATAACTAGCTCTAATAAATGCCATCTACACTTGTTAACGAGACGTCATCGTGTAATGTTAGTTTTATTTATTTGTTGGGAACACTTGATTTTTAATGTACCAGTGTTCATTTTTCATTGCAGTATTGGAAAGATGTAGTAGACGTCATCAAAGGTTGGAATTGTCCTTAGTGAATTCCTAACATTCTGGGATTACATATTGTGAGGTGACGTGTAGCGCCTGGTGCAGTAATATATGACGAAGATTTGGGTTAACATTTTTTAATTAATTCATATATTGAACAGCATGCCAGAACGTAACTATCACATTGCCACCTGGACCTGCTCCTGCGATGTCTTCTTCTATCGCTGGGCGCCGCCGTTTTCATTCTACAGCGGCACTAGTAATAAAAGAGGTATTGGAACCGAAAACTATGGACAGCGCAGACTCTGTCCAGCCATTTAGCTTAGATTGGGGTGGCTGGGACCTGCAGTGCCATCTGACAGTATGGGTGTGTGCTTTCTAGCGGGAGTGATCAGCTCCCTGCTCCAGCCAGTTGGAGAGGACCATACCCTACTTAAGCTTCCAGCTTACTGCTGGAAGCTGCCAGATATAGTCTTGTGCTCCTCTGGCTTAATTATATCTGGCTTAATCCTTGTATTATTGTTCCTTGTTTTGATCTCAGCTTGTTTCCGACCATACTTACGGATTTTGATTTTGTACCTTTCTTGAGCTCTTGGTTCTGTTCTAGCTACCTGATTTCTAGCTACCTGACCATTCCTGCCAGCCTGCTTCACCGAACAGCAGCTAATTCCATAGCCCTAGCCAAAGAGTCCCTGTTTAAGTATAAGATGTCAAAGCAAGGTAGTCGTGGACGAGCTTCAGTCCCCACTCGCCTCGGCATCCTACAGTCAACTCGTGTCCCAGTCTCGGTGAGCTGTTGTGTGTGAGATGTATCTCGCTTACTTCTGGTCCACAGGCATCTTCTGACTCCAGTAATCCATCTTCTTGAACCAGGGCAGCAATCAATCCAGGCGACACGAGGTTCATAAAAACAACCAAACCTTTACTTGGTGAATCAAGAAAAGCACATCCAGCCCATGAATGGCAGCGCTTCCCATGACTCGCATCCAAAGATGATATTTAATATTTTTTTATTTCATAACTTAAAATAGAAGAGATACAACGTGTTTTGGATACAGTATATATCCTCCTTCAGGTATCATAAAAACACAGTACAAATCCCCTTTTATGATACCTGAAGAAAAATATATACTGCATCCGAAATGCGTTGTATCTCTTCTATTTTAAGTTATGAAATAAAAAAATATAAAATATCATCTTTGGATGCGAGTCCTGGGAAGTGCTGCCATTCATGGGTTGGATGTGCTTTTCTTGAATTACTCATCCTGTGTGAGCCTTAGGCTAGTTTCACATTTGCGTTTAAAAACGCAGCGTTTAAAACGCAAACGCAGGTGGTGAAAAAACCGCATGTAAACGCGTGCAAACGCTGCGTTTTTTAGACGCATGCGTTTTCTTATGCGGTAAAAAAGCGGCATTTTGACGCGTTTACATGCGCTTTTTCCTGCGTTTGCGTTTTTGAAACGCATGCTGAGAAGTGTGTGACAGCTGCCAATCATGAAAATCATCTAGAAAACCCACTATAAATAGAAATAGCTAGGGTTGGGGTTAGGGTTAGGGTTTGGATCCCTTTATCACCTTGATGGTGGGGGGTGGCTTATCAGGGTTAGGGTTAGGGGTAGGGTTAGGGTTTGGATCCCTTTATCACCTTGATGGTGGGGGGTGGCTTATCAGGGTTAGGGGTAGGGTTTGGATCCCTTTATCACCTTGATGGTGGGGGGTGGCTTGTCAGGGTTAGGGTTAAGGTACCGTCACACTAGGCGATATCGCCAGCAATCCGTGACGTTGCAGCGACCTGGATAGCGATATCGCTGTATTTGACACGCAGCAGCGATCTGGATCCCGCTGTGAAATTGCTGGTCGCTGCTAGAAGGTCTGCACTTTATTTGGTCGCTAGGTCGCCGTGTATCGCCGTGTTTGACAGCAAAAGCAAGGATACCAGCGATATTTTACACTGGTAACCAGGGTAAACATCGGGTTACTAAGCGCAGGGCCGCGCTTAGTAACCCGATGTTTACCCTGGTTACCAGCGTAAAAGTTAAAAAAACAAACAGCACATACTCACCAGCGCGTCCCCCAGCCTCTGCTTCCTGACACTGACTGAGCGCCGGCCCTAAACTGAAAGTGAAAGCACAGCGGTGACGTCACCGCTGTGCTGTTAGGGCCGGAGCTCAGTCAGTGTCAGGAAGCAGAGGCTGGGGGACGCGCTGGTGAGTATGTGCTGTTTGTTTTTTTAACTTTTACGCTGGTAACCAGGGTAAACATCGGGTTACTAAGCGCGGCCCTGCGCTTAGCAACCCGATGCTTACCCTGGTTACCCGGGGACCTCGGCATCGTTGGTCGCTGGAGAGCGGTCTGTGTGACAGCTCTCCAGCGACCAAACAGCGACGCTGCAGCGATCGGCATCGCTGTCGCTATCGCTGCAGCGTCGCTTAATGTGACGGTACCTTTAGGGTTTGGATCCCTTTATCACCTTGATGGTGGGGGGTGGCTTATCAGGGTTAGGGGTAGGGTTAGGGTTTGGATCCCTTTATCACCTTGATGGTGGGGGGTGGCTTATCAGGGTTAGGGGTAGGGTTAGGGTTTGGATCCCTTTATCACCTTGATGGTGGGGGGTGGCTTATCGGTGTGTATTATTGTTTTTTTCTATTAAAACGCAACCAAATGCATGTGCTTAAAAACGCATGCATTTACATAGACAGCAATACGTTTTTTTGCCGCAAAAAAACGCATGCCTTTTTTTGCGGCAAAAAACGCCTCTAGAAATTACTACATGTTGCATTTCTGCAACAAAACGCAAGCATAGAAAAGACGCATGCGTCGTCAAACGCGGCAAAACGCATACAAAAAAACCGCATGCGTTTTTAATGTTAAATATAGAAAAAAAAACGCATGCGTTTTTTTGCGCTAAAACGCAGCTGCAAAAAACGCAAATGTGAAACCAGCCTTAGTCTGACTCTTTTATTTGGATCCACCCGAGGCAAGCTGCAAGCCCTGTATATTGAAAAGTATCTCAGAGGGAATTCTGAGGATACACAATCTAAAGCCATTTTAGTCTTTTATCAGGTGAGTGCATAAAATTGTGCACCCTTTAAAGACTATAATATTGTGTTTCTGCACTTAGGGCGCCGTGATTTGTCTGTTCTTCTCTCCCAAACAGGGTTTTTTTGTTTACTTGGTAAATGGCAGTATTTGCAGTACTTTCAGACAGGTATAGAGCATAAGGCCCAACGGGTTTTCATTTTTCCCCCAGGTACCAGATACAACTTCAGCCCTGGTTCTTGGTAGAATGACCCTCTTACTGGCTTCTCTGGCCTAGTCTAAGTCCATCTTGCCCTGTAGCTTCACAGGTTGAGTGCGTCCCAGGCCCCCGACGTCTATTTCTAAGGTCCCCCAGGCCATTAGACGAAATCACACGGAATGGTATTTTTGGCAATCCAAGTGTGACCAAGAGGCGCAGTGCACCGTTCTAACAATTTGTTTTGCGTGTCTGCTCCCTCACTGGTGATTGACAGCAGTGGCTTGCCTGGCATTTATTTGCTGTCAATCATCAAGCAATCGAGATAAGGAATGAGTGTTTCCAAGAATTTTTGAACATGAGAAGACCATGGGATGGGATACACTGTACAGCTAACCACTTGACCGAAACTCCTTCCGTCAGAGTATGTTCTCAACCTTCAGGCAGGAGCTGATGACTGTTATTTCTCTATCCGAGAAAATTGGTCGGATTATGCTTATCAAACTCTGATCAGAGTGTGATCCTATTTTCTCAGAGGTGAAGAGTAAAAAAAAAGTTTTTCCATCTTCTCCATTCAGTCTGTTCTTGATTTTTTTTTTTCATGGACCCATTGACTTGCATGGCCGAATGCTTTCCGATTTACACATGCAAATCGTGTGTGCTGTGATTTTGCTTCTCTCTTGGAGAGACTTTGCCCAAGAACAAAATCGGACATGTGCACAGCCCCATAGAATAACATTGGACCGAGTGCGAAAATACGGTTGTCGGTACGAGCCCTAAGGCTATGTAATAGGTTTATGGCACACTTGAAAGTTCAGAGAAGTGAAGCGTGACCGATGACTCAAGAAGAGATGCCCAGAAAAGAGAATGCGAGAGCAATGGGGACATAAGAGGAGATGATGAGTGAATGTACATTTTTTTAGGCTGAAAGTATCCCTCTCGGCTTATACACGAGTCATTGTCCCAGGGGGTCGCCGGGAGAGGGGGAGCGGCAGGAGTGGCGGCTGTCACATCATACTCACCCCCTCCTGGCACGGTCTCTGCACGTCCCTGCTTCTCAGATGGTCTCCAGTGCTGGCAGCTCTTCCTGTATTCAGCTGTCACATGATACCACCCATTAAAGTAATGAATATGGATGCGCCTCCACTCCCATAGGCATGGAGCACATATTCATTACTTTAATGAGCGGTACCATGTGACCGCTGAACACAGTAACAAGCTGCCGGCGCATGCCAGAGACCATCTGAGAAGCAGGGACGTGCAGAGACCGTGCCAGGAGGGGGTGAGTATGATGGGAGGGTGAGCCATGCGATATTTACCTGTTCCCGTTCCACCGCCAGGCTCTGTCTTCCGCGTCCTCTGGCTGTGACGTTCAGGTCAGAGGGCGCAATGACGTGTTTAGTGTGCGCCCTGTGCCTGAATAGTCACTGCAGAGACCTGGAAGGCACAGCTGCGCGCGGCGGTGGGACGGGGACAGGTGAATATCGCAAGTGCTGGGGGCCTGAGCCAGCTGCGACACCAGCACCTAGCGCCCAGGGACGAGAGTCGAGAGATATGTTTTGTTTTGTTTTTTTAATCGCAGCAGCATATGGGGCATATTATTCTATGGAGCATCTTATGGGGCCATCAACCTTTATGGGGCATATTATTGGGCCATCAACCTTCATGGAGCAGCATATGGGGCATATTATGGGGCCATTATTAAAATTTGTGCAGCATTATATGGGGCATATTTTTTGTATGGAGCATCTTATGGGGCCCATCATGAACTTTATGGAGCATTATATGGGGTGTATTTTGTATAGAGCATCTTATGGGGCCCATCATGAACTGTATGTAGCATTATATGGGGCTCCTGATTCAATATGGATATTCAAAAACATTTAATAATACTGATGTCTCAATTAATTTTACTTTTATTGGTATCTATTTTTATTATTTAAATTTACCAATAGCTGCTGCATTTCCCACCCTAGGCTTATACTCGAGTCATTAAGTTTTCCCAGGTTTTTGTGGCAAAATTAGGGGTCTCGGCTTTTACTCGGGTTGGCTTATACTCGAGTATATACGGTAATATCATCTAAAAACAAAATGGCAAACAAAATACCAAATATTGCAAAATAATTAAACATGCCTGTTAATCTTTACAGTTACTCTTTCTTTTGCTTTTCTCAGTCCATTTTATGTTCTTTTGTCCATTCCTATTGGCTGACATTTTATGTAAAATGACTAAAGAAGCATATATCCAAGAAGTATGCATAAAGCAGCATAAAAATCTTCAGAATTTTTTTTTCTGTTAACTAAATATTATATCCAATGCCACAAGATGGCACTCATGTACTTTTTATCTTCAGTAAAAATAAAATCTACCGCTATATTGACCTATCCTTTGAAAACAATGTCTGTCCACGAAATTTGCTGCTTGTCTAATCCCTTTTAACAATCATCTAAAACTCTTCTCTGTTTAGATATTTTTGTAGAGATAAAATGTCACTTAATGCGAAGGAAAAAAATCCTTAATACAGTATAATTCTTTTAATCCAACGAAAATAGGATCCGATAGGCGCTTGGTCATAAATTATTCCGGATTATGAGATGGTGATAGAAAGGTTGTTTTTTTGGTGTAGAATTCTCTTTTAGTGCAGTAATACATTTCATTTTTGGTGGATTTTGTTTAATATTATTATTATTATAGGACATGGACTTCATGAGGTTCTGCTAAACAAGATCTAGTGATCTGAACTTGGTCAATTGATTATTAGTGTAATATGCAGCCAAAAATGCTGCAAGCTATTGTTGGGTTCAAGAAAAATTCTGTTCTGGGTGCTCGACATGAAAAAAAAGTCAAGTGATAAAAAGCTAATTTCCAACGACTGTTAGAATATTAGAAATAAAACATAGAAGCAAATGATGTAACATTTTTATTCCTTAACCTCTTTGCACTTACCATGCGCAACCGTCCCAAGGGACCGAGCAGGAGAAAATGGATTATGCCGTCAATAACAAGCGCAGAGTGATCCGATTAGTGCAACTTTGGGCCACCTTGTACGGAGACTTATTGAGGGAGGATGAGGTTGCAATGGCTTTCTTAGAGGTAAGTTTTGTCTTGTTTTAAACATAGCATAAAATATAGACTTTTTATATAGTCATGGCCAAAAGTGTTGGCACCCTTGAAACTGTTCCAGAACATGAAGTATTTCTCCCAGAAAATTATTGCAATTACTTATGTTTTGTTATACACGTTTATTTCCTTTGTGTGTATTGGAACAACACAAAAAAGACAGGAAAAAAAAGGCAAATTGGACATAATTTCACACAAGACCCCCAAATGGGCCGAACAAAATTATTGGCACCCTCAACTTAATATTTTGTTGCACACACTTTGGAATAAATAACTGCAATCAATCGCTTCCTATAACCATCAACAAGCTTCTTACACCTCTCAGCTGGAGTTTGGAGCACTCTTCTTTTGTAAACTTCGCCAGGTCTCTCATATTTGAAGGTGCCTTCTCCCAACAGCAATTTTAAGACCGTCAATGCCTTATCCCCATCAGCCCATCATTGCCCTTTCCACCACCTCCATCATTTCCTCCCCCACCATCCCCGTCCTTGCCCATTCCACCACTTCCATCATTTCCTCCTCCCCCACCATCCGCATCATTGTCTTCTCCCCATCAGCCCCATCATTGCCCTTTCCACCACCTCCATCATTTCCTCCTCCCCCACCATCCCCATCCTTGCCCATTTCACCACTTCCATCATTTCCTCCTCGCCCGCCATCCCCATCATTGCCCTCTCCATCACCCCGTCATTGCCTTCTCCCTATCAGCCCCATCATTGCACTCTCCTCCCCCTACACACAGACACAAACAGCACCATTCACCTCTCTGCACATTGCCCCGCAGCGCTACGCATGCACGCACACACAACACACACACACAGCACCTCTCACCTCTCTGCACGCTTTACCGCAGCATCACCGTCGCCTTACTCTCTAACATCATCTTGTGGCGCTGCTGTCTGTGTGAGAGGAAGCGCGGGCAGGAAGCAGGACAGATTGCTGCAGCTCCGCTGCTATTTTCTCTTGTAGGCAGCCCGCCGCACATGAGGGCAATCTGGCCAGGGGCCCTCCGGTGCCTCGGGGCCCGATAAACAGGCCAGATTGCCCTCATTATTAGCCACCCTGTAAGGGCCTCCCTCCACCTCCGGGTCCCGGTGCAGCTTCACAGGTTGCACATGCGGTATGTCCGCCCATGTTCACGGCACACTCCTTTAGATATGCAGAAGGTAGAACATGCAGGGAGTTGCCTCTGTTAGCAACTACCTGCCTGTTTTTAGGCTCATAGTAGAAAAAAATAACCCCTTTAATGATGGCTGGGAGCCCACTAATCCCTATAACAGGACTCTGGAGAGTCCTCTCTGTGTGGAGGTGAGGTTGAGCACCCCCACCTCTTCTCTATTCATTGTTTACGGCACTGATGGAGATACCCGAGTACAGTGCTTGGGGTAGGTGTTGGTAAGGG
The DNA here is from genome assembly GCF_051348905.1 of Ranitomeya variabilis. Taxonomy (NCBI): domain Eukaryota; kingdom Metazoa; phylum Chordata; class Amphibia; order Anura; family Dendrobatidae; genus Ranitomeya; species Ranitomeya variabilis. The sequence goes on along the minus strand of NC_135238.1, from coordinate 203,032,051 downwards.
TCCCAACAGATGGACCACTTGCAATCCGTAAGTTATTCCCTATCCTATGGATATGGGGTGACTTAAAAACTTGGCGTGAAACCTTTAACAGGACAACACTTGCAGGAGGCTGTGAGGCCGCACATGGAGTTCCCCTGCCTTTTGCGCTGCAGTATCCTACTCGATTGGGTGACACAAGAGGGAGATAGCCTCCTAATGAAGCAGTGTTCCCAGGGGGGAAATGGCAGAAAGAGATATAGCAAGGACCCAGGGGCCGACATATCATTGGTAAAACCACAGGGGCCCAAGAGGTAAGGGGGCCCATTTATACTTCCAAAGCAGGTGCAATTTTGCCTTTTTAGGCTGTAAAGGGCCCGTATATTCTTCTTATACAGGGGCCCTTTTCTGTCTGTGTCCACAAGTGAAAGGACGTGTACACTTTTATATCAGTTCTACAAAAACGAGCCAGAACAGAATATATTATAAATTTGTATATGGTTCAATTTCCTAATATTAAACTGTAAAATAAATAGAATTGTGACCTGTGTCCAGTTGAGGCTGAATACCGGGACACAGGGTTGTGTATTTTTCCATCCGTTCCATACAATAACACATGTACAATATCCGCGCTGCTGCGGCTCCAGCACTGTGCCATTGTGCTAATGTCGATCCAGTGGGAGAAGTTTTATTTCTTCTCCCACACTTCATTATAAGCTTTTATACATGTCAATATGTTGCAATTTTCTTAAGCGACTTTACTATACAATGGCTTCCACCTAAAAATATACATAATGATTGGGATAAGTGGGCAAGTAATTTAGAAGCATGATTTTTACACAGAACATGGATTTTACAGGCCTGTCTCCATGAGATGCACGGGTAACCGGCAATTACTCTGCACATGGCTGTTATTAGTGGGAGAGTGCAATCATTTTATATAGCACTTGCCTCCGACTGCAGCATTGTATCCTATTAACCAATTACCATTTTACTCGACTCCCCTATGGAATGACAAGCACCGGATCGACGGAAAGGAGACTATGGCATATAGACGCTTCCTGTGACCACTAATCCGTGATATTTCCCTTTTTGATTGATTCATAAAGACGTTTATCGCATTGATTTGATCTGATTTGCGTAATCAGTGCGATTGTGACTTGTTTTCATCCCAGATCTATAGGATAAACACGCGATACACGTACAGGTTTGGGCTAATATGTTGGTTGCAAACAAATTAAATGCGTAGCGATAATGCAAAAGGAATGGCTGGTGCATAATGCTCGAAAAATCGGGTAAAGAAGCAGCCAATAAATTGCTAAAGATACTGTAAGTCCTCGGAGCCTTAGGCTGTGGTTCACACATTGCGTTTTTTGCTGCAGTTTTTTGAGCACTTTTTAATGCAAATTTTCAACTGCAGTACCAGCAAAGTCAGCGAGATTTCAGAAAGCTCGTGCACACAGCTTGTTTTTTTTTTCCTGACTGTTTTGTCATAAGAGTTTGGTTTTTGCAAAATGCAGCATGTCACTTGTTTCAGCGTTTTTTCACCCATTGAAAGCAATGGGTAGTGAAAAAAACTAAGCAAAAAAACGCATGTATCAGGTTTTGGTGACAACCTGATGAAATTGAAGCAGATTTTTTTTTTTTATGCACTAAGCTTTAGAGACAAATGTACCCTGAGAAAAACACAGTAAAAAACACAGCAAAAACTAAAGAAAAAACGCAGCAAAAAAAAAAAAAACGCAGCAAAAGCTAAGCAAAACATGGCATAAAAAAACACAGCAAAAACACAATGTGTGAACATAGCCTTTGTGTATGTTAACACTACATCTTTTTTCACCAGTTTTTGCAGGGAAAAAGAAACAAAAAGCGCTTCCAAAACACTTATGCAGGGTGGGCCATTTATATGGATACACCTGGGTGGGCCATGTATATGGATACACCTAAAGAAAATGGGAATGGTTGGTGATATCAACTTCCTGTTTGTGGCACATTAGTATATGGGAGGGGGGGAAACTTTTCAAGATGGGTGGTGACCATGGCAGCCATTTTGAAGTCGGACATTTTGGATGCAACTTTATAAATGGACCACCCAGGTGTATCCATATTAATGGCCCACCCTGTAGAATGAAATTTTTTTTCCTACATAAAAGCAACTTCCTGTTTGTATGGTTTTGTTTTTTTTTAATCTTCTTTTAAAGCTCCTCTCTGGCGTTTATTTTTTAAATAATTTTACATCTGGAGAGATGTCAATAAGTTCCCTGCCCCTAGTAACATACTTAACTAACCGCCGTCTTCATCTGTTCTCTGTGACTTTCCAGTCGTGTTCTGCTGGTTTTGACCTACCAGATTATTCCAGAAAAATCAACATTTTTCTTCTATGTAAATGTGTTGTTAAGATCTATAGGCCGGACATAGATCTCCCTGAGAATCTGCCTCCAGAGGTTATTTTAAATAAAAGGAGGCGTTACCAGTGTGAGACATGTAGATCAGAAGAGCAGACTGTCAGTCATTACATGTCTCACATTGGTAATGCCCCCTTTTATTTAAAATAATCTCTGGAGGCAGATTCTTGGGAAGATCTATGTCCGGCCCATAGATCTTAGTGGCTCATTTACAGAAGAATATAATATACATATAAGTAAAACGTGGATTACTCTGGAATAAGACATCGGATCACAGATATGAAGGTGTAATTTTATTGAATTTTGTATGATCTACATGCCCATATAGGCAGCTAAGGGGAAGTTGATCTTACAGATTCCCTTTAAGGGTAAATGTTGTTTTGTTATTTCATAAATCAATAGTAAACATGAAAATAAGCAACTTTGTAATGTATCTTATTGGAGAAATCTACTTCTTTCACCTCCGAGACTGATCATCCATTCTCAATTCATAGGTAAAATTTAGTGAAGAGAGATTTTCACGATACTGAGACAGGGGATGACGGTTGGTGGTCGGAGGGGGGAAGGGGAGAAAGGAGCTGGAGGTTGACACAGACATCATGCTGAAAGTTTCATAGAACTTTATAAGCACCAACTGTCAACTCCTACCCCAGTAACGGTAGAGTCTGTATCCACTGAAGACAGAATATACACGTCAATTGCGAATTCTGAGAACGAAAGATCAGTCCAGGAGGTGAAAGAAGAAGATTTCTCTGATAAGATCTATTACAGTATTTCTTATTTTCATGTGTACTATTGATTTTTGAAAAAAACGAAGAGATTAGTATTATGGTTACTGATTAAGATACTTTTACGGTGCATTTTACACTGCACAATTATGGTGAACAAGAATTGCAAGGAACGTTTATTTGTCAATAATCATAAACCGGCCACCGATGAAAAAGCAAAACGCTGGGGCAAATGACCTTTTCGTTTGCCTAAAAGATCATCATTCACGGCTACACATCATCCTGTGTAAACAGGACATTTGCTGCTGAGAACGATGACAGCCTGTGCACACAAAACGATCTATTACTAATCGTTAAATTCAAATCTGAAGCATGGTCTGCCTGACCAAACAGGCTTTTAAATGCTCACCCATCAACAAACAAGTAGCTGATCACTGACTAGTTGATGTTTAGTGCCCCAGGTTGGGCTGGTGCACAGTAAACAGACCTTTACATGGCATAGTCTACAGCATTTTATTTATATAACACCAGCATATTCCCCAGCACTTTACAATTAAGCGGTGACACACCTGTTACTTGCCACGGGTGAGTTTGAACGAGCATCACATTATTGTTTACCTATAATTTTGGAAAGGTGACAACAATTTTGTCCTTTCCATTTTTGGGGTTTTGTGTGAAATGATGTCCAATTTGCCTTTTTTTTTCTCCGTTTTTATTTATGTTGTTCCAATACACTGAATACACTCAAAGGAAATAAATATGTGGGTTTTTTACAGCAAGAAAGGTTGCAGATTTAACGTTTTTGCAGACAAAAAAACGCCATGGCCGCAATGCCAAACCTAAATATTAACAAGTTAATTATTAAGGAGTAATAATAGTCCTGTTATTAGACAGGTAGCACTCAAGCTGATAAAGGGGCGTAAAATTGTTTCCTTTCCTTGGAAACTCCATACAAATGATCATGGCATTCAGATTAAACCCACAATATTTCAATTAGTATTTTAGATCCGTGCATGTCTACAGATGAGCCGGTTGGGCTTAATAACCCCAAACTCTGCAAATCTCCCAGGGTGAAAATCGCTTTGAAACTATTGTAGGTTTCGTATAGATTTCCAATTACCCAAAAGTATCTAGAGATGTTGCTATTTCAGGATTAAGCCATCATTATCCAATAATATACAGTGTAGTCTGGTAGGAAATTGCCAGCTTTATACAAAAAAAAAGAACTATAGCAATGGAGCTAAAATAAAGAAAAAATCGGTTGTAAGGGTGTTTTTCTACTTTATGTATTTATTTTTATATCTAGAAAATCAGGAAAATATCCAAAAATACGATTTCTGAAGCCTAAGATTTTATTACATTTTCCACACTTTTCAAAGGTTTAGCTCAGGTCAACAGGGCTCAAGATGGGAAAATCATGCTGGGTCAGCTTCTAAAAGATCACTATTAGCAATCAAGAATAACTATTTTCATGGTCCCTCTACTGTTCCTTAATTTTTCTTCTTTTAAACCTTTAAATTCTGTTATCTGTGTATATTGGAAAAGCCAATTCTTTAGGGCTCAGAAGGAGTGTTGGAAATAAGGAAATTGGTGAATATTTTGCAGCCTACCCTTACGTTTCTTACCACATTTACCAGGATTTGTTGTTCTTGGGGGGCTCTAATACTGCACCACTGCGAGTCCTGGGGTTAGGGGTGTAGGCAAAGCATAAGGCCATGTTCACACAGGTGTCTGCATCAAAATGTACATAAGTCATTTGCTCGGTTTATTGCATTTTTGTTGCTTTTTTCCTTTTTCTGATTTTCCCACTGCATCTTTTCGACAAGTAATTTTTGTTGAAATTTTTGCAACATTTTTAATATTGGAAGAGATGTGAAACAGGGAGGAAAGAAAGTTAGGGAATAAACCAAACAAACAGAACAAATAAGTCACTAAGGAGTTATACTTGCATAATGAGAAAATAATCACGCACAGTCGGCATGAGTTATCAGGAGATCACGTTCCTTGTAAGACGCTGTAGATTTTCTGTATTAAAAAAATGCAGCGGAAAATTACTAGTAGGGAACATGATGTGCACCAGGAGTGAAGAAGGCTTGATTTGCTTTGTCATGTTGGTTTTCTATGTTGGTGAGTTTACGCTAGTTGAAAAATAAGAAAATCAGAAGTTACTCAGCCTTTCCTTCTCCAGTGTTCATTAACAGCCTGAAGCGGTGAAGTCATAATTACTGTGCACAAGAACGCTGCAGCCAATCACTGGGCTCAGCAGTGATGCCAGTGTAGACAGACTTTTTAATTCTTTTCTTGGAAAGGGTTTTGTATGTGATTTAATCTTGTAGTATTCCATTAAAAATATGTTTATTGTTCAGATTAAAAACACGAGTGGCAAAAAGCACCAACAAAAATGATTAAAAATCATGCGTCCTTTCTCTACCATTGTAGAAAAATAGGCGTGTGCACAGCCGTAAAGAGGTGCCAGAGAAGGTTCCCACACCGTAGTATATAGCAAAAAACTCGGCAGTCAACTTAACGTAAGACAGGTGATTTAATGGTGTCCACAAAGAGTAACAGAAACGTTTCGGTGCTAAATCTGGACCGTCATCAGTCACAGTAGATAAATGTGAGAGAACGAGTGGACTCACAGAATTGCTAGTTGTGGAGTGAAATCACACTTGTGTGTGAACGTTGCCTGTATATGGGCAGAATAGCCCGAAAAGCGATAAACCTTTAGATATCAGGACTAAAGTGCCATGCCTGTGTAGGACGCGGAATGCACTGCTAGTCCATGCGATCCCTTGAGTGCCGAGTTTTATGCTATATACTTTCTCTACCATTGGCCGGTGAGTCTTACTTCCATACCAGGAAAGATCTTTGAACAAATTATTAAACAACATGTATGTAAGTATCTGGATAAGAATGAAGTGATTAACCAGAGTCAGCATGGGTTTGTAACTAATAAGTCATGTCAGACTAACTTAATTTCCTTCTATGACAGAATCACTGACTGCGTGGATCAGGGAAATGCTGTAGATATAGTATATCTTGACTTCAGTAAAGCATTTCACAAAGTATTTCACACCATCCTTATTGAAAAAATGACTAAGTATGGAGTGGACAAGGAAACTTTTAGGTGGATTCATAACTGGCTTAGTCATCGGACCCAAAGAGTGGTCGTAAATGGCTGCACATCCAGTTGGAAGAATGTCTCAAGTGGGGTACCACAAGGTTCTGTCCTGGGCCCTGTATTGTTAAACATCTTTATCAATGATTTAGATGAAGGAATTGAGGGTACACTGATTAAATTTGCTGATGACACAAAGCTAGGAGGGATAGCTAATACTAGAGAAGAGAGAGAGAGGATTCAAAAAGATAAATAAACTTTAGCAGTGGGCAGAAACTAACAGAATGATTTTTAACAAGGAAAAATGCAAAGCATTACATCTGGGCAATAAAAATGAAAACGCATATACAGAATGGGAGGAATAGGGCTAACCAACAGCACATGTGAAAAATACTTGGGAAACCTAATAGATCACAGACTGAACATGAGTCAACAGTGTGATGCAGCAGCAAAAAAAGGCAAATGCAATTCTGGGATGTATTAACAGAAGCATACAGTCTAGATCACGCGAAGTCATTATTGCCCTCTACTCCTCTTTGGTCAGACCTCATCTGGAATACTGTGTCCAGTTTTGGGCACCACATTTTAAAAAAGACATCAACAAACTGGAGCAAGTTCAGAGAAGAGCGACCAGAATAGTGACCGGTCTGCAAACCATGTCCTATGAGGAACGGTTACAGGATTTGGGAATGTTTAGCTTGCAAAAAAGACGACTGAGAGGAGACATAATAGCTGTCTACAAATATCTCAAGGGCTGTCACATTGTGGAAGGATCATCTTTATTCTCATTTGCACAAGGAAAGACTAGAAGCAATGGGATGAAACTGAATGGGAGGAGACACAGATTAGATATTAGAAAAAACTTTTTGACAGGGTGATCAATGAGTGGAACAGGCTACCACGAGAGGTGGTGAGTTCTCCTTCAATGGAAGTCTTCAAACAGAGGCTGGACAGACATGTGTCTGGGATGATTTACTGAATCCTGCTTTGAGCAGGGGGTTGGACCAGATGACCCAGGAGGTCCCTTCCAACTCTACCATTCTATGATTCTATGTTTTTAATCATTCTTGTTTCTGATTTTTTTTTCAATCTGAGCAATAAGCGTTATCTTTTTATGGAACACTACAAGTACTGTCTTCTACGCAGATCTAACCATATTACCACAAAGACCTTTTTGCCATGCACCAGACAGGTGACTGATTGCTCAGTTTTTTGTTACTATTGAATTTAAAAATATACATATTTAACTTTCTAATCTAATTTTTAGAATATCGTAGTTAAAGCTCATCATATGTAAAGGGAATCCAGAAAAGTAACAAATGTCCAAGCACCATGGATTTATATTATAGTATTTTGAATCATTTCAGTTATTTTTTATCTGTTCCTGTAGGAATTTTACGTCTCGGTATCAGATGACACGCGAACCATCGCTTCTCTGAAGGAACAACTTCCAGAGCTGGAGAGAATAGTGAAGCAGCTGTAAGTAATTCACTTTTTTTTATTTTTATAAGTTTTTATCAGTACCAATTTAGAGTTGGTGTGAATCAATTGGGAAGACAACTTTCCAACAGCCAGGACAGTAATCTGTGGCTGTTAGATAGGAGTCCCCTCAATCGCGGGCTCTTTTGATCAGCAGACCTGGCACAATGTTGTTGTTGTAGTTTGATGCACATGTGATGTCACAGGCAGGTAAGAGATGGCTCGCTAGGCTTCTGTCCACCGGCCATAGATCACTTCCCTGGCCATAGGTTCTACCAATCAATTTGCACCATCATTAGTACCGATTGAAGTTGTGTGTTGCAGGAGCCTACAGCTCTGTGCCATTATATCATCATTGTATGTGCCATTATATCATTATTGTACATCTATACTTGACTTTCCTGAACACCTCATGGACAATTTACACTTGCAGACCAGGGCCATTAGATGACAACTGGTTAGCTACATGCAAGCTAATAAGCAATTGTTAACTGGCTTGTTTATACAGCATATCTATGAGTAAAGAACGATCGTTAACACGATTGCTCTGTGTGTATATTAAATCGTGTTATCGGCAGTAAATTACCTGTTTACACAGGATGGAGTGCTGCCAAGAACACTGATTCATTAGCAAGTTTACAATTTATTTGAGCCAACGAACGATTATTTTTTTAATTTTGTCGGTTGATTACCGGCCTGACTAGAAAAGACGAATAATTGGGGAAGGAGCATTCTCGATTATTGGCCTCGCTAAATGGGCTCTTAGGCTTTGATCTACCTTACCTCTTCAGCCATTTTTTTTTACCAAGTAACAATTTAGGAACGGAGCACTTTCAATTTGATTGCAGCATCAGTAGTTAATTTGTCGTAATTTGACATTGACAACTTGTGTATTATCCCATTACTCTATGAAAATAGTTTCCAGTTCATACTGAAATCTTACATCATAGGGTTTCTCTATACTAAATACACAGCGATATATAGTATACAACATGTTAACGGGTTAGTTCCAAACTCACAAGATATCCCCGTATGTGTCTTGTTTGGATAGAGCACATGCTTGGCCTCCTATAATTTCCGTGCCAGATTCTGCTTCAACCGCTAGGCGCCGCCGCCGCCTCTTTGTTGCAGATGATGCTTGACACCATCAATCCTATATTATTCCTGGGGCTTGTGGCCGGTTCGTTTGGGTTTTTATCTGCTGTCAGCACTGCATGGGGCTGTTGACAATTTAAAACCCAGGAAACAAGTTCTCATTGCCAGTCAATGTTAGTGCTACCTGGTTTTACCTGTGTATCTGGTGTTTCATCCTAATTTATCCTGTTCTCTGACCTCGTCTAGTTTTGTTTTACATGCCTGAGGATTTTATGCCTCCTGGATCTGACCTGGCTACCTGAATATCCTTCTTGCCAGCTTGCGCCAGCAGCTGACTTTTTGGCCCTAGCTCAGATCCCAGCACAGGGGTTTACGAGTGAAGGCCAGGGCAACCACAGGGGTCTTGGAAACAGAGTAGCTTGCACCAAGCCTGTTCATGGCATCCATTTTTGAGATACCAGTTGACTATGAACAGTTCTCATCTGAAACCTCCACTCTATTGTCCATTATACTGCTGGCGAAAGTTGAGCATTGTATTTGACTATTTCCAAAATCCCCATAGACGATAAATGGAGCTGAGGCAGAGCATGCGTTACATCCATTCAAGACAGAGTCGCAGAGCCCTGTTCCAGAGTCCTCATCTCGGGAGCGCAGAGGTTGGATCAGTGATCAGCTCAGGTTGTTATCCCCTGTCCTACACCTAGGAGAATAACGTGTGATTTGGGGAATAACACTAAAATATATATATTTTCTTATGCTCCCTCATCAATTACATGCACATACTTGTATACATGGATATAGTTGTCCACGTATCATAGAACGCCACCATTACAACTCTACTGGAAAGTTGTCAGGTTTTTTTAAAGCCTTTCTTGCAGCTGATTGGTATCCTAGAGCTTTCTTGAGAATACTCTGCATAATAGGAAACTCGGAAGAGAGATATCACAGAGAGGCTTACTTGGTGTATTCATAAAAGTTAGCATTTTGTACGGTTATCATATCTTGGATACAGAACGCAACTGCAAATCCTCATAATTAAATGGAATCGAATTGCCTGCTAAGATCATAAGAAACACTTTGCTAAATGTGCTTTCTGGTCTCCCGTGGCAAACAAATGTAGCTTTCCAAGAGCAGACACTTCAAGTGCACATTCCTATTTGGTTATGCTAATAATGTCATTTGGACTCAAATGAGCAATCAAAATTACTTACCTAAAGTCTTCTGTGGCCCTCTGGTTATTCTCCTCGAATGTTGGCCGAACGAGAGGCTGCCGCAGACTTCCCCAGCGTGAAACTTCATAAGATCTCAGATGAATATTGTTCTTACTGATTTTCTACAATTACTTTATTGAAGTAATAGCGACAAAATAATTCAAGTGCTTTTCAGTAGTTCACATATGCAGAAAATAAAGGACTCATTATGTAATGAATTCAATACCATTCCTTAACATTTCAAAGTCTGGTATTAATTTATAGTTTTATTTCATGCCACACAACCCATTGAGGCTGCGAAGTTAAAATACCCGTCTTCCAGTAAGAGTGTATAGTTTAGCTAATAATGTTAACTCTATGGGAAAACTCAGAGTAGCGGTCTTCTTAAAATTCTTGAAGAAGGCAAGTAAGCTTTCTGATAAGCCATGGACTTAAAACTGAAAATGGAGCAATTTTGTAATTTTTATTAAAAGACGTGAACCCTTTATTCCCCTAACATCTATAATAAAAAGCAAATCAAGCATGTATGACATCTAAAGCCTTGTGCCATCTGGGAAGGATTTGCCTATGTGGTAATGTAGGCTTATGGTAGAAGGGAGAGAGTACATGTGAACAGTTTGCATTTATGTCTCACATGTAAATCATGTGCATGTAGATGTAAATGATGCGCTAACAATACCATGGAGGTGAGAGGAGGACGCTCAGATGTGAGAAGCGAACCTCAATGTCCTGTTTTATCACCATACTATACAAATATTTCCTATGTACCTGCCTGTTCTGCCTAGCACCAATCTATGCCACCACGGAGCGGTCAGAAGCCACTCCTGCTGGCGATTCAATGGCTTCTACTAACGTCATATCATCAGAAAAGCGGCTCATTTCCCGCTCTTCTCTGTTGACGGAATGTAACTGCCGACGTCATGCTGATTGTCAGCCAGATCCCTGCTGTCTAACTGCGGGGAGCTGGCTGTCAGTCAGCATGACATCAGCAGCCACGTCCCGTCGACAGAGCGTCCCAGAAGAAGAGCTGCTCTGTTGACTTTGAGCAGCTGAATCATCGGCAGGAGCAGTCAATGACCATTCTATGCCGGCACCAGGTAGAACAGGCATGTCGTTAGCTCGTTTTTAGGCCATTGTAAAAAAAAAAAAGTCGTGGATAAACCCTTTAAGGCGCTATCTACTTAATAGACTGAGTCTAAGGCGACGTTCACATGTTAAGTATTTGGTCAGATGGTTTTTCACACGGACCGAGAGAACTCGTGAAAAAAAAGCAGCAAGCACTATTCTCTTCTGTCTATAGGATGAGACTCAAGTCTACGGATACAGATCAACCATATTACCATACTTCCTATTTTCGTGGATACATTGTAATTATTTACCTAGTAAACTATATATATATATATATATATATATATATATATATATATATATATATATATATATATATATGTATAAATTCAAATGTCACACAGATGTAAAAAACAGACAAGCGGGTGATACAGTGATGAAGTAGAAAAGACAGAATGGAGGAAAATTGTCTGTTTTTTTCTGAATTATCGTTAGTTTTTTTCAGGATGAAAAGCAAACAGTTTTTCATACGGTCATCTGAACCCCGGCCTAAGGGCTCGCTCACACTGCCATATAACACAGCCGATTTCTACCTGATAGCACTCGGCCCAATATTATACTATAAGGTCAGTGCAGATCTGCGATTATTTTCTCTTGGCGATTTGGCATGAGAAAATTATCACAGCATGCTGCGAGTCACTATGATATTTCAATCACGTGCACCCATACAAGTCTATGGGTGCGTGTGAAACATCGGACCTGCACTCGGATGGCATCCGAGTGCAGTCCTATATTCTCTCGCAGAGACAATGGAGAAGATGGAGAAATTAATTCTTCCTCTTTTCTGCACCTGTGCTTTGATTCTCGCATGCAAGACAATCAGATCACAATCAGAAGCTAGCAACGCTGCTGAGGCCAGTGATTGACTACGCTGGTCATATGGATATACGACACATCATTTCTTAAACGGGACCTGACAGCAAGATTGACACACAAACTAATTTCATAGCTTTGTGTGAGGTAGGTTCACAGTATATCGCAATTCTCATATTTTCAAAAATCTTTTTCCTCATAGTCTTGGAAGTAGAACTATTCCCAAGAGGCGTGTGAATGTGTGGACCAGTCCTGCCCCACAGCATATACAGTATATATAAATATGTGGACTGTGAATTTATCTCAATGTGTGCAATATATAGCAATGTGAAAATGGAATATTAGGACTGAGAGTATGAGACAAAGCAGTGTTTGGCTTCTAGAGTTTCACTGTGTACTTCCAGGTTCTTATTTGTGGCATATTCACCTTCACTAAAGAGACCAAATTGTCGTGATTCTGTTTTTCTGTCTTATTTGTTTATTACTTAATAATTTGATGTCGTTAATATTTTATAGATCAGATGACGGAAAAGGACAAAAGAAAGTAAGTAAATTGGTCCTGTGCCCCCGGCCCCTTTTTTTTTTCTTTATATTTTAGAAAAATCTGATTAACACTGCCAACTTAAAAAGGAGAAAGGCATGTCTGCTGCCAGTCTGGTCTCCCGACCTGAGTCTCGGTGTGCCAGCACGGTGCCAGTCCAAGGCTTTAAATGCCCGTTGCTCACTATGCCAACCTATCACCTATCCACAGGGTAGTGGACACTTGGCTGATCACTTGGCGCCCAATTGCCAGTGGTCCCACATGTGCACCACCTCTCCAAGTCTAGCACTTGTCCATCTCTAGCCGTCCCGCAGACCATTGCTCTATTCAAAAGGGGGGCTGCAGAGCCTTATTTTTGGGTTTAGAGGGGCCCTATTGGTAAATAATTTAGTCAATATTGTTATGTTGTAAAGGACATTATAGTTTAAAGTGACGTTACTAATTGATGACTTATTACTAGAGATGAGCAAATCAATTTGTGAAATCTTGGTCCAGCGTTCTGGCCTACTATTGCACAGAAGTGTAAAAAAAAAAAAGTACAATATGGTGTTCCATAGAGGTAGATCTAGGAACACAGAAAATATATTTTTTTCTTTTTAATAACTTGTAGCCAATGATTATAGTGTAATTTTCTGTTTGCACTACTGAGCTGCAGATCTATAACTACCACTGTTAAAATAATTTACCCGCTAATCTTAGGAGTGACTACTTCACGTTGTATGACCAAGACCTCAGTAGTGATGGATCGACTGATCATTTAATGTGTTTCTATTACCAGCACAAAGTGCTTTTACGACAGTTCAGCACTGGGGATGAGAGATTGCAGAAGCGGCAGCCAATAAGAAGCTCAGACGAACGTAGGTACAAATTACAAATATTTTGCCTCCTTGTTCATTAAATTGTCCCAAAGGTTGTCTCCTCCAGCCATCCCATGCTTCTCTCTCCATCAGATCATCTCTTATTCTATAAAATAGGAGCTGTTCTGCAGCACTCGGCGGCGGCTGCTACACATTGAATGGAGCTGTGTAGTGCGGCGCCCTTCAATATTTGCAATGAGCTACTTCTGAAGATAACAGCTGACTGGTTGGGGTGCCAGGTGTCCGACCCCCACCCAACTGGTATTGATGACCTATCTTCCTTCTAGGCCATTAATATCATATGACTAGTGATGAGCGAGTAGCATTGTTGCTCGGGTTTTCCCGAGCACGCTCGGGTGATCTCCGAGTATTTGGATGTGCTCGGAGATTTAGTTTTCGCCTCAGCTGCATGATTTACGGCTGCTGGACAGCCTGAATACATGTGGGAATTCCCTAACAAACAGGCATTCCTCACATGTATTCAGCCTGTCTAGCAGCCGTAAATCATGCAGCTGAGGTGATGAAAACTAATTCTCCGAGCACATCCAAATACTCGGAGATCACCCGAGCGTGGATCGAGGAGACCCAAGCAACGAGTACACTCGCTCATCACTACATATGACCAGAAAATCCATTTTAGCTCACAGAGCATTGTCTACAATTGTATGCACTTCTTAGGTGAGAACAGGACTGGTGTAAAAAGGCGAATATTTTGCCGATTTGCACTTCCTTTGCCTCTTTCAGGAGTTGGCAGAGTTTACTGGAAAGGTCAAGGACCCCCTTTAAGGTATGCCGGACTGCAGGGTGTAATACATTGGTAGATGTTTAGATGGGGGATACCAGAAGACAGGTTCACTTTACATTATGTGGATGATCAGAGTTTCTGAAGCTATTTGCCGCTCGTGACTATTTTACCTTCCGCTTTTGGCTTTGTGGTGTATTTGTTCTAGGCTGTCGGAATTGTTGTGTTCCTTGTAATTCTTCATCAATTGTCAGGACTCTAACAGAGTTGGAGATGGAGTGTGAAGCCGCAGCTTCTGCTATGCTGGATTTCAGATTCCATCGGCTCGCTGTAGCAGGGGGGACAAGTGTTATAGCCAATTACAGATACAAAGGTCAGGGTATGAAAGAAACAAGGGAAAGGAAATTGGTTGGTTAAACGGCTGTATCAAGTGGCCATAAACAATCTTTGGAGCGGAGTTTTGGGGTTGTTCTGGGTCAGTTTACAAGTAAATGGTTTTTCTTTCCATATAGGTAGTTCACGAGTCATAGAGCAAATGGTGTTCCTGGTGTAAAGGGTCAGATCATTTCCTCCTGGCATGGGAGAGGAATCAAATTTAATGTTCAGAAAAATATTCACGTGCCCACTGCGCTAAGACAAGATTGTAAACCTTCTTAAGTGTCGGGCACATAGAAAGATGTTTAATGTGAGCTTTCCAGTAATGGAGATGGTGGACATGGCTTACATCGCTCGTCAGAATGGAAAAATTAATTCAGAATGTTTAGTAAATAGCACCTCAATATCAAAGTACTGTATTTTCTGGCGTATAAGACTACTTTTTAACCCCTGAAAATCTTCTTAAAAGTCGGGGGTCGTCTTATACGCCGGGTGCCGTCTTGTACGCCGAGTGCAGACACCAATGTGTATATGGTGGGTGGGGGGGAGTGGTCCCGATGACGAAGAGGGGGCGTCTCACAGGAAAGTGTGAGTGGAGTATCCCCCATTACCTCATTGTAGCTGCAGCATGGGGTCTCTGTGCTGGGGAGAGGCGGCAGCTGCTGCTCCTCTTTGTGCCGCATGGGTGCTGTGCTGTGGGGCGGTGGCCGCCGCCGCTCCCCAGCACCCCACACTGCAGCTACAATGAGGTAATGGGGGATACTCCACTCACACTTTCCTGTGAGATGCCCCCTCTTCGTCATCAGGACCACTCCCCCCCCAAAAGGCACATTAGTCACCGGCCCTATAAGACGACATACGGCGTATAAGAAGACCCCCGACTTTTAAGAAGATTTTATATTTTAACTGGAAAAGTTGGGGGGTCGTCTTATACGCCCAGTCGTCTTATATGCCGGAAAATACGGTAAATGTAGTGTTTTCTGTTGCATTCAGGACGAAATAAATGGGTTATATTCATAGCGAGGCTCCAAAGTATTGGGGTCCATCCATGTTACACTTACTGGGGATTTTATGACATCCCATTCTAAATCCATTAATTTGGAGTTGTTCCGTACTTTGCTCCGCACGTGCTTTTAACCACTCCATCCGATGCTTGGCATTGTGCTTGGTGATGTAAGGCTTGCACGCAGCTGCTCGGCCCTGGACACCCATGCCATTAGGCTGCCGGCACAGTTTTAGTGCTGATGTTAATGGAAGGTTTGGACTTGGCCTCTGCAGTTATTGAGTCAGCCAAGTGATGGGTGATGGCAGCATTTATTCACTATATATATATATATATATATATATATATATGTACGGTATATATATATATATATATATATATATATATATATATATATATATATATATATAATATATTGCGCATAAGAAGAAAAACCTAAACAAAAATACATTTGGCATCATCATAATCATACTGACCAATTAAATGAAGTTAGTTGTCACTGAAAAAAATAAATTAAAAAATAAACATTTTTTCAGTTTTTTTTTTTACTTTTCATTTTTGCCTTACTTTGGGACTTTTACTTAATTGTGCGTGATTCGTCAAATATTACGCTGCAGTACTTCTGCTTTGCCCTGTATTACATTTATCATCATAATACTGACACGCGTCCTTTTAGACCCAACATCTGGCAGCTATGAGGACCAATGTGATAAGCTGACAGATTGCGCTCCCCTCTCTCTAACTATTTAATGATCACTAAAAAAATTATTTGAATAACCCCTTTTTCTCCGTTTAAATTTAAGACAATAAAAATTAAATATATATATATATATATTCACCATCACCGCGTCCGTAAAAGTCCAATCTATTAAAATATAAAAGGAATAGATGGTGGCCTGATTCTAATGCATCGGGTATTCTAGAATATGTATGTATGTACTGTATGTACATCGCGCTGTGAGTGGGGGTTAAATTCTGCGCCAATATAGCTGATTGGTCGCGCCCGCCTGGCCGATCAGCGAAGCGTGGTTCAAATCCGGTGCCAATATTGCTGATTGGTCGTGCCCGGCTGGCCGATCAGCGAAGCGGTGTTTAAATCCCACGCCAATTTGCGGCCGGAGTGCGCCTGTCGCTGATTGGTTGCAGGATGTCGGGGGTTTGGGGCGCTGGATGTCGGGGGTTCGGGGTGCAGGATATAGTACAGGCACGTAGTATATAACAGCCACGCAGTATATAACACAGCCCACGCAGTATATAACACAGCCCACGTAGTATATAACACTGCCCACGTAGTATATAGCAGCCACGTATATAAAACAGCCCACGTAATATATAGCACAGCCCACGCAGTACTGTATATAACACAGCCCACGCAGTATATAACACAGCCCACGCAGTATATAACACAGCCCACGTAGTATATAACACTGCCCACGTAGTATATAGCAGCCACGTATATAAAACAGCCCACGTAATATATAGCACAGCCCACGCAGTACTGTATATAACACAGCCCACACAGTATATAACACAGCCCACGCAGTATATAACACAGCCCACATAGTGTATAACACTGCCCACGTAGTATATATCAGCCAGGCAGTATATAACACAGCCCACGTAGTATATAACACAGCCCACGCAGTATATAACACAGCCCACATACTACATAGCAGCATGGGCACCATATCCCTGTTAAAAAAAAGAATTAAAATAAAAAATAGTTATATACTCACCCTCCGGCATCCACCTTAACCTCATCCCCTAAAATTGAAAATATAATATACAAAAATGGAGTAATTTTTTTTTAGAAAGCAATCTTAGCGTGCTATAGTGGTTTATGATACTGGGTCAGCATTGTGGCTTAGTGGTTATCATGGTTGCCTTGCAGTACTAGGGTTTGAGTCTGCCCATGGCTGGGTAGCTACTTGCAAATCTTACGTCACCAAGCACAATGCCAAGCGTTGGATGAGGTGGTATAAAGCAGCCGCGGTCTCTGGAGCAGCGGAAACATGTTGTGTGGAGTGGCGAGTCACACTTCTCTATCTGGCTTCTGATGGATGAGTCTAGGTTTGAGTTCTGCCTGACTGCATTGTGCCGGCTGTAAAGTTTGTTGGAGGAGATATGGCGTTGTTTCTGGAATCAGCTGAGGCTCCTTACTTGCAGTGAGTGTAAATCTTAATGCTTCAGCATAAAATATATTTTGGATGATTGTAACTTCCAATTTTGTGGGCACAGCTTGGTCTATAAAGGCATGGTTGGGGAAGTTTGGCTGTGGAAGAACAAAATGAGGTCCATAAAAGCGTGGTAGATGCCTTTGGTGTGGAAGAACATGACTGGCCACACAGAGCACGGACCTCAACCCCATCCAATACCTTGGGGATACGCTAGAATGGAGAATGTCAGCCCAGCTTCTCCTCCAGCATCAATGTTTGACCTCACAAATGTTCTTCTGGATGAACAGGCAAAAAATTCCCACATCATTCCAAAATTTTGTAGAAGGTCTTCCCAGAAGAGCAGAAGATGTTATAGCTGTAAAGTGGGACCTTCTCCATATTAATGTCTATGGATGCAGGATGGGAGATCATGAATGCTCCTGTTGGTATCCCAATTTTTGGTCTATTTAGTGTAGGAATATTTTCATATATGGGAGTGTTTTGTCTTAAACTATAAAAACATAACAGCATAAGAAAACAATTAACCTATTATTATTAAATTGACCCTTGTGTGATAGATCTCTACGTGAGGTCCACTGGGGACTGGGACTAATGTTTGCCTGAAGAATATGCTGGTGCTTTATAAGCAGCAAGACATAAATAGAATTCGGTGACATGCTGTGTTCCTCCAGGTGATACATGACATACGCTCTTATTACCGTACATCTGATGATTGTATTTTGTCTTGGCAGTTCTCTTCAAGGTGTACTGCATTGATCACACATACACCACCATACGTGTCCAGGTGTCTGCCTCGGTGAAGGAAGTGCTGTCTGCTGTAGCAGATAAACTGGGCTCCGGAGAATCCTTGATACTCGTGAAGATCAGTTCTGCAGGAGGTACTGTTTGACTATCATTCCCTCCACTCATAGAAAATAATTTAAAAACTCAAGGTTAAACACACAAATAGCAATGGTTTTATAAAAGCGTTTTGGGATAATTTCAGTTGATTACAAACAACAGTACGGTCCCCTACTGAGTAAATAGGCCAAGCTGGGTGCTGGAAGCATGTCTTTGCCGAAGACGGCTACAGTGCCGCCTTATAGGGTAACAGAGTTGCCATTTCCCAAAATATTACTAAAATGATCAGCTAGCAGTGTGCAGGAAAACGACTCACTTTACCGAAATGGCCCTTCACAGCGCACAGTGTCCTTGTCTTGTTACTGAGAAAACAGCTCCAGAAACTTACTAACAAATAAGTATAAACAGACGAAGGGTTATTGATCTGTATTGTGGTGATCAGTGCAAGGATGCGGCTCCTAGTGCACCCCCCACTGCAAACGTTGCGTGACATATGGAAGTATGATGCTTTTCCAAACTGTGGTTCTATGAACCCCATCCACATGCTTAAAAGATAGCAGCTAGCCATAAGGCAATTCATAGAAGATAGATTGCTAGATAGATAGATAGATAAATTGCTAGACGGATAGATAGATAGATAGATAGATAGATAGATAGATAGATAGATAGATAGATAGATAGATGGGGGTCGAGCGCATCCTGGGGACTCTGCAGTGTGCTTTAAGGTAACCACTTGTTGGAGGGTCTTTTTTGGAGATTGTATTTGGGCAGCATACATTTATACATATATTATCACTTGGTACTGTATCATCCAGCGATTTTGCTGGTTTTTCTCCTTCCCCCTCCACAGTATGCATTTGCACTTTAATAGTAATACCTTATCTATGCCACCTTTTGTACGCACTTTTATTACACTTTTTTTCTGGAATGGCAGCATATTTAATAATTCCTCTGGTCGATTAATTGTTGCACATGTTCACTGCCGTTCCCTATTCTATGTATTCATGTATTCATCTATTCAATGTTACTCAATACTCTGCAGTTTTGTCAGTCCCTTCGGTGTGCCCCTCTAGTTCTGGTATTGTCCCCACCTATTTTTTCTTTCCTTTTTTATTATTTTGGTATTTATTAAATAAAATTTTGATTTTATTCTATCATTGGGCTTAGTTCGGGTTTTTCTCTTTGTTGTTGATTGTACTTTCCGATTGTCCTTATTGAATTTTTCATGTATTCACACACATAGGTGGGTATCTGTTACTTTACTATATTTCAGATATTATCTCGGATATTTTGTGTGTGTATTTTGCTTTGAGTTTTTTCAATGGCTTGAGAAAGGCTCATTTGGAGCCGAAACGTTGCACAGACATGTGGGTCTGATTAAATCCTGCACATTTATTAAGAAAAATGGAGTGCTGCCTTCTTTTTTGAACTTTATGGACTTTGGATAACCAGTGGACAGGTTACCTGGAGGCTTTGCACCCAGAGATAAGTAGAAGTGTTGTGCTGTTCCTTTTTTTATGAATAGATAGATGGATGGATGGATAGATAGATAGATAGATAGATAGATAGATAGATAGATAGATAGATAGATAGATAGATAGATAGATAGATAGATAGATAGATAGATAGATAGATAGATAGATAGATAGATAGATAGATAGATAGATAGATATGAAATGGAGGCAGCACACCAAAAATAGTGAAAAATAATTGGTTTTAATGGCCCATTGATGCCACAATTTGCCATTAAATCATTTATTTTTCACTTTCTTTTATGTGCTACCTCCAGTTGTCTTTCATGGATGAAAGGATGTGAGAAAAGTGGATGGAAGGATGGAGAAATATAACTTTGGTTCTATGAACCCCATCCATAATATTAAAAATGGTGGCTAGCCATAAGGTAAATCATAGAAGATAGATTTCTGAATAGATAGCTGTGAGCAGTGTCAGATTGGGGTGCTAAGGGCCCACCAGAAATATTGACTCGGGTTCACTGTTCAGCTAAATGTAAATATTACGTTACCTTCATTCACAAATGTACCTATGCTTCCACATGATAATAAACTGGGTAATTTGTTGATTGAATGATGAGATTCTGCTTTTATCTGCAAATAGTGAAACAATTGAATTGTACCAGATAGTGCTCATATAGGTGGAGTGGGGGCCCATTCCTTGTAGAGGGGCCACTGGGGGATTCACCCTTTTCCATGTGGGCCAGTTTGAGTCTGGATGTGAGATAGATAGACACTGGGGCAGATACAATACTTGTGTCCAACCCTGCCTCTGTGAAGTCCCACATGCCTAAACACTCACACATTTACATGCAATATAAATGTTTAGGTCTTTAGGCAGAGAAAATCCTCCTATACTTAGCAATGCTGCCTGGGGCTCATTGCTAAAGATTCTCTGTTCTAGAAGTCCTGAGTTTACTGAGCACAAACAGAAATCAGGGTACCCCTTCCTAATCTACATGGGAGGAAACAGAAGGAACACAGTAGTTTCCTGAGTGAGAAACATGCAGTGGGACCGATGTAAGTATTGCCAAAGATCTTCCTTGCAGCCCCACTCTACAACAGGCCCCTGATGAGCTGAATCGG
Source organism: Ranitomeya variabilis (assembly GCF_051348905.1). Lineage (NCBI taxonomy): Eukaryota > Metazoa > Chordata > Amphibia > Anura > Dendrobatidae > Ranitomeya > Ranitomeya variabilis. Next base: position 203,010,966 of record NC_135238.1, on the reverse strand, counting down.
CTGCATGTGAGTCATATCCGAGCCTGGATAGATAGAAACATACAGTATATTAGATCTTGATTATTAGTTATTCCCATCCTAAAAATAGATTGGTATATCTCTCTAAAGAATTTCACCTCTAGGACCCCATCAGTTCTTAGTAGTACTTCAGTCCCTTTGCTATTTTTCACTATTTTTTTTTTTATGCAAATGAATTGGGGCCAGGCAGCAGTTCACTGCGTAGCAGGAGGCAATCATTCGGAGCCAAGCTGGTGGTCCCATCATGCACAGGATTGGTGGGGGTCCTAGAGGTCAAACCCTTACTAACCAGAAAGTGAATGCATAGCCCAGTTATAGTAGCACTATTTTGTATTTTAATACCACTGTAGTTCTAATATACGATATGTAATATTACATCTTGCACTCTAACTTTTGAATAGTTTAATTCCTCCAGATATGCTTTCTTGCACATTTTCCATGTTTTAATAGCTCAATCATTTATGTTGGCAACAGGAGTTAATATCACAGGTTCAGTTTATGTCTTATAATCATTTCCTTCACACTGGTTCTTCAAACAAACTCTGTAAATGTGAGATGAATCGCTCTTACCCTCACTATCAACACCATGCACTATGTTTAGATTGTGCCACATTCTGAAGGATTTAGAATCTAAACATGAGGTGGGACAGCGGGCCATTATTACCAGCCATAACCATGGAAACTTCCTTCATTTAGTACAGCAGCCAGTGTTCAATAGGAATAACAGATCTATCGGATAGAGAGATAGATAGATAGATAGATAGATAGATAGATAGATAGATAGATAGATAGATAGATAGATAGATAGATAGATAGATAGATAGATAGATAGATAGATAGATAGATAGATAGATGGATGGATGGATGGATGGATGGATGGATGGATGGATGGATGGATGGTGGATGGATGGATGGATGGTGGATGGATGGATGGAAGGATAGATAGATGGAAGGATAGATAGATAGATAGATGGATGGTGGATGGATGGATGGATGGATGGAAGGATAGATAGATGGAAGGATAGATAGATAGATAGATAGATAGATAGATAGATAGATAGATAGATAGATAGATAGATAGATAGATAGATAGATCAGGGATAGGGGAATAGATAGATAATTGATAGATAATAATAGTTGGATATACAGACAAAAAAGTGAAAGTTTCCAGATAGAAAGGTAGATAGATTGATCCTTCAATCGATCCATAAATAGTTTGATTTTTTTGCTGTTTACAACATTACAGATCCTTCTTTTTTCTCAAAATCTGCTGTTAGGCATGAGCTAGGACACCCGTAGGCTATATTCGTCTCTGCAAGAGAAATTGACGTTCCGCGGTCTTGAAAGATGCGGCGCATGTCAGTGTCCACTTGTGATCCACAGGCGCACATACACACAAAGTGGACACGGGATTTCTAGAAATCCCATCCACTATGCAGTAACATCTGGCCGCTGCGGGTTTGACATTGCATAAATACACAGCGTCAATCCCGCAGCAATTCCTGATCGTGGGCATGTACCCTACTGGTCGACATTTTCAGTCATAAATGGTGGATTAGGCAGACATTCATTTAATGTCTATGGCCATCTTTAGTTTTTGTACCTTAGACAATTGTATGGTACCGCACATTCTACAACCCATACTACTAGCAGACTACTGTGAGAGCAGCAGAATTGTGAACGCCGCTCTGAAGTTTAACAAAGGTTGTAACTGTGGATCGCAACAACTAAAGCAATATATTTGCTGATTAAGTCAACTTTTGTAGACGAACATAGATTTATTTTATATGGAAACCACAAAATTATCTGCGGTGCGGGTTTCCATACTTGAAATCCCAGCTATGTTTTGTGCACTCATAGTCTTCTCCTTTCTTTTACTTACAGAAAAAGTTGTTTTGAAGCCAAATGATATATCTGTGTTTACAACTCTCACGGTGAATGGACGGCTCTTCGCTTGTCCTCGAGATCAGTTTGATTCATTGGTACGCTTTTTTGTAATGATGTTGGGATATTCCCATTTTGTGGTCATCATTTTGTATGCATAGTGTATTTATTGACATATAGACATCAAATTTTGGTCAGTGGATCTTTCCAATGGTATAATGTCATTGCGGGCTGCCAGGTGTACGACAATGGCTTAAAAAGAAGTCAAAGGCATCTAATAACATGTCTAGTGAGCATGGTAATTGAGGGGGATGTGTCACTCCCTCCTACATGGACAATTTTTGTAAGCTGCTTAATATGTTCCTGTCCTCGTCATCATTTTCTAGACTCAAATATTACTGTGAACGACCATAGCAATATAGAACTTTGATTTGGTTAATTTGTTACTTATCAATCATGTTCATTCTTTGTGATGTAGACCCCGCTTCCAGAACAAGAAGGTCCATCCACCGGAACGATGTCAACATTTGAGCTTATGAGTTCGAAGGACTTAGCTTACCAGATGACAATCCATGACTGGGACCTCTTCAACTGTGTTCATGAGGTGTGCCGATTATGTCCATGGATTCAGTATTTTAGTATTATAACTAGTGTTGAGCGATACCGTCCGATACTTGAAAGTATCGGTATCGGAAAGTATCGGCCGATACCGGCAAAGTATCGGATCCAATCCGATACCGATACCCGATACCAATACAAGTCAATGGGACTCAAGTATCGGACGGTATTCCTGATGGTTCCCAGGGTCTGAAGGAGAGGAAACTCTCCTTCAGGCCCTGGGAACCATATTAATGTGTAAAAGAAAGAATTAAAATAAAAAATATTGCTATACTCACCTCTCCGAGGGAACCGGCAGCGTTGTTTGCTTAAAATTCGCGCTTTTCTTTCCTTACGTGAAGTCCCGGCTTTGTGATTGGTTGCGTCGCAGTCACATGGGCGACGCAACCAATCACAGCAAGCCGTGACGTAATTTCAGGCCCTTAAGGATTTTAAAATTACGTCCCGGCTTTGTGATTGGTTGCGTCGCAGTCACATGGGCGACGCAACCAATCACAAGCCGTGACGTCACGGGAGGCTGGACACGCGCGCATTTTAAAATGCGCGCTTGTCCAGCCTCCCGTGACGTCCCGGCTTGTGATTGGTTGCATCGCGGTCAACCAATCACAAGCCGGGAGGCTGGACACGCGCGCATTTTAAAATGCGCGCTTGTCCAGCCTCCCGTGACGTCCCGGCTTGTGATTGGTTGCATCGCGGTCAACCAATCACAAGCCGGGAGGCTGGACACGCGCGCATTTTAAAATGCGCGCTTGTCCAGCCTCCCGTGACGTCCCGGCTTGTGATTGGTTGCGTCGCGGTCAACCAATCACAAGCCGGGAGGCTGGACACGCGCGCATTTTAAAATTTTAAAATGCGCGCGTGTCCAGCCTCCCGGCTTGTGATTGGTTGACCGCGATGCAACCAATCACAAGCCGGGACGTCACGGGAGGCTGGACAAGCGTGCATTTTAAAATGCGCGCGTGTTTAGCCTCCCGTGACGTCACGGCTTGTGATTGGTTGCGTCGCCCATGTGACTGCGACGCAACCAATCACAAAGCCGGGACGTAATTTTAAAATCCTTAAGGGCCTGAAATTACGTCACGGCTTGCTGTGATTGGTTGCGTCGCCCATGTGACTGCGACGCAACCAATCACAAAGCCGGGACGTAATTTTAAAATCCTTAAGGACCTGAAATTACGTCACGGCTTGCTGTGATTGGTTGCGTCGCCCATGTGACTGCGACGCAACCAATCACAAGCCGGGACTTCACGTAAAGGAAAGAAAAGCGCGAATTTTAAACAAAGAACGCTGCCGCTTCCCTCGGTAAGGTGCAGGCTGCGTCGGAGAGGTGAGTATAGCAATATTTTTTATTTTAATTCTCTCTTTTACACATTTTTACATTAATGTTGTTTCGATACCGATACCCGATACCACAAAAGTATCGGATCTCGGTATCGGAATTCCGATACCCGCAAGTATCGGCCGATACCCGATACTTGCGGTATCGGAATGCTCAACACTAATTATAACCACTACTTCAGAAAAATATACCAGACATCTTTGAAAATTAATAAAATGGTGGATATTTCTAATATGGTGGATATTTCTAATATCATTGCTTGAATTTCCAATTATTCAATTTTAAGATTCCTCTCTACTGGGTAGCTGATACTTTTTAGATCAATGTGGGCACTGGTGTAACTTGAAGCTTGTGGGCCTCAATTCAAAATTTCCAACAGGCTGCCCCAACTATCATGGGTCTTCATTAATTTGATCTTCTCCTATGGATCAAAGGGACCTTTTGGGCTCCAGGGCCTGGAAACAACAGCAAATAGATAATGCAAGCGCAACAAGTCATTCCCAGTCAGTCCTGAAGCAACGACAGAAAGACAGGTCTCACAAGTTATACTTCCAGGTGATCAGTTGGAGACCCATGGGTGGGACCCAGATCATTCCATCAGTTATGTCACATCCAGTGGATAGGTGATAGGTTATGTAGCCCAGAATGTCCCTTTAACTTACAAGTATGTGTAGGTGCATATAAAATTTAAAAAAAATCACATGTAGTAATCGGACAACAACAGGATTATATACGAAGATTTTTAAGGCACAATTAGGCCTAAAACGAGGATACTAAAGATTAAAAGGAAGTTCTTCCCCCAAACAACTTGTTATTCTTCTCTAGTGGCTAGATTGTACAGGGTACAGATGGTATGAATACCTGATCAAATTTATAAAGAGTAGCACTTGTAAGAAATAAAGTAGAGATGTGCGAATCATTTCGCACTACCCTTTTTCGATGGCCACATCAGTAGTCCGTGTCCATCAGAAAGGAGCCCTGTGAACCGCCCCATAATCTGCAAGTGCGTCACACCGCAACAAGGACGTCGCGCCAGGTCAGCTTATCAAAAGAGGCATCTCTTTTGGCAGATAGGTGGAGGTTTGCAAGGCTCCCGTCCGGCAGCCCCAAACTACTGACATGGCCTCTGTTACTGCACATCAATTTGCTCCTCTCTAGTATAAAAAGCAATTAATAAAAATTTCAGTAGAGTAACATTTTAAGTACAACCAAGGCAAAGCAAATAGAAGTGAGTTTGCTCAAGAATGAGCCATGAAGATAGGTCCTAGTTCCTCAATGCTCATATTATGCTTCTCTCCACTTACATATTACTGCTACCTATAGTCCCTGTGATCACATCCCGCGTTCCCCTACTACAATATTCCAGCTATTATCATTTCAGTTTTCTGCCACTTTATAAGATTGAGATTTTTGTTTAAGCTTTTCTATATAAGGGGGAATTAATATCCGTTGAGAATAACTGTATTTAACCATTTCCTCCCTGCAGCTGGAGCTCATCTTTCACACCTTAGGAAGGCACAATTTTAAAAAGACCACAGCCAATTTGGACCTCTTTCTGAGACGTTTCAATGAAATCCAATTTTGGGTTGTGACTGAAATTTGCCTGTGCCCTCAGCTCAGCAAGCGTGTGCAACTCCTGAAGAAATTTATTAAAATTGCAGCCCAGTAAGTACTTTTTTTATGGCAATTTCCAAAAGGGTATGGAGACAAAAAAAAAAATATCTCGGTGGTATTTCTACACTCGAAATGGATTTTACTTTCTTGTGCATTACAGACATTTACGACTTATTATTTTCTGTACTCTAGAAATACTTTTTTTTAATAAAGGTAGAATGCAAAGTGATTTTTTTTTTCCCCAAATGCCTCTAGAAAATTGTTTCTGTTTAGATGGAGGACTGACTGCATATCCACAGTAGGGCAGCAGCATGACCTCTGACAGCCCGGTACTGCTCTCCTATGGCTTGTCTATTTAAGCCCGCTGGTTAGCAGGCTGCTTTTTTCCTCTCAAAATCCTTTTTTTCCCTTTCAGCAATTGCATTTAAAAAAAAAAAACGCCAAAAGTGTTTTTCTTTTACCGTTTATAGTCTCAAAAAGCAGCGGGGCACTGAAACGAAACAAAAATCCTTTAAAGGCATAAATTTGAAAATGTGTTCGCGTTCCTCAGCGGGGTCCAGGAAAATACTTAATTACGACCAATTAAAAATATAACAATCTCCAAAAGACAATGGAATTCCGAAAAAAAAAATCCTTAAACAGAAATTTGAAGGTGTGCAGCAAACAAAAAGACAGAGCGCTAAGTGCAGCAGCCCAGTCAGTCTGGCTAAAGTCGGGTTTTTATCCTTCTAATGTGGTTAATTTACTCTTAAAAAGAAGGCAACTGTTTACTTTTATTTTACTAGACCTTACGAGGGGCTAAAAATAAAAAAGGCTAAATGTTCCTTTTAGTGCTGGGGACTCCCACCGAGAGTGCCAAAGCACAAATTTAAGGAGACAAAAAGCCGAGTTGGCATAGATCAACCCATATTTCAACATTGATTCTCTTAATACGACCTCACATGGGATTTCTTTTACAAGCTGGGTCATAATTCACAGGAGCATGCTCCGCTTTAGTTCAAAGAAGCGGATATAAATTTATTTTTTCATGCATGTGTCCATTGTGCCAGACATTTTCATTAAAATATGCCTCATACCATTATTATATATATAATATAGTGTCTTGAAAAAGTATTCATACCCTGTTAAGTTTTCCCCACTTTGTCACAAACATAAATGTTTTTTGGTTTTTTTTGGAGGGGGAGGGATATTATGTGACATACCAACACAGAGTAACAAGTATTTATTCGAAATGATACATGGTTTTGTAAATATTTTTAAACTATAAATCTGAACATTATAATGTGCATTTGTATTCAGCCCCCCCCCCCCACCCCAAGTCAATACTTTGAAGAACCAACTTTCGCAGCAATTACTGCTGCAAGTCTTTTGGGGTCTGTGTCTACCAGCTTTCACATCTAGAGGCTGACATTTTTGCCCATTCTACTTTACAAACTAGCTCTAGATTGGATGGAGGAGCAATTTTCAAGTCTTACCATAGATTCTCAATGGGATTTTGGTCTGGAATGTGACTGGGCCTTTCACATACAGGAGTATGCTTTGATATAAACAATTGCATTGTGGCTCTGGTCGTTGTCTTGCTAGAAGGTGAACCTACACCCCAGTCTCAAGTGTTTTGCAACCTCTAACAGGTTTTCCTCCTTGGTTGTACTGTATTTAGGGCCATCCCTCTTCCCATCAACTCTGACCTGCTTCCCTGTCCCTGTTGAAGAAAAGCTTCCCCACAGCATGATGCGGCCACCACCATGTGTGACAATGGGGATGGTGTTTTCAGGTTTATATGTAGTGATAGTTTTCCTCCACACATTGCATTTAGCCTAAAAAGTTCTACTTTAGTCTCATCTGACCAGAGCACCTTCTTCCACATGCTAGCTGTATTCCCTACTTGCCTTTTTGCAAACTGTAAACTGTCTTAATTTTAAAATTGACCTTCTTCTTGCCACTCTTCCATAAAGGCCAGATTTGTGTTGTTTACTACTAATATTTGTCCTGAGGAGTGATTGTTCCACCTGAGCTGAGGGTCTCTGCAGCTCCTCCAGAGTGACCATGGGCCTCGTGGCTGTTTTTCTAATTAGTGCTCTCCTTGCATGGATGTCAGTTTAGGTGGACAGCCATGTTTACGTAGGTTTGCAGTTGTGCCATACTCCTTCTATTTTGTGGATGACAGTCTGAATAGTGCTCAGTGAAATGTTCAGAGCTTGGGCCATTATTTTATAAATTAACCCTGCTTTATTCTTCGCCACAACTTTATCCCTGACCTGTCTGGTGTGTTCCTTGGTTGTTATGATGCTTTTTGATCCTAATATTCTCAAACAAACCTCTGAGGTCTTCACAGAATAGCTGTAGTTATACAGAGAATAAATTACACACAGGTGGACTCGAGTTACTTATTATGTGATGTCTGGAGACAATTGGTCACTCAGGATTTCCCCTCTTTCTGCTCCACAATGTGGCTTTTTCATTTTTTTGTAATAAATTTTGCTTTTAACTCTTTTCTTTACATTGGTCTCTGTCATTGTTTGACTTAAACAAACTTTGTCCTGTGCTACTTTCCGCCTCAATTTTTTTAAAATAAAATGTCTGTCTATTTTAATATTTTTTTCTTTTATTAGTCATTATTTATTGTATTTCCAGTGCAGCATTTGGAGGACCTCCCCAATGTTGGATTCTGCAAGCTACACATCTTATTTTTGATAAACTTCCAATGTTAAAATTCAGTAACTTTTTTTGTTTCAGTTGCAAGGAGTACAAAAATCTAAACTCATTCTTTGCCATCGTCATGGGGCTGAGTAATGTAGCAGTGAGCCGACTTTCATTAACGTGGGAGGTAAGTACATGTAATCTGTGGCATATTTTGGGGGTTTTTTTTGTGGAGGATGGCATGGAGAAAAAAACAATATTAATTCAAATCTTGTGTTATGAACAAAGATATTTTTAAATGAGTATGTTAAATGGATTAAAAAAATGTGGATAATGTCACTAAAATCATAAGAATCAGTGGCTGAGGGAAAGTTTACGTTGTAACTACATCTCAAAGTTCTAGGCTGAGCAGACCTACACCCTACAGTGCAACACACCAAAACTCTATTCATCGTAGTCTATTTCCAGTAAGGAATTCAGTTTTTCAGTTAGTACATTCCTCACTTTCATGTGTACCTTGATTCCAGTGACATAGAGATTCTGTAGATACCTGTGTGCATTGCTTTTGCTGCAGATAGGTTTAGTTTCTTTTTGTACAGTAGTTTATTAATCGTTCTGATGTTAAAGGGAACCTGTAATAAAGAAAATAGTGTCTGATCTGCAGGTGTTCTACAGCAGGAGAAGCTGGGCAGAATGATATATTGTTTATTGAGCACACATTGTAGACAGCTAAGTGGAGTCCAGTGGGCAGTCCTAATCAGTGATGGACAACCTTTTGTAGGCTTATGCATCACAAACAACCTAGCAGACTCCTTTGCATTAGAATAGCAGGGATCTAATTGAATAAAAGTTAAAGGTATGCTAGAATGTGATAAATTGGCCCCTGTCACATTATTCAAACTGCAGCCTTTCCTAGACACATGTCAGGATGAGCTGCAGTCTGTAAAACACCACTAACAACATGTGTGTAAACTAACAGAAGAGCAGTATAGTAAAAATACACTGCATATGGAACACTGAGGCTTGAGAAAAAAATCCTTCGTGTTCAGTCAGCCTAGAAGAAGATTTACTTCTTCCCATGTCACAGCCCTACTTCAGCTGTTTATTGTGTGTGTTTATGATATTGCTCTTCTGTCAGCTGAGACACACATCTGGAGCTGTGTTTCTTCAGACTGCAACTGATCCTGACACTTCACTAGGACAGGCTGCAGTTTGAATTATGTGACGGGGCCATTTTATTACATTACTGTAAAACCACTTTACACTGAGTCTTCTTTTACAAAACTCAATATGTTATTAAATATACTGCTCACAGGACTGCATTATTAGTGTGACAGGTTTCCTTTTATGTAATGGCTCTTCTAAGACAATTCTATATTAGCATGGTCCAGATCAGTTTGGTGTG